>NW_019523147.1:5987-7236 GCF_002814215.2 Seriola lalandi dorsalis | reverse complement strand
AGATGAGATTATGAGATCAGGAAACTGCAGCAGGAAGTGACAGAAAGCTGCAGTCAAGACAGAAAGTTTCCAGCAGGAAGTGAGAGGAAGAAGCAGCCAGCTTTTACCCAGTGAGGCTCATTTGTCAGTCAATTTTTTCCTATTGTGCTGCTTGTAATGGTACACTTTGAGTTCTACTCTTATTTTCCGGTAACATTGTTTCACTTGGTCTGTAACAACTGAAAGTCAGCAGTCATGTCAATATTCCACCACTGCCAGTAACTGTGCCAAACTGTGACGCATTCAAATGAATTCACAAACTTTTCAACATGATCCCGTTTCACTGTAGTACGCTAACAGGAAATGGGAGCCCTAACACAGGCAGCATCAGTTGGAGTGTATACAGAGAGTGTCAGCACTCCAGTTATCCAGTTTGGATTCTGAGCAACATTTTATGCTACACCGTCTGTTTGAGTGCAGATGCCGCTGCTCACTGTCCTGATAAGGCCTGAGGATGTGTCACCTGGATCCTGTATAAAAGAGGATTTAGTACCAAGTCAGGGTTTTCAGTTTCTTACAGTGTTCCCTAACATTTCCTACCGCAACGACCTCCCTGGTCTACAGATGCCCCTCTGATGCCCCTCTGATGCCCTTCTCTGTCTTTCTTTAGACTTTCATTTTTACACTGTGTTAAGACCAATTGCAGTCTGAATGTGAGAAACTTCTTCAAGCAAACCTGGCAACAACGCAGTCTTTAGTCTATTTTTGTTATGGCGGTACCTCTGAGGAAAAGTTTTAAAAGTTTAGGGGAAACATTGTACATTTTTAAAATGGTTGTTTGTTGAATCAAAACAGTAAGTAGAATGACATGTCTGTACTGTGTGTGTTGCTCAGCCCCTAAAGAACCAGACATGTAGTGCTATTTGTTTAAGCTAGTTGTAAGTTCTTGCTGTTGCTACATAGCCAACGTTAGCATTAGCAGCTTTTACTTACCAGTCTAGAAGAAATGTTTTCAGCATCAAACTTCGTTCCTTTACAAACTAACAGCTGTCTCCAGAGGTGGAAACAAATACCAATGCTAACTCTTGTCTCTATCATTTCTCTCTTCTACTGAAGTTAGCATGCTAACCAGCTAGCTTCTGTCTTGTCACTTTCTGATACCAAGTCACTGTAGCTTCCAGTCTGTCCTAAAGAATCAGCTACTCAGAGGACGTATTATGAAATCTGGTCTTATAAACACAATGATGGCTGAAGCTCTTGACAAGGCTTT
>NW_019523147.1:0-579 GCF_002814215.2 Seriola lalandi dorsalis | reverse complement strand
GAAGGGTCCGCACCAGAGAACACAAAGCTCAGTCTGTGTCATTTATGAGATATGGAAGTCAACAGAATAGAACAGAAAAGAATAGAACAGGGCAGAATAGAATAGATCTGGACAGAAAAGAGTAGAATAGAATAGAACAGAATAGAATAGAACAGGACAGAATAAAACAGAATAGAACACAACAGAATAGAACAGGGCAGAATAGGACAGAATAAAACAGGACAGAATAGAACAGAACAGAATAGAATAGAACAGAAAAGAATAGAACAGAACAGAATAGAGCAGAACAGGACAGAATAGAACACAACAGAATAGAACAGAATAGAACAGAACAGAATAGAACAGGACAGAACAGGATGTCTTACCCACAGGGGCTTTACATCTAAATCTCAGTATAAAGATACCACACATTAAAAAAACATCAGCAGGCATGAAATAAGAATCAATATGAAAAATCTATCCTGGACCTTTGATGCAGGTTATTGGTAGTCGTCCGGCCCTACAGCAGCACCTCAAGGAAGCAGATCAAATCCACTAAGATCTCAGGTCTCCACTGGGCCCAGTTTGAGGACTGTAGCT
>NW_019523146.1:0-799 GCF_002814215.2 Seriola lalandi dorsalis | reverse complement strand
ACTTTTTATGCCTTACTATACTGTGACGTTTTTTGGCGTTTTTTTGGCTCACTATACTATGACTTTTTATGCCTTCCTATACTGTGACGTTTTTTGGCGTTTTTTTGGCTCACTATACTATGACTTTTTATGCCTTCCTATACTGTGACGTTTTTTGGCATTTTTTTGCCTTACTATACTATGACGTTTTTTGGCTTTTTTTTGCCTTACTATACTATGACTTTTTTTGCCTTGCTATACTATGACTTTTTATGCCTTACTATACTATGACGTTTTTTCTCATTTTTTTTGCCTTACTATACTATGATTTTTTATGCCTTACTATACTGTGACGTTTTTTGGCTTTTTTTTGCCTTACTATACTATGACTTTTTTTGCCTTACTATACTATGACTTTTAACGCTTTACTATACTATGACGTTTTTTCTCATTTTTTTTGCCTTACTATACTATGACTTTTTATGCCTTACTATACCATGACTTTTTATGCCTTACTATAATGTGACGTTTTTTTGGCTCACTATACTATGACGTTTTTTGGCATTTTTTTGCCTTACTATACTATGACGTTTTTTGGCTTTTTTTTGCCTTACTCTACTATGACTTTTTATGCCTTCCTATACTGTGACGTTTTTTGGCATTTTTTTGCCTTACTATACTATGACTTTTTTTGCCTTGCTATACTATGACTTTTCATGCCTTACTATACTATGACGTTTTTTCTCATTTTTTTTGCCTTACTATACTATGACTTTTTATGCTTTACTATACTGTGACGTTTTTTGGCGTTTTTATGCCT
>NW_019523145.1:0-1121 GCF_002814215.2 Seriola lalandi dorsalis | reverse complement strand
ACCTGGCTTTAAAATACGTCTCCACATGTGTCTTGAGTGACCATGTGGTATGTGTAGTTGTTTTGAGCCAATCAAACAGACGGGTCCGTTGTCAATGTGCTTGAGTGTGTGTGTCTGTGGCGGGACTAATGAGACTGTGGCAGAGGACGTCAGTAGAGTGGGCGGTCCTTTAATGTTGCCCAGGATGCATTTGTGTCCACACTGCTAAAAGCATGTGACACATGTGGCCCAGACCTCCTCCAAATGTGGTCTGACTGATCGGATCTCAAATGCGTCAATGCATCCAACCAGGCGCTTGTCTCCCCCTCCATTATTTAGAGTAGGTGATATAAGAACATAACCTGCTCAAAATCTTTTACCAACAGCATGAAGGGGATATTCATGTCTGTCCTCAGTCCCTTCTCTTCTTTCAGTGCTCTCCACTGAGGAAAAGCCACACCAATGATAACCCAGGTTTGTCCTCGCTGTCGACCTCTTTCTTTTTCAGACTGTAATCCTTCTTCTGAACGTAGAGTTTCATTTTTATGTCGAGCATCAGGAACTTTTGTTGGACACTTCCTGTTTTCAGTCATACTCCTCCTTGCTGTAGACTACTTCCTCTCTGTTGCAATGGTTGTTCTTATTTTCATTGCTGGTTGACATAAAATGCATCTCTACCAGTAAAGGTACACTACCAATCTGTGTATTTCATTGACATGTGCCCTTTGTGTTTACTTGTGCCGTTTTCTCAGTACATTTAGTTCTCAGTTGTGTGAACACAATTCAGGATAAAGCTGCTTCCACTAATCACAGTTTGATATAATTAATCAAATTATTTAAAGATCTCAGATTACAACTTTATTTATTTTTTGTTCACATTTTGTTCACAGTATGTCGACATGTCTGCTGCCAGCTGTCTGCTGACTGAGGATCAGTTTCTGTGCTCCATCTGTCTGGATGTGTTCACTGATCCAGTTGCCTTACCATGTGGACACAACTTCTGTAACAAATGCATCACTGAACACTGGGATGTTAATGTCCAGTGCCAGTGTCCCATCTGTAAAAGACTTTACAACACAAGACCTGAGCTGCATGTAAACACTTTCATCTCTGAGATGGCTGCTCAGTTCAGACAGTCAGTT
>NW_019523144.1:0-503 GCF_002814215.2 Seriola lalandi dorsalis | reverse complement strand
TTAGTGACTAAGTGAGTGAGTGAGTGAGTGAGTGAGTGACTGACTAAGTGAGTGAGTGAGTGAGTGAGTTAGTGACTAAGTGAGTAAGTGAGTGAGTGAGTGAGTGAGCGAGTGAGTTAGTGACTAAGTGAGTAAGTGAGTGAGTGAGTGAGTGAGCGAGTTAGTGACTAAGTGAGTGAGTGAGTGAGTGAGTGAGTGAGTGAGTGAGTGAGTGAAAGACTATTGCCACTTCCTGTGGAGTTTGATTTTTTTTAACCCTGCGACAAACCGACCAATCAAATCTTGGTCGACTAAGATTCTTCTAAAATTCAAACCCTACAAACGACATAATCTAGATTATAAAATCACATGTTAAAAAAAAGTGAATAAAATAAAAATTAAATTGTAAAAATGAAAAACTAAAATATGATTGCTAAACATAACATGAACTAACATGCTGACCATGATGTTTTAGACACGCTACAGAGACCATACATGGCAGCAGCCGTCTCCTCCTATAACTC
>NW_019523143.1:0-716 GCF_002814215.2 Seriola lalandi dorsalis | reverse complement strand
GCTGTTGTTACATGAAGCTGTTGTTACATGAAGCTGTTAGAAGAAGCTCCTGTTACATAAAGTTGCTATTACATGAAGCTGCTGTTACATGCAGCTGTTGTTACATGAAGCTGTTGTTACATGAAGCTGTTAGAAGAAGCTCCTGTTACATAAAGTTGCTATTACATGAAGCTGCTGTTACATGCAGCTGTTGTTACATGAAGCTGTTGTTACATGAAGCTGTTAGAAGAAGCTCCTGTTACATAAAGTTGCTATTACATGAAGCTGCTGTTACATGCAGCTGTTGTTACATGAAGCTGTTGTTACATGAAGCTGCTGTTACATGCAGCTGTTGTTACATGAAGCTGTTGTTACATGAAGCTGCTGTCATATGAAGCTGTGAGATGAAGCTCCTGTTACATGAAGCTGTTGTTACATGAAGCTGTTGTTACATGAAGCTGTTAGAAGAAGCTCCTGTTACATAAAGTTGCTATTACATGAAGCTGCTGTTACATGCAGCTGTTGTTACATGAAGCTGTTGTTACATGAAGCTGTTAGAAGAAGCTCCTGTTACATAAAGTTGCTATTACATGAAGCTGCTGTTACATGCAGCTGTTGTTACATGAAGCTGTTGTTACATGAAGCTGCTGTTACATGCAGCTGTTGTTACATGAAGCTGTTGTTACATGAAGCTGCTGTTACATGAAGCTGCTGTTACATGAAGCTGTTGTTACATG
>NW_019523142.1:1665-2592 GCF_002814215.2 Seriola lalandi dorsalis | reverse complement strand
AGAGATATAGCTTATTGGCTAATTAGTCTGAGCCACTGTACTATGTGTTGGTGGGCTACTTGTGGCTTGGCCTTACGGCCACCATACATGTATACCTGTAGCTTAGCATTTTATACATACCACATAATTATCTGGACAAGCTTCATAGTTGCTTCATTCAGGGCGTCAAAAAATTCCAGCAGGATTCGTCCCTTTTCACCCATCTTCCCAATGACAAGGCCAAAAGCAACACAGAACACTATGAGCCCCAGCACGTTGATTCCATCCGAATATGTCCCGATGATTTTATAGTCCTTAGTGATGTTCTGCCGAGAGAGGAAGCATTCAGTTAGCTAATACCAGGCCACAACGCTGCTCTAACCACCGTATTAGCTAATTCTAAAGATCCACGATCTTTTCCCGAACCTAAAGAAAAAGTTTTTGTGCCTAAACCTAATAAATCCATTATTATAGTAACCATGGCGATGACAGTCTGGTACGCTGTTGGCAATGCACTCTGTATGTTTATTATTGTCATCATTACAATAAAGTCTGGTACACCTGTTGCCATAGTTATTAGTTTTTGTGCCTAAACCTAATAAATCCATTATTATAGTAACCATGGCGATGACAGTCTGGTACGCTGTTGGCAATGCACTCTGTATGTTTATCATTGTCATCATTACAATAAAGTCTGGTACACCTGTTGCCATAGTGGCACTATTTGGGGAGACACTTGGATCAGAAGCTGGTTGACAGGTGCAGAAACATGAACTGTAAAGTGGAGCTGATGAATCAACAAGGATTTACTGTCATCATGTAAAGGTCAAACCCCAGCAATCATGTTAATGCATCTTCCCAACATAAGACACTGGTGAACTCTGGTGCAAGTGTAGCTTTGCTTGTTTGACAAACAAGACAATACATTGACACCGTTAAGATAGTGAC
>NW_019523142.1:0-500 GCF_002814215.2 Seriola lalandi dorsalis | reverse complement strand
ACGCTAAGATACTAAAGAATGGCAATACTATTGTTTGCCTTTTCCTAATGAGATAGTGACTTTGAGAGAGAGACAGGAAGGAGAGAGAGAGGGAATCACATCCAGAAAACAGCAGGGGCTTGACTCTAATCTTGGCCGCTGCGGTAAGGACTGAACTTCAATAGTACGCGCTCGATCCTCCTGCTATAGTGTTGCTTTAATGTGTTGGAATGGTGTGGGATGCTTTTCACCCTGCCTTTGACTGTGGCCATGTGTTACAAGTAAACACACTTTTGCTTCAATTCAAAGTGGACACTTTACGTTCATGAAAAAACGGGAAGCTTCAGTCACATGACCGGGAGTTCACCTGAGGAGATCCAAGAGTGTGTCGACTGTTGTGACATTTGGCGTGGTCCCGGCTCTGTCAATGTGCTCAGCTGTCTGAGAGACTCCCGGTTTGATAGTCATCACCAAAATGATTCCTGCAACGGACGCAGACATGTTTCAACATTATCATCATG
>NW_019523141.1:1927-2610 GCF_002814215.2 Seriola lalandi dorsalis | reverse complement strand
GGGTGGACAAACTACAGCATAATCAAGTCATGTGATAATATAACATATAGATGCAGGTTAATTCATGTTTTATAGTAATTATTATTATTTTGTTCCCCATAGAATCAGCCAACATGTACAGTGTTTCCTCAGACCAGCTGATCCAGATGTTTGCTTCCTGATTCCAGTGATTTAAACAGCTGTACCTCTTAATTAGGCTTTTTCAACAATTAATAATCCATCAGTCAAAAAGTACTGATTAACTTTGGGGGTCATCACTGTTGTGAGGCGTTTAGGTGTACGAGGACTAAAATAAAACTTTGTTCTCAGGCCACAAAGTCGATTTTTTTTGTTCTTCCTATAAGTTAAATATGGTGTTATATTAAATGTGGAAGAAATACTCAAATCTTTAAAGTAGTTCTACCAAAGTGGAAAAATGTTGAGTAACAAAACAAGCTGGAAAAATATGACAAAACAAAAACAGTTTAATTTTACTATCAGGTGAAAACAGCAGTTTGATTAACTCTGGTCTGCGAATTCCAACACGTCACAACGCAGCAAGCCCCGCCCATTTCAATAATGCCACTCTGACGCCACAACACAGAACCTCCTTTCATTTACATGACGTCACGTTGACGTCACAGAATCGGTGAAACCGAGTTTGTAAATAGAAGTAGTTTTCTCTCTCTTCAGTACAGCTGCTC
>NW_019523141.1:0-499 GCF_002814215.2 Seriola lalandi dorsalis | reverse complement strand
CCAAAGTGGAAAAATGTTGAGTAACAAAACAAGCTGGAAAAATATGACAAAACAAAAACAGTTTAATTTTACTGTCAGGTGAAAACAGCAGTTTGATTAACTCTGGTCTGCGAATTCCAACACGTCACAACGCAGCAAGCCCCGCCCATTTCAATAATGCCACTCTGACGCCACAACACAGAACCTCCTTTCATTTACATGACGTCATTAAAACGTCACAGAATCGGTGAAACCGAGTTTGTAAATAGAAGTAGTTTTCTCTCTCTTCAGTAGAGCTGCTCTCCCTCAGGGGAGCGGTGGCAGAGGGCTCTGGTAGCCGGGTGAGCGCAAGGTCTCGGTCTCTAGGGACGGCGACCGAGATGCCCACACGCACAAGGCTGCGGTGGTGGCCCCGTGAATCTGGAACTGGACGTTGCAAGCTTAAGTTTGCCGTGCGGCTCTCCCTGTGATTGAGCTGCTGCCGACCAAGTGGGGCAGCGACATCCGACCTCCAGAGCCC
>NW_019523140.1:0-557 GCF_002814215.2 Seriola lalandi dorsalis | reverse complement strand
GTTTTAGTTTAATTATTTCAGTTCTTTTCAAATTAAAAGTCTCATAGATTCAGTCACTTTTGGGAGAAACAAAGATGAAGAAAACTGAAATATTTGAAGTGAAGAATGAATCCTCTGTGTGACAGCGACGTCTCCACAGCCAGGGACAGTGTGTGTGTGTGTGTGTGTGTGTGTGTGTGTGTGTGTGTGTGTGTGTGTGTGTGTGTGTGAGAGTGTGTGTGAGAGTGTGTGTGAGAGTGTGTGTGTGTTACACAGACATAAAGTCCTTTTGTCCTCAGTGTTTCCCTCCATCAGTGTAAACAGCTTCATGTTAAACTCCAACGTTCACTCTGAACTTTTACTGCTCACTGTGAAGGAGAAGCCTTCATCATCATCATCATCATCATCATCATCATCACCATCACACACTGAACCACACAATCAGACACAGAAACACAGTGTGTCTCTGGCCCCTCCCTCAGTGCCCCCCCACACAGCTCCATCACAGAGTCACACTGTGTTGTTGTCGTCTCACTGGACAAAGAACACACACACACACACACACACACACACACACA
>NW_019523139.1:0-994 GCF_002814215.2 Seriola lalandi dorsalis | reverse complement strand
TGAAGCCACAGACCTTCAGACTGCAACACTAACCAAATTAAAGCAGGGCCAGTAGCAGAGGAGGGAAATGTAGAAAAGAGGAAACTCTGCTTGAGGGAAGTGTTGGACATGGAGGCAGGTAGGATGTGAATTCATGTTCTTCCATCTCCCCAAAATCAGTCAACATGTTTTTTATGTTCAGGTGTGGCTTAATTTCAAAATGTTGTATCAGGGATTAAAACAAACCTGTCTCAAGGGCTGTACACCTGGAGACATCACCAGGTGTCTCCCAGCAGCCACTAAGAGTAAGAGCTCAGAGGCAAAAAGGAAACAAGATTGACATCAACTGTATTTTTATTATGAATTAAATCTGATTTTATTCTAACAGATTTCGTATTTTCTCTGATCACAGACTTGTTGGTTGTGAACTCTCAGAGTCTCACTGTGAAGTCGTGGCCTCAGCTCTGAAGTCCAACCCCTCCCATCTGAGAGAACTGGACCTGAGTCACAACAAGAACCTGCAGGATTCAGGAGTGAAGGGTCTGTGTGGTTTTCTGGAGAGTCCAGACTGTCGACTGGAGACTCTGAGGTCAGACTCCATGTTTTATTTCTGTGCTGAGATGAATGTGATGTGAAATTTATGTTGAGTTATGATGATCCACAATAACAGAAGGACAAAGTCCCTCTACTCATTTTAGACAAAGATCATTGATTAGGACATATCTGATCCATTATCAATCATTTTATCTACTTCTTTTATTCTTTATTCAGATTGATGAGCTGCAGTTTGTCAGAGATCAGCTGTTCTTCTCTGGCCTCAGCTCTGAACTCCAATCCCTCCCACCTGAGACACCTGGACCTGAGTCACAACAACCTGCAGGATTCAGGAGTGAAGGGTCTGTGTGGTTTTCTGGAGAGTCCAGACTGTCGACTGGAGACTCTGAGGTCAGTTCACTGACTGTTACTGTTGTAGATCTTATATCTTTATCCCACAACTGAAGCTGATTTATCTTCA
>NW_019523138.1:0-465 GCF_002814215.2 Seriola lalandi dorsalis | reverse complement strand
CAACCAACCAACCAACCAACCAACCCAAAATCATAAACCAACCAACCAACCAACCAACCAACCAACCAACCAATAGAGAGCGATTTGTCTCAATAATGGTTTGGTGACAAATCAATGTTACATAACCTTCAAATGCAAAGAAGATTCACAAATATTCATGAGGATTTATGGGTAACTTTCAAATATTGTTTTTATTAAGCCAAAGAACATACAATGCTACAATGCTGCCTCTCTCACTCCTTTATTATACAGGTTACATGTGGTATATGAGGGTATTATATTGTGGGAGTCCGTGCTTTAAAACATATCTTATCCTCTCCAAATATAATGAACTGGTTAGATCACAGCGCCACATTTAGGAGCCTTTGTTTCTTCCTATAACCTAAGTAGAGTTTTTTTTTTGCTATAGCAGCGAAAGAGGAACAGATACTCCAAAGGTCCTGGTTCTGGTGGAATATTAATCAT
>NW_019523137.1:0-10727 GCF_002814215.2 Seriola lalandi dorsalis | reverse complement strand
AGACCACACCTGGACTGGAGGCACCGGCATGGTTAGGTTTAGGAAATAAAGGATTGTGCCACCGCGAAGCGGTGGCGCAATCTGTGCACACTCCATCCAGTCCCATGCAGTCTCTCTCTTATCCCTCATTTAGTCCCTGTGGGAATCTAGTGTCCAATTTACTAATCCAGGTTCTCTCTGTCCTCTGTCTCTGGGCTGTTGTCCAATTTGGATTACACTGGAGGACAGAGGCCTGTACTGAGTGCCAGCCATGCTGTATGAAGTGTTTAACCAGCTGAGTGTGGATGTCTTTTCTCTTCAAAATATTATATCTATGTTGTGTGAATCTGATTCGGATTGTGTTTCCTGTTTCACCAACATATTGTAGTCCACATTGTTTACAAATGATGATATATACACAATTTTTGGATGAAATATTTCCCTGATTCTCAATTTTATATACATTTTTATTATTCCTATTAGACACCCATACTTGCTGTTTAAAGAATTCAGTATTACCCTTTAATTTAGACTCAATTAGTGGTTTAATTTTGGCTTTCACCAGGTAATCCTTTAAATTTTTGTTTTTCCTGAATGCAGCAATGATCCTGTGGTTGTAGAGGAGCTCCCTTCCTCTCCTGGAGTCTTCAAAGTTCTTCCTGATCTCGCTGACCAGCTTCACCGTGGATGCTGAGTAAGTGGTGATAAAAGGAATAATAGAGGACACAATATGGGGCTTAATTTGGAGGAACTTTTTGAAAGAGTTTCTAAGGAAAGTCCTGGAGTACCCCCTGCTGGCCAAGGCAGAGAAGAGTACCCCAGTGGCTTGTTTAAAATCCTCATTTTGGGTGCAGATCCTATGGAACCTTAATAATTGGGATTTGATTAGACCTGCAAAAGTGTGTTTGGGGTGGAAGCTGGTCTTGTGGAGCAAAGCGTGCGTATCCGTCTCTTTAAAGAAAACCTTAATATCTAATTTATTGGTTTCATTAAATTTGGGTCCTTTAAATGTTGTTGTGTCCAGGAAGTCAATCGAATTGTGATTTAAAGTGTATTTTAATTTAATAGACGGATTAAAATTATTAAGAGTGTTCAGGAAAAACTTAAAATCATCCTCTGAATGTGTCCATACTCCCCAGATGTCGTCTAAATATCTATAATAATGAATGGGTCTTTTTTCACACTGTTGTAGGGCCCCTGTTTCCCAATCAGCCATAAAAATATTGGCATATGCGGGCGCAAATTTCTTGCCCATTGCTGTGCCCTTAATTTGTAAAAAATACTCCCCATTGAATTCAAAATCATTTTTTGTTAAATTAATCTCTAATAATTGTAATAATTCTTTATCCGGTCTTTTTTTATCATAATGTTTGGAAAAAATGTTCTTGACTGATTGAATGCCCTCTCTAATGTCTATATTTGTATAAAGACTATCAATATCGATAGTAAACAGGATCGAATCTGCCGGAATATGTAACTTTTTAATCTTATCTATAAAATCATACGTGTCTTTAATATAGCTGGTGTGTATAGTGGACAGAGGATTCAGATAAAAGTCCAGGAACTCTGCTGTCCTGTAGGTCTCACTGCTACAATCAGACACTATAGGTCTACCAGGGGGGATTTCAAATGGCTTGCTCCACTTAGCAGGGTCCTTATGTATCTTAGGCAACATGTAAAAACGTCTAGGTCTGGGTTCTGAATCACCAATCAAATAGTTCTTTTGTTTACAATTAATAAATTTCTTCTCCTGTAGTTTATTGATAATTTGGTGTACAATGGGTATGGTGTCCAGAAAAATTGGATTTTTTAATTTTGAGTAATACTTTGTATCATTTAATTGTCTGTATCCTTCCCATAAATATTGCTCACGTTCCATAACTACCACAACGCTGCCTTTATCGGCCGGTTTAATAATAATGTCTTTATTTTTCATTAACTCCTTGAGTGCTGAGTTTTCTTCCTGTGTCAGATTAGGTATCACATGCCGGATTTTGAAATGACGGTCATAATAATTTGTATCTCTTTTAATTAAGTTTACAATTTGGGGGGGTAGTTGTGCATCGGGAGGGGCCCAATGAGATGTGGGAGTGAAGGGTTGTGGTGTTAAATCACCCTCATCACCATAGAAAGCTGCCAAC
This sequence comes from Seriola lalandi dorsalis, assembly GCF_002814215.2. Lineage (NCBI taxonomy): Eukaryota > Metazoa > Chordata > Actinopteri > Carangiformes > Carangidae > Seriola > Seriola lalandi. The sequence continues at coordinate 8,607 of NW_019523137.1, read as the reverse complement.
TTTAATCTTCTATGGTAATTTTGTAGGTCGAATCTAGACTGTTGCCTGATATTTTCACTGTTAAGACCCAAAGTGGGGATGAAAGTAAGGCCTCTATTGAGTAGAGCAAGCTGAGGGGTGGACAGTTTAATTTTATTTGACAGAACTCTAACATTTCTGTACCCCTCCTGAGGTGGCAGGTTTGTGGGGACCCTCAGTTTAAATGCTTACCCCAGTGCTCAAGCATAGCCGCAGCTGTCTGCCTCGTCCAGTGTACACCATCTCTCTCGGTGCTGAATGCTGTGGCTGGCAGTTTGGAGATAAACTCACAGTTTTCAACAATGTATTTATTGATGGCATTCAGGTTGAAACGTTCCTGCTGAGGGAGGGAAGGAGAGTAGTTAATGGCTGGCACCAAAATCCGTGCCAGTGGGAAGCGCAGCTTTGCTGCCCTCAAAGCTGCCTGAAGCTGCTTCATGGCGGTGACCTGGGCCTTCTGGGCCCTGTGGTTGAGCCCAAAGGCCAGAATGATTCTCTCGGGCTGTGTGGAGCTGGATGCCTTGGAGAAGATGGCTGCAGCATGGCGGAAGTTGGCCCCGGGGTAGCTATCCACCTGCAGATGCTGATCTGGGAAGGGTGGGCATCTGGCCAGGTTGGAGTCCCCCACGATGAGGTACTTCCTCCTGACGTTGAGGGCCCAATCTTTTATTTTCCTCACCGTGTTGATGTGCCGGGTGGGTCTCCGGAGGGGTGTCGTGGATGAGGGTGGTGGTGGTGGTGGTGGTGGTGATGGTGAGGAGGTCTGGTCCGCCTGGGCCCCCTGATCGCTGACTGCTGGCTGTGGTGTCCTCTCAGGGGGGTTGAGTGGTCTGGAGGGTGCAGTTTGGTGGCTGGCTGTCTGCTGTGTCCCCTCAGTGGCCTGAGCAGTAATCCCCTCCTCCTCGTGTACAACGCACGGGTTGCCAGAAGTGGCAGCTGGAGGAATAAGGCGAATCACAGGGGTCAGGGGGACAGGTGGGGATGTGGGTGGGAGTGGGATGCGCCTGATGCCGGTTCTCTTCGTCCTCTGGTGTTTAGGGCTCGAGGGGGTTATTTGCCCCATCCCTCCAGCCACTGTAGAGGAGGCAGGGAAGTCAGTCACCTGCTGAGGAGGAGCAGTTTTTGGCTGAGGAGGAGGGGGAGCAGCAGGCGCCGCTGGCGAGAGAAGAGGACCAGGAAGAGGAGGGGGAGGGGGGCGGGGGGATCCCCCGGCAACTGAAGCTCCGTCCCTGGTGAGTGTGACTGATGGTGTCACCTGGGCAGCTTTAAAGAGACTCATGAGAGGGAGGGGCGCTGTTGATGGTGCGGGGGAGGGGGAGGGGGAAGGAGGAATCCCCGGCTTCCCCGTAGGCGGAGGGGGTGCTACTGGGGTTTCCCCAGTCTCAGGACGCAGTTTCCCGTGCTCATGTGCACCGTCTGTGGTGCGTTCTGCCGCCTGCCAGCCTGTGAGGTGGGCAAGGATGACTGCCTCAGCCTGTTGTAGGGTCTCAGCCTGTAGTCTCTGACCCAGATTCCTCCTCGCCCAAGAGCAGGCAATCTGGAATGGACCACCCCAGTCCTGAATGTCGAAGCTGGCCAGCCTGTTGATTTCGACCTCCAGCATGTCCATGTAGTGGTTTCTAAGTACTAGAAGGGTCGTATACTGCCAGTTCTTTGCGTTCCCCTCTAGCAGCTGGCTGGTGGTGTCATTCGGGGAGGCAGGTTTAATAAATCCGCTCAGAGTGGCGGTCATACGGCCGATGGTCGGGGGTGGCTCCTCCGCCGACACATTCTTTAAATGGTGGGCCGCTTTAATAATGTTGTGGATGATCCGGACCTTTGCATTAAAGTCCGGATCATCGGACTGTACCTTGTGGGTGGGCTGGGTGGGTCTGTGAGGCTCCTGTCGCTGTGGCTGTGGGCGGCGGTAGCCGTCCATGGTCCGCTGTCCAGGCCCGTAGCGTACCTGGTTGTCCCGCCGTAGCCTGTTGCTGCTGGTTCGCTGCTCACTGGCGTAGTGGACCTGTCGGTCCTGCCGGCGTCCGCCGTTGTTGCTCCGCTGTCCGCTGGCGTAGTGGACCTGGCGGTCCTCTCGGCGTCCGCGGTTGTCGGCCCGCTGCTCGTGAGCGCGATGAACACGGTGATCCTGCCCTTGTGTTCTGGCCGCGATGGATCGCTGAAAGTGTCGCGATCCATCGTATCCATCCCGTCTGGATCGGCCGTATCTCGCCACGGAAGCGTAGCTCCGTGGTCTGTCCTCGTAGCCGCGAGGGTAGCCGGAGCGCTGGGGTGCTCCGTACGCTGTGCGCGGCCATCTACGTCCTCGTTGGACAGTCGTCCAGCCGTCGTCTCTTTCATAAAAATACATTTGTGTGTGTGTGTTCTTTTTATTAAAAATGAAAAAAGGAAGAAAAAGATAAAAAAAGGGGGGGATAATCTAACAAAAAACGGACCTCCGGATGAGGCGGAAAATTTTCATTTAAAAGTTCTAGGACTCTTATTTTGAAAAAGAGCGGGAGCAAGATTTCCTTTTTTAAACAATAAACTTGTTTTATTTTAACAGAACATATAATAAACACACACACAAAAAATATTGCAACGTTTCGGTCACTTATCTGACCTTCTTCAGGCAAATAAACACTTTGTCTTGACGGTGATCGGTGGCAAACTCTCGGTGGAGCGCTGTCGGTCCGTAGCTGTAAACGGCTAGTTCAGGGAGACAGTGGAGTTTGAAATCTCCGCGCTCCTGTCAAGAGGGGCGGGAGCGGAAGTCCGGAGCTCCTCTCTCTCCCTCTGTCGCCCCTGCCGGCCAGCTGGCCGCCATTGCATTACATCCTGGTGCACCGATCGCCTCAGATGAGAGACGACTTTTCAAGAACGGATGTCCGTCATCATAACTTTGAACATTAATTGATGATCAATCACCATTTAAACATTCAATCAAACATAAAAAAAGAAACATTGTTATTTAAATACTATTTACATGCGTCGTTTTTAAGGGAAGAAGAAAAAAAACCACATGAGTATTAAACAGAAGAAGGAGAATTAAAAACCTCTCTCTTACCTTCCATTTCTTCCAGTTTTTAATATAGTTATTCCTTATGTAAACCTCTTCCCTTTTAACCGTTTGTCCACCCCATGGACTATTTTTAATCTATTTATATGCTATGAAATTAATTAATCCATATATTTATTTATTTATTGGGTATTTATTAATAAAGATCTTTGTATATTTATTACTAGTGATGTTTATATATTTATTGAGTATTTTTGTAATAATGGTATGTATATTTATTAATCAATTAAATTATTTATTTATTATCTCTACATTAAATCCTATACGGTAAACCCCCCTGGGTTTTAAATTGTTTATTTATTTATTTATTTATTTATTTATTTATTTATTAATAGTATGTTGCATATGTACATATCTATATATATATATACACACACACATACATACACACCTACATGTATATACAAATATGTTGTTTGTTATTTTTTTAGAGGAAAATGGCTAAATTATTTCTAATGTGCACACTCAATCACCCACTGTTTTTGGTCTATTCTAGTTTTTTTTAAAAAAATAAAATAAAAAAAAAGGGGGGGGGGGGAGACAGGGAACAACCAAATCCATGCTGTTAGCAATAAAATAAATCATCTCTGCTCCTGATTCCTCTGACTGTGTTCCTTTTATGATTCCATTGTCTTTATAATATGTACATAAATTAGGCTAATAGGAACACAAAGTATAATAAATAATAAATAGGGTGATTAAGTGGACATGAAGCTAAGCAGAAACCGGTTAAGGTATTGACTAGATGAGTCTGGTTAGGATTAGGTCCTCTTTAATGTGGTTATGTTTAGGGTCAGATGAAACCGGTTAGTATTAGGGCCTTCAGTGACCTGGTTAGGGTTAGGGTTAGGGCTAGGTTTTGGGTTAGGATTAGGGATAAATCAAATTTTAGGTTTAGGAATGTACCTACTAATTCCTCTTTATATTTAGGCCGAATGGTTCTCTTGTTCCTAATAAATATATCCAAAACCTCTCTTTTTGTTTCCTTTCTTTGTCTGTCCAATTACTCCCCTTTTGTAAGCCTGCTATCCTAATAGCGTCCATGCCATGTAGCAAAAAATGAGAAACTAAAAGCGTATCCACTTCCTTTTTCCATCTTATGTTATACCTATGTTGATACATGCGAGTGGATAGATCATTTTTTGTTTCACCTATATATTTCTTTTCACATTTTGCACACAAAATTACATATACACAATTTTTTGAATTAACACTAAATTTATGTTTGATTTCTACAAGTTTTTTGGTTTTTTCATTCCTAATATACTCAAGTCTAATAAATTGAGACTCTAATTTTTTCGGGCTCGTTCTAGCCAATTTTTGAATTGATGGCAATTTTGCCCTTACCAACCAATCTGACAGATTCCTATTTTTCCTATATGCTGAAATGACTCTAACGTTTGGAAGGATATCATCTTTACCCATAACTGTATTAAAATTTTCTTTCAAATCTTTATTAATCCATTTACTATTTGTTGAGAATGTGGTGATTAGAGGAAGTATGTCACCCTCAATCCTCTTTCCCTTTTCCTGGAATGTTTTAAGGCAATTCCTCAAAAAAGTGCGAGAATATCCTCTTTTTCTTAATGCTCTAAACAAGATCTGAACTGCATTCTTAAAGTCATCCAATCTAGTACAGATCCTATTAAATCTAATTAATTGTGATTTTATAATACCCTTGAAGGTATGTCTGGGGTGAAAGCTGTATCCATGCAAAAGTGCATGTGAATCTGTTTTTTTAAAAAATACCTTAATGTCCAATTTCCTTGTATCATCATATTCAGGACCTTTAAAGACTGTCGTATCTAGAAAGTCTATCGAATCTTTTTTAAGTTCACTTTTTAATTGTATTGATGGATCGACTGAATTTAATTCCCTGACAAAGTTTTCAAATTCCATTTCTGTTCCCAACCAAATGCCCCAAATATCATCCAGATATCTGGCATAATGGGCTGGTTTTTGATTACATTGGGAGAGGGCCTTTTCCTCCCATTCGGCCATGAAGATGTTCGCATAGGCTGGGGCAAATCTTTTGCCCATCGCTGTCCCTTTAATTTGCAAGTAGAATTTGTCATTAAACACGAAATCGTTTCTTTCCAAATTAATTTTCAATAAACTAATCAATTCTTCGTCTGGTCGTTTACTATCTGGGAATTTCTTAAAAATTTCTTGGACAGCAGCAATTCCCGCCGGTATTGGTATATTAGTGTATAAGTTTTCTACATCCATTGTAAAAAAATAAAACTCAGTCGATATCCTTAATTTTTTGACCATACTAACAAAATCATAAGTATCTTTTACATATGACGGGTGTTTCCTGGACAAGGGACCTAAATAGAAATCCAAATATTCTGCCGTATTGCATGTGTCACTCCCGCAGTCTGATACAATAGGTCTCCCTGTAGGTATCTCATGCGGGATGGTCCATTTTTCAGGCTCTTTGTGTATTTTTGGTAAAATGTAGAACCGCCGTTCTCTTGGTTGGGAGTCCCCCATTAAATATAGAAACTGTTTTCGATTTATGAATTTTTTCTTTTGTAAGGAATTTAAAATATCTTTCACCATTGGTATTGTTTCCCAATATATTGGTTTGTCCAATTTTTTGTAATAATTTTTGTCGTTTAATTGTCTTTCTGCTTCAAAAATGTATTGTTTTCTACTTAAAATGACAATAGCTGATCCTTTATCAGCTGGCTTAATAACCACATTTTTTGTATTTTTTAATTCTCTCATTGCTTGGACTTCCTCCAAGGAAATATTATATTTTTCTTTCATTGGTTTATAGTACTGTTTAAATCTGTCTAAATCCTTATTGATTAAAATACCAACTTCAGGTGGTAATTTTTCTAAGGGTGGTTCCCAATTAGACGGTCCCACAAACTTGGTTCTACCTTCAGATTGTGAATTTTTGAAGTAAGCTGCCAATTTAATTTTTCTGTGATATTTTTGAATATCCATTTCCAAATTAATTTTTTGTCCCTTTCCTATGTCCAAGGATGGAATAAACGATAATCCCCGACTAAGGAGTTTCTTTTGTGTTCCTGTAAGTACAAAATTTTTTGCTAATACCATCACTCCATTAACTTGTGATGACTGTGTTCTCTCACCCCCATGACCAATAGGACTCAGGGGGAGTCTAAGTTTAACATGTAGGTCCAATGTTCCAACATAGCTCGCCCTGTGTCCCTTGTCCAATGAACCTGGTCCACTGTCTGAAATTTGTTCCTAGACAAAAGAGGGATGTGGAATGGACGTTCATCTAACATGCTGTTGAATTCGTCCAAATTATCCTGCTCCTCCTGAGGTAAGGCAGTAGAATAATTAACCAATGGTATCCAAATGGCTGCGAGTGGGAACTTGTCCACACAGGCCTTGCGTGCCTTCATGCATGTCTTCCATATGGTTTCCTTAGGCTTATTCTTGCTGTCACAGATACCAAAAGATAGAACCACTTGTTCCACCATCAAATCCTGGTCTACAGTGGCCTTTTTCAACAGGTTTTCAGCATGTCTAAAGTTTGCCCCCGGGAAACTTTCAATTTGCAAGTTCTTGATGGAATGCCCTGGAATGTTAGACAAGTTAGAGTCTCCAATAATGAGACACTTTTCCTTAACCTGTAAATGCCAATCCTTGTCTTTTCTGTTTGTCCTAGGATGCCTATAAACCTCGGATCTATCTTGATTTGGTTCAGAGTCCCCAGTTTTTTCTGGTTCTGATTCTTCATCCTCTGACCACTCTAAATAGTCCTCTCCAAGATCAAAATTTCCATAATTCAGTTCTGGATCAGCTTCAGCTTCCACCGATTTGGATGGAGTTTGGGGGACTTCAGTTTGGGTGGCTATATTCCCATGTTCCACCCTGTTTTTCTTTTCGGTTGGAGTTCCCCATTCTGGGAATGGCTTATTTTCCTCTGGGTGGGTCTCCAAATAGTCAAGTTCGTTTGCCACTTGACGTAGGACCTCATCCTGACTCCTTCCCCATTCACCTTTTGGTGAGGTGCTCTCCTCTACGAAGGTCACACTCTTGCTGTCTCTGTGAGTAGTCCTCCGAGTTTCTCTCCTCTGTAGTGGAGCTACTGGCTGAGAAGAAATCCCAGGTAGGTCTGTGTCTTGTTTGTCTGTCATAGTCGCCACCGTGGTCTTGGAATGTGTCTCTCTTGCTACCCGGGGTCGAACTGTGTCAACAATTTGTGGACGATTTTGACTTATTGGGTCATCTGTGCTTGTTCCCTGATTTCGACCATGGGGCAACTGGCTCATTTGGGATGAGTCTTGTACTTTATCCCCCTCCAGTTTCGCCATGATGTGCGCCTCTGCATGATCCAGGACTACCTGCGTAATTCGGCGCAGGTTCCTTTTGGCCCATCTTGTTGCCACCCCAAAGGCTGATTTCCATTCCTTGTTTTCCATCTCAAACAAATCCTTTAGGGAATTCTTCAGTTCCCTCTCATAATGTTCCATCAATATTTGGCATGTGGTGTATCCCCAGTTTCTGGCATTACCCCACACCAGATCCATAGTTTGCTGGGTGGGATATGCAGGCTTGATCATATCACCCAAGATGTCTACCATTTTGGTGATCATGGCCGGTTGTTGTGTCCCTGTTTTTAGAGAGACATTCTGGAGATGATGCACCAGCTTGATTACCCCATATGTTTTTCGGATCAGTCGACCAAATGCAGGTTCGGCTGCTTCACGCCTTGCTTCTGAATCCCCAGCCGCTGGAGACCCCCCTCTCCCGGTAGGGCGTTGGTACCTAGGGCGTGCTGCATCAGCATATGAACGAAACTGCTGTCTCTGGGTGCCAGGGTATTTAGGAGTCCGGAAGGAAGGCACTGGCTGGTTAGAAGAAGAGGTCAGATACCCCCTCCCATAGGAGGAGGTGAATGCACTGGCCATTCCCCTACCAGACCCCTGATACCCGCCCCAATACGGTGACCGGGTGCGCTTCCTGCGCCTGCCGTAGCGCACAGGCTGCCACCCGTCATCCTCCATGTTTGTTTGTTGTCTCTTTATTTTTTGTGTTTTTTTATATTTTTTTAATTATTTTTTTATTTTTTAATTGTTTTTTTAATAAAATAAACAAAAAACGCTTTCTAAAATTAGAAAGGATAAGATAATGTACAAAAGAAGGTGTGCCAAAACAATAAAAGAAACTAAAAACGTGCGACGTTTCGACCAAATATGGTCTTCTTCAGGCACAAATAAATGGCACACTAATAACTGTGTTTTTTGTTTGCTTTCAGGCTGGAGTCAAGTGCTGGTGTTCTCCCCTCAAGAGCAAAGGTAAGAGTGAGCTCCTGCAACTGTGTTCGTCCTTTTTATAGGCTTGGTTTGGCTTTTTGTTTTTTCTGTTCGTCTTTTTCAATTTGGTTCGCCTTTTTTAATTTTGTCCCCATTTCACATGTAAACCTGTTTTTACTCCATTTTAACCCTATTTTAACCATTAATAGTATATCAATGTTATTATATATGAACTTTTAACCTTTTTTAAGATATTAATGTTATCAAATCTATATATTGTATTGTATTTAA
>NW_019523136.1:0-815 GCF_002814215.2 Seriola lalandi dorsalis | reverse complement strand
AGAAGTTCACTCTGACTCTTCTTCTCTCCTCAGAGAGAAACTGACTCAGAAACTTTGACAGTAAAATAATAATAATGTTGTTTTAACACTCACCAGCCTCAGTCGACAGTTTCCTGCTGCTGCGCTGCCCTTTTAAAATGGCGTCTGAACAACAGAGACATCAGCTGAATACTTTCACTTTTGACTCCTCCTCCCCTCTGCAAGAAATCACATGACTCTTACGTGTGTGCGTGTGTGTGTGTGTGCGTGTGTGTGCGTGTGTGTGTGTGTGTGTGTGTTGTTTACCAGTTGCATGAATTTCCCCTAGGGGATAAATAAAGTATCTTTTTATCAAGTTGTTTAAATTAGTTTTAATTTCATGATTGTCTGTTAAAATAATGACAGTTCTTTTAACTAAATTTAACAGTTTCTATAGACTTACTAAATAATACACTATAAATGTTTATCATGACAGACAGACATAAACAATAATAATGGATGCATACAGAGAAATGAATGGTCCCTTTGGTGTTTGACACTGATCTCTAAAAAAGGACCAATGAATGAATCTATCTATCTATCTGTTTATCTATCTATCTGTCTGTCTGTCTATCTGCTCGTGGATACGATATCTCAGTAACACCTCAAGTGTCCACCAGGAATCAAGGTTGAACTGAGTAGACGTTGGTGGTCAAAGGTCAAGATGACGTTAACATCATAAAACACTTTTCATTACATTTCATTACATATCATTACTCAAGCCTTCACACAAATGGGTAATATCTTGACTCTGGATAAACAGGGACCTGAAACTAGTCCGAGTGGCGGAGGGATAC
>NW_019523135.1:4494-12696 GCF_002814215.2 Seriola lalandi dorsalis | reverse complement strand
GTCCTTCATCTTGTTCCAGATGTTGAAGGTCAGGTTGCCCAGGTGTTTGGCCTGGTCTATCAGAGCTCCTGAGGGCAGCTGTGGATCCTCCAGCAGGGGGCGCTGCTGGACTCTGTCCACTGCAGCCTTGTAGTTCTTCAGGAATGAGAGGTCTTCAGCTCTCAGCTCGTCCTCTGTGGCTCTGACTGTGTGTGACAGAGCTGCTATCTCTCTGCTCAGAGCCTCCATCTTCTCCTTCATCATGCGACTCTTCAGCTCCGCTTCCTCCCTCAGAGCAGTGATCCTGGCCTCCTCTTCCTCCTGTAGAAACTGGTGAAGCTTCTTAAACTGCTCCTTGATCTGGCTCTCAGTGTGTCGGGCCTGGACCTTGATGTGTTGTGCTGTTTGGTCACAGTCTCCTTTAACTCGTTCAAACAGCTTCAGTTTCTCTTGTAAAGGCTTCAGGGCTTTCTGGAGCTCCTCTCTGTGATCCTCTGCAGCTTCATCAACGGGTCTGAAGCTGTGGTTGGTGTGTGTCTTTGAGTCTCGACAGACGACACACACTGGCTGCTGGTGGTCCAGACAGAAGAGTCTGAGTTTCTCAGAGTGCAGACTGCAGAGAGGCTCAGACCCAGACATGTCCTCTCTGAGTGAAGCTGAAAACACAAAGCCAGCACAGAGGTCAGTGAGGTGTGGTTTCCCTCACACTTTCACTTTCAGTCTTGTCTCTTCTAAACTCACAGTTGGTGTGTGGAGTCGCTGCAGGTTGAAGTTGCTGTCGTCCTGTTTTCCCTCCTCTCTCTGTAGAAGCTGTTGTTTTGGTTTAAAGGTGAATCTCTTTAAATGTTTCTCAGCATCAACGTGTCTCTCACGAGTGACGACCAGTATGAAATGATATTTCCTGCTTCGTCTCAGAGTATCAGGAAAAGGGTGGAGCTTTAACAGACTGTTACTGATAACAGTGTGCAGAGCTGTAAAACCAGTTCCTCTTGTTGTGTTTGTTTGTACATGTACGTTCATATATTTCACCTGTTTCATACAGTGATCTGTGTTTAAATGATATGAAATTAAATGAATACTTGAGGCATTCAGATCATCTGTCCTCTCCCACCCACAGTCTAATCACAGTGGAGCTGCTGGTTGATCTCTGCAGGAAGAAGGTCTGACAGGCTCTTTAAAGTCAAGATACAAGGTGGATCACTCACTAAAGGTTTTTCATCACACACTGGACACTCAGGGTTTGAATTATGGGGGAGTGGGGGCTCTAACCCCCCTGATTAAGACTTGGACCCCCCCAAAAGTGTTAATATTAGCTAGTTTCTATCTTTAGCCTTCTGTTACAGTTGAGCTAACTAATGTTAGCTAGTTTCTAAGTTTAGCTTTAATTTCAAATTTAGCTAACTATTTATTACCTTAGCCTTAAGTTACAGTTAAGCTAACTAATGTTAGGTAGTGGCTTACTTTAGTCTTAAATTACAGTTTAGCTAATTATTTATAACTTTAGTCTTAATTTACAGTTTAGCTTAATAATGTTTGCTTGTTTCTAACTACAGTCTTTAGCTACAGTTTAGCTAAATATTTATTACTTTAGCCTTAATTTACAGTTTAGCTAACGAATGTTAGCTAGTTTCTAACTTTAGCCTAAAGTTACAGTTTAGCTAACTAATGTTAGCTTGTTTATAAATTTAGCCTTAAGTTCCAGTTTAGCTAACAAATGTTAGCTTGTTTCTAACTTAGGCCTTAAGTTACAGTCTAGCTCACTAATGTTAGCTTGATTCTAACTTAAGTTTTAAGGTACAGTTTAGCTAACAAATGTTAGCTTGTTTATAACTTAAGTGTCAAACAAAAGTGGAATTCTTGTTGTTAAGAATGATGGCTGGAGCCGCAAGCTGCTGTTAAACCGTGCATTTATTTACAATTGGGCTGTAAATAAGGGCTCTGTGGTCGGTCTGAAGGTCAAACTCCCTTCCCAGCAGGTAATACCGGAGGCTATCCAATGCCCACTTGATTGCCAGACACTCTTTTTCAATTGTGGAGTACCGGGTTTCGCGAGGTACAAGCTTTCAGCTGAGGTACAATACAGGGCGTTCCTCCCCCGGCTCTCCCTGAGCCAGTACTGCTCCAAGGCCCACCCCTGAAGCATCCACCTGCACCAGGAAGCGGCGTTCAAAGTCAGGGCTCTGCAACACAGGGGAAGAGCATAACTTCTCCTTTAGGCCCTGAAAAGCCATCTCGCACTCTTCATTCCATGGCACCTGATTATGGGCAGATTTGCAAGTGAGGTTGGATAACGGGGCCGCCAGAGTAGAAAAGTGAGGGATGAACCGTCTGTACCGACCCACCAGGCCAAGGAAGGACCGGACCTGGGTCTTTGTGCGAGGTCGGGGACTGTTCCAGATAGCTGCCACTTTATCCACCTGAGGTCGAATCTCCCCTCTTCCCAGCTGGTAGCCTAGGTATGCGGCTTCATGTTTAGCCCACTCACACTTCTGCAGGTTGAGTGTGAGCCCAGCTGCACTGATTGCGCCCAACACTCGCCGGAGGTGCTCCAGATGTTCCTCCCACGTCTAGCTAAACACAACCACATCATGCAAGTATGCACCACTGCAGTCCTCACATCCTTCAAGCACTTTGTCCATCAGCCTTTGAAACGTCGCAGGCGCACCATGTAAACCAAAAGGCATCACCGTGAACTGAAATAAAAAAGGGGTCCGGAAAGCGGTGAGGGGCCGGGACTGTTTTTCCAGGGGGACCTGCCAATATCCCTTACAGAGGTCAAGGGTCGTGATGTACGCCGCCCTGCCAATCTTCTCCAACAGGTCTTCAATACGTGGCATGGGATAGGCATCAAAAAACGAAATTGCATTCAGCTTCCTAAAGTCAATGCACACCCGAATGGATCCATCTTTCTTGGGTACAATGACTATAGGGCTGCTCCACTCACTCGCAGACGGTTCGATGACCCCCAGCTCCATCATCAGATGCACCTCCTCCCTCAACATCTGTACCAAGCGCTCTGGCACCTGGTAACATGCCTGACGTATGGGCTTATGATCAGGCTTGACTCGGATGACATGCTGTATCACACCAGTATGGCCCGGCTTCTGTGTGAACAGCTGAGGGACGGTGTCAAATATAACCTGCAGGTCAACTGGCTTCTTCCCATCCAGGTGAGAGAGATCCACCTTGGACGGGTGTTTCCAAGCCTCCACCTCACCTTCAGAGCAATCCTCCTCGTGCACTTGACGGGCGATCAGGGAGGTGATGCCAGAGGGTCATCCTCTTTCTTCCCAGGCCTTCAACAGGTTTACATGATACGTTTGCTTTGTTTTTCCCTTTCCCATTCGCCTACTGACTTCAAATGGGCCCTGCCACTTTGCCCGTAGTTTGCTGGACGATGAAGGCAGGAGCAGTAGTACCTTTTGGCCGGGTTTCAACTCACGTTGGCGGGCTTGTTGGTCATACCACTGTTTCTGGGCCCTCTGTGCCTCCAAGAGATTCAATCTGGCCTCCTCTCTGTACTGCTCCAACCGGTCCCTCATCTGGAGGACATATTGCACCACCCCTTGGCCCTGCGCAACCTTGGCAGGCTCTTTCTCCTCCCAGGTCTTCTTCAGTAGATCCAGGGGCCCTTGGACAGGCCAGCCATACAGGAGCTCAAAAGGAGAGAACCCAGTGGAGGCTTGTGGCACTACCCTGTATGCAAAAAGGAGAAAAGGTAACCACTTATCCCAGTCTTTTCCAGTGTCAGACACAAACTTCCTCAGCATCCGTTTGAGGGTCTGGTTAAACCTCTCCACCAGCCCATCTGTCTCTGGGTGATATGGTGAGGTCTTGATTGTCGTTATGCCCAGTTCTCTATGAAGCTGCCTCATCAGGCGGGATGTAAAGTTGGTCCCTTGGTCGGTCAGTATCTCCTCTGGGATACCTACTCGAGAAAAGAGCTGGACAAGAGCACTGATTAGTTTTGGAGTGGTTATTGACCGCAGAGGAAAAGCTTCAGGGAACCGAGTAGCATAATCACAGACAACAAGGATGTACTGATAGCCTGCTGAGCTTTTCTTTAAGGGTCCCACGATGTCCATGGCAATTCGTCTAAATGGGGTGGTGATCACTGGCATAGGCTGCAGGGGTGCTCAGTCTGCTTTACGGATGGCACAGATTTTTGACACTCTGGACATGATTTACAATATGCTCGGACATCACTGTACATTGAAGGCCAAAAGAACCAGGATGCCAGCCTGAGATGTGTCTTATGGTGTCCCAAATGCCCCGCCCATGGGATGGTGTGTGCCAGGTGTAACACCAGCGATCTACAGCCAGCTGGCACCACTAACCGCAAATTATCTGGCTCTTTCCCCTGGTACAGAACATCATTATGCAGAACATACACTGAACCCCCACTTTGAAACGTATGATCAGCAGAAGTTACAACCTTGGTGAGCAAAGATTTCAACAAAGGATCTGACTGTTGTAACCTCTTAATATTTTCTGGTATTTCCCATTGAACAGAAACATCATTGTTTGGGGTTTCAACAGATTCAGGGGCACCAGTATGTTTCTCTAATCGCCGTTGTTGACGTGTCTTCCTGGGCCCCTTGGTCCCAGCCTCACACAGACTACCACACAAGTCTGGCAGAGGTTGCAACCCGGACTGCACTTGGGCTTTGGCCTGGGACCGTGTCATGGCAAAACAAGAGACATTCATCTTTGGCTCTAACGCCAGGTCAGAAGGATTGCAGGGACAGTCACCTTTGCTGAGGAGATCATATAACACAGGTAAATCCCACCCCAATAGCATCTCCACAGGTAAATTCTCCACCACACTCACTCTCATCAAATATTTCTGTCCATCCACCTCAATAGTGAGTTCAACCTGCGGTTCGGGCTTGCAGTCACCATGTACACATAAAAAATCAGTTTGTTGGCTGTATTCAACAACACAAGACAAACATTGTTTCCTGACGAAAGACATGGAGCTACCAGAATCTAGTAATGCAGTCAGAACTTTACCATTAACCTTAACTTGCACAGTTCTGGATTTTTCCCCACTGTCATGGTTGTCACCCTGTTCATTCTTTCTAGGCACATAACACCAACCAGTCATTTTTGGTCTCTTCAGGGGACATACAGAGGCCTTGTGCCCTGGTTGCTGACAGTGATAACACACCAAAGTCTTAATCCAAGTCTGAGCTGTGTGGCCCTTATCCTGTTCCCCCCGATTACCTTCAAAGTTCCTTGGAGGGACATCCCTGGTGCGATGATTGTCCCTGGTGTGGTTGTCCCGCAGTGCCCGCGGTGGTGCCCCCCTTCTGGCATTCAAGTACTGCATGGCTAACTTAGCTGCAGTCGAACCATCCTCTGGTTCATGTTCTCTCACCCAGGTCCTGATGTCTGGAGGAAACACCTGCAGCAGCTGCTCCAAGATGATTGTCTCCCCCATCTGGTCTTTGCTCCTCTGCTCAGGCCGCATCCAGCGGCAATAGAGGCCCTTAAGACGGTGCTATGTCTCTGTCGGTGTCTCGCCGGCTGGCGTTGAGAGGACCCGGAACCGTTGACGGTAAGTCTCAACCGAGATGTCGAATTTAGCCAACAGCGCCTCCCTCAGGTCCTCGTAACGGTTGGATCTGTCTTCGTCCATGGCGGTGTATGCCTCCAGCGCTTTTCCAGTCAGCAGGGGGATGAGTCGGCAGGGCCACTCCCCCTTTGGCCAATGCCACGTTCTTGCCATGCGTTCAAAGCGAAGGAGGTAATTCTCAATATCCTCTCCTTGTTGATACGCCGGCATTTTGGGCTCCTTCCTCTGGATTGCTGGCCGATCAACATAATCATTATCCAGTCTGTTAGGTAAAAGTGTGAGCTGTTCTCCCTGCCCTGCGCCACTAGATGGAGCCCTGTGGGGTACTGGGGTTGGCAGCTCCCAGCGGAGACTTCCCCCTCCTGCAGTGGATTGCCCAGCCGGTGAAGGCTGCGTATTAAGTTGTTGAGCTGCTGAAGCCTCCAGTGAAACACGCAGGCCCCGTAGCTCTTCTTGGAGGATATCGTCTCTCCTCTGCTGAGCAGCCAAAAAGCTCCTGAAGAGGTTCACCATCTCCAGGTTGGAGGCCCCCTCTTCTGGTGGGAGCGGCGGCTGGTAAATTCTGGGCCTGGCCCCTTGTGCTTCATAGCTCCTTCCTTCGTCCTCAGAGGTCGCTGCCGTCTCCCAATCATCTTCGGCCTCCCTCTTACTTTGCAGCTTCTGAGAGCGCAATCCAGTCCGTTTCTTAAAAGCACGCTCAGCTTTTCGGCTGGCCATCCCACCACTGCCACCAAATGTCAAACAAACGTGGAATTCTTGTTGTTAAGAATGATGGCTGGAGCCGCAAGCTGCTGTTAAACCGTGCATTTATTTACAATTGTGTACAATTATAATAACGGACGCCCAAATTACACCCACAATGTGCTTCCTTGGCATGCGTCACTCACTCTCCTCGAGCTTGGTGTTGGCCGGGGCATTATATACCCTAAGCTCCTCCCCAGCCCAACCAACTCCCAATTAAACCACAGACTCTTACTCTGCTCCCCCAACTACTTCTGCAATAGGGTCCCCAATAGACCTGCAAAACAAATACACATTTAATACATTCCCCCCATCAAACATTCTTCGATCAATAATAAATCACCACAAATAAGCAGTCAACTCAAGGTCAAGGCAAAAACCCCCCTACCACTCAGGGAACAATGGAATAACCTGCCCAACCGGAAGCTGCCACCACTATATAACACAGCCCACTTCATTTGCTCTGGTTAGCCCTCGGAGGAGAGAAGGAGGGAACCACAAGCAAACAATGGTAAAAATGAAAATACTAATAACTATATGTGTGTGGTGCATTTCTTTTATGTTATTGTCGGGGAGGGGTATGATGTATGAACGAATGTCCAGTGTGGTGCGTGCACTCACCACGGAAACAGAGGGGAAACATTTGTTTGTGCATGAACCAGAGTTTTACCATGTGCCCCCATTTAGAGTGACGAGGCCTTTGTCACATTAAGGCTTAAGTTACAGTCTAGCTCACTAATGTTAGCTTGATTCTAACTTAAGTTTCAAGGTACAGTTTAGCTAACTAATGTTAGCTTGTTTATAACTTTAGCCTCAATTTACAGTTGAGCTAACTAATGTTAGCTAGTTCCTAACTTTAGCCTAAAGTTATGGTTTAGCTAACTAATGTTAGCTAGGTTCTAAGTTTAGCATTAAGCTACAGTTGAGCTAACTAATGTTAGCTAGGTTCTAAGTTTAGCATTAAGCTAGGACAGGAAGTTGACAAAGTGTAGCAGGAAGACGAGAACAACAACATTCAGCTGTTTGTCACTGAGCTGCTGAAATCACACTCAGTGGACATGAACACGTTTGACTGCTTTATTAGTTCATGAAGAAAAAAGTCATCAGTTAGTTGAGTGAACAGACATCATCAGTAATTAATGAGAGAGAAACAGCAGAGATCAAAGATATGACACGTTGTGATTGTGAACAAACTGGACACAGACTGTGATCTGTACAAACACTGTTACTGTTACTGTCCTGAACAGGAGGAACAAACCTCCAGTCCTGTCAGCTCTCTACAGGCAACATGGACTTCTTCTACACATTAGACCATGTTTGAATGACAGGAAGCAGATATCATGTGACATCCACGTCTGAAGGTTCAGTGGTCAGAGACTCTTCAGGATCAATGAGCTCTGGTTCCATATTTCAATCTAACAGACAACAGCTCTGAATATTACACACTATATCAACACACATCAACACAATGATATTTATATACATTATATACAGAAATATACAGTGATGCTGTTACACATTCAACCTGTCCCCCGTCATCGATAGCCAAGCCAATCAAATCGATTGTTTACCTTTCAGCACCAGAGAATAGGGGGGGGGGTTGAAAATGGCTTGAGAAAAGTAGACAGTGAAAACCAAACTTTTAAAGATGAATGGACGGACCAATACATGTTCGTTCTGCCTGCAGCCACTTCTAAACCTGTGTCTCACATGCTGTGAAACTGTGGCGTTAATAAAAAGTAGCAACGTTAAGCGTCACTATGAGACCAAACACGGATCGTTTGATGAAACATACCCGCAGAAGTCCGCAGTGAGGGCAAGTCAGATGATCGAACTGAAAGCACAGTATGACCGGTCTACCCGTGTCCTCACACACGCATTTACAGGCCAGCAACGTGCAGATG
>NW_019523135.1:2790-3712 GCF_002814215.2 Seriola lalandi dorsalis | reverse complement strand
GTCCTTCATCTTGTTCCAGATGTTGAAGGTCAGGTTGCCCAGGTGTTTGGCCTGGTCTATCAGAGCTCCTGAGGGCAGCTGTGGATCCTCCAGCAGGGGGCGCTGCTGGACTCTGTCCACTGCAGCCTTGTAGTTCTTCAGGAATGAGAGGTCTTCAGCTCTCAGCTCGTCCTCTGTGGCTCTGACTGTGTGTGACAGAGCTGCTATCTCTCTGCTCAGAGCCTCCATCTTCTCCTTCATCATGTGACTCTTCAGCTCCTCTTCCTCCCTCAGAGCAGTGATCCTGGCCTCCTCTTCCTCCTGTAGAAACTGGTGAAGCTTCTTAAACTGCTCCTTGATCTGGCTCTCAGTGTGTCGGGCCTGGACCTTGATGTGTTGTGCTGTTTGGTCACAGTCTCCTTTAACTCGTTCAAACAGCTTCAGTTTCTCTTGTAAAGGCTTCAGGGCTTTCTGGAGCTCCTCTCTGTGATCCTCTGCAGCTTCATCAACGGGTCTGAAGCTGTGGTTGGTGTGTGTCTTTGAGTCTCGACAGACGAGACACACTGGCTGCTGGTGGTCCAGACAGAAGAGTGTGAGTTTCTCAGAGTGCAGACTGCAGAGAGGCTCAGACCCTGCTGAAGGTCTCTGATGTCTGTGCAGTAAGAAGTCCTTACACAGGTTCTTCAGGGCCAAAGAAACAGGTGGTTCAGTGTTTGACGATCTCTTACACACTGGACACTCTTGTATTACCTTCTCTCTCCACCAGCGCTGCAGACAGTCTCTACAGAAGCTGTGGCTGCAGGACAGGACAACAGGCTCTTTAAAGATGTCGTGGCAGACAGGACAGGTGAGCTCCTCCTCTGACCGGGAAGACATGTCCTCTCTGAGTGAAGCTGAAAACACAAAGCCAGCACAGAGGTCAGTGAGGTGTGGTTTCCCTCAC
>NW_019523135.1:0-518 GCF_002814215.2 Seriola lalandi dorsalis | reverse complement strand
CTCAACATGTTTTTATACAGATACTCGTTCTTGGATTTCTAAGCACAACTTCCATTATACAAAATTCAAAAAAACAGACTCCAAAACACACGACAACACACAATGTTTATCTTTATGTAGCATTAAAGCTAACAGCAATGCTAACAGTGCTAGCACTGCTTCTAAATGCAGGAAATGGCAGTTTTTAAAGGTTGTTCTGATGTAGCATCTTTAGCTCAAACTAAATGTATTATTTTCAGTGGAGAAACACCAAGCATGCCATTCGTTGCGATGCACCTCTTTATTTCAGGTGCATCTGTGTCAACCTGCAGGTCATGTGACAAGAATTAACCAACCAGCTCCACAACTTCAACCTTTCTGTCCAACGGCTTCACAGCATGAGGTTGAAAGGTTTTGGTTTCTTTAGTGGTGGCAGGCGCAACCGTGGTGCAACCTCCCCAGCGCCTTGGATGAAAGGATGAAAGGATGAAAGCGACAGCAACATCTGAACAGCTCCTCGTGCAACACGCTGTTGGGCG
>NW_019523134.1:1930-2567 GCF_002814215.2 Seriola lalandi dorsalis | reverse complement strand
CTGGATCTGACAAACTTGTATAGGACTGTTTGGCCTTGGTGGAGGTTCTAGTGTTTCTTACACACTTTTCTTTTTTCATTTCTTTTCACCTTATTGCTGCCATACATTTTCACATCTGTTGCACTGACAGAATGTCAGGCAAACAAAATAACTGGCTGACAGGTTAAACATTCTTCTTCACACTGTCACATGAAACAACTTGTGAAAGACTTCAGCAGAGGTGTTAAAGCAGACAGCTGTTCAAAACTATCAGCTCAACCTGCCACCACAAAGCTTCAGATAAGGTGAGGGGAACTTACATCGGACGAGGCACAGGCAAACTTCTCAGAGATCATGAACGGCACTCCGTCCATAGCTGAAAAAGACAGATACCATATTATTATTAATGATACACAACGGTGGTCCTGAAACTGCAGCCTTCTGTAGGCTCTGCAGGAATCTACCATTGCTGATCTTAGCAACATTAATCTACTAAATTATAGCGGCAGGGAAATTCATATTAAATTAGTATTAATGTTAACCTACGTTTGGACATTTTTATACTTTAGATAACTGTATTATTGTTATATATCAATAACATGTTATTTCTGTTCTCTCGTTGAGGTTCTTTCATACTCCAGTGTCCTCCACCTCCACT
>NW_019523134.1:0-522 GCF_002814215.2 Seriola lalandi dorsalis | reverse complement strand
CAAACAAGCCTGTTTCCCTAAATCTGGAGAATGCTATTTGTAGCACCACAGCGCTTCATTTATAACGGTAAAGTTATGTTCAAAACGGCAGCTTCTGTGATTTGGATATTGCATTATCGAAATCACGATAATATTTTGATGAATTGTTCAGCCCTACACACGTGGTGTTGTTACTGTGTAAAATTGTACTTTAAACGCTACAATTTGTATTCATTTCATTTGTTTATTTTTGAATTTATCGTGTCAGCGTCAGCTAGCGAATAGGAGTACTGGAGGCTGATTTCAGGACCCCAGATTCACGACTGTATCTTATCCTTATGGTTGCTAAGAGTTGCATGTTTGTGTAATTAGCATAATTAGGTAATTATAGATAATATAGATAAGATAAATATGGACTCATGCTATGGCCTTTACAGTCACTAGATGTCAACCAGATATTTGAAATGTTGGGAGAGAGGCAAGACACAAGGGCAGCTCTGGGGACGCGTTCAAGATTATATACTGTACACTGAATACACAATA
>NW_019523133.1:1666-2172 GCF_002814215.2 Seriola lalandi dorsalis | reverse complement strand
GCTGATCCCACTGAGAATCAACAGCTCAGTCTGCAGCTGTTTGTAGCTTTCAGCTCAGTGTTTGCTTTAGTCCCAACAGCTCTCACCAAGCCTCCACTGTTTTACCTCCACCTTCCAGTGAGGACGTTCACAACAGACACAAACACTTTGATTTCAGACCGGGTCCAACAACACGTCGTACAAACTAGTTCTTTTCTACAACCTGAGTCTTACTGTCAGTTACAGCTTACATCTGATCAGCTGATGGACGTCGCCCTTTAAAGTCAATGAGAAACTTCTTCGACCGGTCGCTCTTTAAAGACAGACAGCTGGGTTCAGGAGAGTCTGGTCTCTGCTGCTGGATCCTGAAACAAAAACAGAACTGATAAATGTGCATGTTGAATAAAAACTGATGAAAAATACCTTCAATCTTTAAATAAACACAACAACTGACTTTTAGTGAGAAACGTCTTTCTGACTGTTTTAAATTCTGACCTTTCATCAACAGATTGTCTGAATTCACTCTT
>NW_019523133.1:0-654 GCF_002814215.2 Seriola lalandi dorsalis | reverse complement strand
AACAGAACATCATGAGACACTGCAGACAGGAGCTGATCACAGCTGATTCAGCTGCTGCTAAAGAGACAGTTTGACTAAATATATATTTTATAACATGGTTTAGAAATCACTGACACTCTCCTCTGTACATTCATACACTTTTCCTGTGATACGGACCTGAGCACATAAAGACAGAAACTCACACAGGCAGCAACACTACAGCTTCAAGTACTCTCTACACTTTACTCTGAAAGGACTCACAGGAAACAGTATTCTGTTGTGTCTGACTTTACGCTGGTGGAGACGACGTCTTCTACCCACATATAAAGGTATTTTGTTTTCTGACAGGTGAGGACAGGAAATAAACATCAGCTGTTGATCTTATTGTTTGATTCCAGTAAATCAATGATCCAACAACAAGGATGTTAATCCTTCAACACAAGAGTTCTTTAACCTCTAACCCTGATGAAATAAGAACTGAACAAACACAAACATTATACAGCAGGAAACACGCAGTGAAGTCACTAAAGACAAAGTGAACGTATCAAACAAAGCAAACTTACACTTGGTTCAAACAGAGTTGAAGAAGAAGAGTCTCCATTTGACGCCTGCAGAGAAAAGGGTGAGACAGGTGAGCTGTTTCCTGGAATCAGCCACGGCTCCACCTGTGATGGA
>NW_019523132.1:0-553 GCF_002814215.2 Seriola lalandi dorsalis | reverse complement strand
CATGGGAATCGACTGCTGCCCCACGAGTCTGGAAGGCCAAAGAAGAAGACATGTGGTGTATTGCCGCACCCATAACAGACAAAACAATCTCGGAGAATAAAGATTTGCCCCGCTTCCATGGCAGGGAAAAAACAGACCATCCTGATACTCCCCGGATCTTAGGAGAGGTTCCACCACAGATCTGGACTTCTTCATCTCAAGATGTTGGCTTGGTAAACACACCCCCTATCCACATCACCCTGAGGCCGGGACAGAGATCTGTCTGGAGACCTCAATATCGCCTGAAAAAAGAACAACAAGACGGGATAGCAGATACCATCACGGGGCTATTACAAGCAGGAGTGATCATCCCCTACAGGTCCACATGGAACACTCCTATACTTCCGGTGACAAAGGGAGAGGGTAAAGGATGGAGGATGGTACAAGATTTCAGACCTGTAAATGATGCAACTATCCCAGAAGCATTGCCAGTTCCAGACCCATATCTAGCCCTACAGAATATCGGGCCCCAGCATCAGTATTTCACCGTGGTGGATCTTGCTAATGCCTTCTT
>NW_019523131.1:0-658 GCF_002814215.2 Seriola lalandi dorsalis | reverse complement strand
TCATAGTATAGTAAGGCATAAAAATGTAAAACAACGGAATAGTAAAGTAATGTGTAAAAATGACAAAAAACGTCATACTATACAAAGGCATAAAACGTCATAGTATAGTAAGGCATAAAAATGTCAGAAAATGTCATAGTATATTAAGGCATAAAAATGTCAACAAACGTCATACTATACTAAGGCAGAAAACTTCATAGTATAGTAAGGCATAAAAAAGTGAAAAAACGTCATAGTATAGTAAGGCATAAAAATGTTAAAAAATGTGATACTATATTAAAGAATAAAACGTCAAAGTATAATAAGGCATAAAAATGGCAAAAAACGTCATAGTATACTAAGGCATGAAACTTCATAGTATAGTAAGGCAAAAAAAGTGAAAAAACCTCATAGTATACTAAGGCATAAAAATGTCAAAAAACGGCATAGTATAGTAAGGCATAAAAATGTTTAAAAATGTCATACTATATTAAAGCATAAAACGTCATAGAATAGTAAGGCATTAAAAAGTCCGAAAATGGCATAGTATAGCAAGGCATGAAAAAGGCATAAAAATGTTGAAAAATATCACACTGGGGTGTCATATGGCGTAGTGGTCTAAGCAGGCGCCACATGTGTAGAGGCAGTCCTCGCTGCAGTCGGCTCTGGTTCGAATCCC
>NW_019523130.1:0-713 GCF_002814215.2 Seriola lalandi dorsalis | reverse complement strand
AAAAGGGGCAACAGTGACCTATAGCTTGCCAAATAGTGAGCCCACATTTGTCTGTGCTGTTCAGCCTCATATCACATCATTAGTTACTGAGCTTTCTTTGTTTTCTCCATCATGAGCGTTTGTACCTGCTGCTTTATCACGTTTGTTCAGTTACTATCAATGAACCACCGTCAGCATCTTAATGTTCAGAAAGTTTCATCTGGCAGATCAAATTATGGCAGATCACATGATGATATCACATGACCAGATTCATCCTCTGAGGCCTCGGCAGTGTTGTTGACCTCTACATGCTCTCAGCAGCCGTCCTCATTATAATCACAGCTGTTGATCAGATATTTATCACAGTGGAGATTAACATGGAGATGCTTTCTGCTGGTCGCTCTCTTCTTTAGGACTTTAGCATTCCAGCTAGAACACAGGTGGTGACCTTCCTTTACCTGGTGAACTGCTCACCCATTCTCTCTCCCCCTGTTCACATCTCTCTGATTCTCCCTCCATCATCTTCAGGTTTCTTCATCTCATTTTTACAATCATTTATTTATCAGTTACAAACATTTATAAAAGTGTAAAACACATCATTTATTAATGAGTTACTATAAGGCTCCTTTTACCAGTTACAAATGGTAATAACTCATTAGTAAGATTAATGAGTAGTAAGCATTAACTTCATCTTGCCAAATAGTGAGCCTGCATCAATGTATGAAAACTGTGTT
>NW_019523129.1:6008-6589 GCF_002814215.2 Seriola lalandi dorsalis | reverse complement strand
ATACTTCATCAACAAGCACTGGTGAGACACACACACACACACACACACACACACACACACACACACACCTGCTCACTCCTAGGGATGGGTATCCTTAAGATTTTATTGTTACTACTTATCAGTACCACAGAGAGAGAGAGAGAGAGATCGTCTGAGCTCTAAGTCTTTAAGCTGAAATATTTCAGTGATGCGTCCTGTGTCCTGAGTTGTCGTGTTTTGCTGCGCAGGGCTGGGAGGAGGAAAAGCATGGCCAGCTTCCTGTGTCTGGCCGGCTCCGCCTGCCTCTGCACCACGTTCATCCCCGAAAACGCGGGTAAGAAACAGCAACAATGGCCGACACACATAAGACCCGGAGCGGTTAAAATCTCCGGGGATTCAAAGTGTGTGGAGGGAGGAAGTGGAGTGAAAGCCAGGAGGAGGGAAGAGCTGATCTCTGGCTGAAGCAGTGAAAGTGATGTTTTTTCACTTCCTTCCTTCAGTTCACTTTGAACCTTCTGGGTCTAAACTCTTGTTTGTAACTCGTTGTTTCTACAGTTCATTCAGAAAGTATTCAGACCCCTTCATTTTTTTTATTCCTCTGC
>NW_019523129.1:0-515 GCF_002814215.2 Seriola lalandi dorsalis | reverse complement strand
AGGAAGCTGAGTTGTCAGTTTCATGGCGTCTTTAATGCAGAGACAGTGACATGTGACAGGACAGCGCAGGAAAGCTCATGAAGAAAGTCAACAGTTGGGTAGAAAAGGGCAGGAACGACTTCAAACTTCAACTCCTCACCTGTTGAGTGTTGGAGCTGACGCCGGTATTAGTTGCTGGAAATTCTTCAGCACGAACGAAATGACGGTGACGTGGACTCGATGTGGTATCAAGAGGGTGCAGCTCAGTTGTTGTTATCAGGTGTGATTATCAACCCGAACAGAACACAGAGATAACGTGTTTCTCCACCAGGCTGATATTGTCGGTTTCCAGCTGATTAGAGAAGCTGGTGACAACGGGACCAACTTGTGCTTATTTATCTTCTCTGATATCAAGGTCTTTGAGTGTTTGTTTGTGTGTGTGGTGGCCACTGCGGTATGATTAAAACTGTATCTGTCAGTAAATTAAAAGACTCGGACACAAAAAAGAAGAAGAAGAAGAAGTTTCGCAAGAGGTT
>NW_019523128.1:0-736 GCF_002814215.2 Seriola lalandi dorsalis | reverse complement strand
TCTGGATCAGGGTCTGACCAGGTCCCAGCACTCACTGTCCTCCCCAGTAGATCTTAGTGGTCACCACATAACTGGACCTCCTGGTAGAGAGACACAGACAGACAGAGAGAGAGAGAGAGTTATTTCAGTCCCTGAGTCACAGGACGTCTTCAGGTCCAGTTTATTATGAAAGGCTGTTATCAGAGACACTGAGCTGTGGACAGACGGGAGCTGTCCGTCCCCTCTGTCCGTCCCCTCTGTCTGTCCCCTCTGTCTGTCCCCTCTGTCTGTCCCCTCTGTCCGTCCCTTCTGTCCGTCCCCTCTGTCTGTCCCCTCTGTCCGTCCCCTCTGTCCGTCCCCTCTGTCCGTCCCCTCTGTCTGTCCCCTCTGTCTGTCCCCAGAGTCCAAAACGGTAAGGAAACAAAAAAACAGCTGATTTACCTCCAGCCTTTCTTCTTCAGGATGTTTCCCAGAGTCGTCTCCGCCCTGAGACACAGAGAAACACTTCAGTCCACATGAGAGTGAGACAGACAGAGGGGAGACAGAGGGGAGACAGAAAAGTGAGACAGACAAACAGGTGAGACAGACAGGTTGTACTGTACCTCCCTGAGGCGTAAACCTCTGCGGTGTCGAACAAGTTCACTCCACTGTCGTACGCAACCGTCATCACACTCTCTGCCATCTACACACACACACACACACACACACATTAATGTGTGCAGGAACCTCTAGAAATGGTTATTTAATAGTGTAGGAG
>NW_019523127.1:0-701 GCF_002814215.2 Seriola lalandi dorsalis | reverse complement strand
ATTTTTGTTAATATTTTCTCATCTATATATACCTGTGAAAACGTGTCAAGGTAGGAAAGCACAGGTGTAAATACGCAAGATTTTAGCTGGCACCCCCCTTGCATCACAGTCAGTTTCACTACCAGTGTTCATACACAGAAACTGCATAGCTTTGTCTCCCAAGATTTTCTTTCCTTTTAAATAGAAAATAACCCATAAAATAAAAACCGTATTAGAAACAAGTCACATAAAATAAATTATAAATACAATATAAATAAGGCATTGCACAAAACAAGATATTAAAGAAACCAGTGAAGACATTAAAAATTATTGCACAAACAAAAAATATTAACTGCAAATGTAATATGCATAATGTAGCTGCATAATGTGTTCTACAGCACACATGGGCAAGTTTTATCTGGTGCTGACAATCCGCTAGTGTCTCGCTTTCATATTGAGTCGATCCAGCCGTCTGTGTTCATGTCTGCCAAGGGGAAAGGTCTGCACAGTGTCCCTACTCAAGTGATTAGGTGATTACATGGTTACATTTTTGTCTCCATTTGGTAGGTGAATCTCGTACTGACACAGATTTACTAAACTCAGTGAAACAGCTGTATTCACAGTGTGTCTATATGTATTTTATATATCAGATATGTTTGAATTTTATAATAATGTGGGTGTTTAAAACCTTTCATTTAGGGTTGGGGTGGAAATATTTGGAG
>NW_019523126.1:1859-2535 GCF_002814215.2 Seriola lalandi dorsalis | reverse complement strand
GGGTGTGTGTGTGTGTGGTTTGTAGGAGGGTTGGATCAGGGAGAAGGAGCAGATCCTGTCCTCCGAGGATTATGGGAAGGATCTGACGGGCGCGTTGCGACTGCTGAGTCAGCACAAAGCCTTCGAGGATGAGATGAGTGGGCGAGCTGCTCATTTACAGCAGACCATCAAACAGGGCGACGAGCTGGTGGCCGACAACCACTTTGGAGCCGACAAGATCAAAGAACGGATCCAGGACATCCAGGTACGCTGCACCCGCACCTCCACCTCCACCTGCACCCACACCTCCACCTGCACCCACACCTCCACCTGCACCCGCACCTGCACCCGCACCTCCACCTGCACCTCCACCTGCAACCACACCTCCATCCGCATCTGCACCCACACCTCCACCTGCACCCACACCTCCACTCGCATCTCCCCCTGCACCCGCACCTCCACCTGCACCCACACCTCCACCTGCACCTCCACCTGCACCCACACCTCCACCCGCACCTCCACCTGCACCTCCACACGCATCTCCACCTGCAACCACACCTCCATCCGCATCTGCACCCACACCTCCACCTGCACCCACACCTCCACCTGCACCTCCACACGCATCTCCCCCTCACCCGCACCTCCACCTGCACCCACACCTCCACACGCATCTCCACCTGCACCCGCACCTCCACCT
>NW_019523126.1:0-531 GCF_002814215.2 Seriola lalandi dorsalis | reverse complement strand
GATGATGTTTCTGGTTCTGGTTTGTTTCTTTGGTAAATCAGCGCCGTGCTCTTTAAACAGTCGTAATTCATGATGGTTTCTAACTTTCTCCATCTCTGTCCAGGTTCGAGAGTCTGGAGCCGGAGATGAACAACCAGGCGTCACGGGTCGCTGTGGTGAACCAGGTTGCCAGGCAACTGATCCACAGTGGACATCCCAGTGAGAAGGAGATTAAAGCTCAGCAGGACAAACTGAACACCAGGTAATCTAACTGGGATTAAATTTACCCAGTCTCTAAACTGGGACAAACAGTGTGGGATTAAAAAAGGAATTAACTTTTAGACGAACTGGAAACAAACCAGGCTGACCAAGATACAACAGGTATACAACAGGTAAATCAAAGAGTTATCAGGTAGATAAACCAGTTAAACAGGAAACTGACCTGTGATTGAGCAGCGGCCCCACCTGGCCGTCACCTGGTCTGTTTCAGTATTAGTTGATGTTGTTGCTGATGGCGTCCCTGTCCCGTCCAGGTGGAGTCAGTTCAGAGAC
>NW_019523125.1:0-599 GCF_002814215.2 Seriola lalandi dorsalis | reverse complement strand
TGCGACGCCTGTAGTGCACGTCACATGGACGGGAGAATGAGACGCACCAACAGCAGCGTCAGCACCTCAAGCTATTAACCGTGATGTCATCACAGTTTATGACCCAAACACATGGAATGATGAATGTGCTGTATGTTTCTGTTCCTGACCCGGTCCTCATCTCTTCTCTCTGAACCAGGACGGATCCTGGTTCCTACCAACTGAGACGGTCCTGTATCCTGGACCTGAACCTGGACCTGGTGCTGGTCCTGGTCTCGGTCCTGGTCCTGGTCCTAGTCTTGGTCTTAGTCTTAGTCTTAGTCCTGGTCCTGGTCCTGGTCCTGTTGCTGCTTCTCAGATGGAAGAAAAATCAGCCGCTGCTTTAACCTGCTTTCTGTTTTCAGCTCAGACTCTCGGTGCTGCCACCTGCTGGACTGGCTGAACACCTGAGTCTTTAGACCTGGTCCAGGACCATCACACTGTAAACCACAATCCTGTTCATTGGTCAGGTCTGATCTGGACTCTGGTGTCTCAGCTGGACACTGACGGTCCTGGATCAGGTCTGATCTGGACTCTGGTGTCTCAGCTGGACTCTGACGGTCCTGGATCAGGTCTGATCT
>NW_019523124.1:6427-7139 GCF_002814215.2 Seriola lalandi dorsalis | reverse complement strand
TGTGTGTGTGTGTGTGTGTGTGTGTGTGTTTGATCCCCGTGGAGCTGCAGAGAGGAAGAAGATGTGATGAAGGAAGCTTTCTGATTTTATTCTGCAGCTCCTGAACGTCTGTATTGATCTCATTAGTCCTGAAGACAAGGTGATGAAGATCTGAGGCTGAAGTCTCCATTTCTGTTGACATTACGTGGGCTTTTATTTTGGTAAATATTCATGTTTTCTCCCGTGTTTTCAAGTTTTCATTATTTTTCATTTATTTTTGTGTTTATTGATTTTATTCCTTCATTTATTTATGAACTCCACTAATTTACACTATTTATTATACACTAATTTACACTCGACATAATTTCCGGTCTGCTCTCCACGAGTCTCCTGCAGGAAAATTAAAACGATCATTTTTACTTTGAGAAGCTTGATAAAAAATAAATGACAAAAAGTAGAAACTACAGAAGAAGTTTGATGTTTCACCTAGTTTTTTTTTTTTCTTCTGTTTTGAAACTTGATTAAATTTTTTACAGCACAGAAAATAAACTCTTTTATCAGCGGAACAAAAGTTTAAATGAACGAAACAGAAACAGCGTCAGAGTCTGAAGATAATAAAATGAGGTCAGTGATATTTGTTTTTAGAGAAAAATATCTTTCAGACTGAAATCAGGATGAATTCATATGAATTCATCGTGATTTCAGTCTGATTGAAGCGAACAGGTCCGTGCTG
>NW_019523124.1:0-583 GCF_002814215.2 Seriola lalandi dorsalis | reverse complement strand
GTTGTGTGTGTCTTCAGTCCAAACAGAAAGGCTCGACTGACAGTGGAAAAGGGGTCAATCGGCTGTTATTTGCGGGTTTACCCACGTTTAAAAAACCTGCTTATACCTGGTGGAAAAAGGGTATTATATGAAAAGTTGTGAGGTCCTCATCTGATAGATAGATACTCAGTGAGACAACCTGTTTAAATAAAGGTTTATATAATATGTGATAAAACTGGTTTACATACTGCTGGTAGTGACATTGCTAAACACAAAGAATTCAGCATTAAACTCAATGTTTATCTCTGATACTTTCTAAGAACAAGAACAAGTCGCTTTTTAAACCCTGGTGCAACAGAAACTGGAGATTAGGATTACACACACACACACACACACACACACACACTCGCGTATAGCTGATCATACATCTGGCACAAGGGAAAACCCACCAGCCCAAATCTCTGGCGTGCTTGATGACGTGTGATGTAATCGAGGTAACGACGCGGCGTGAGAAGGAAGAGGAGGAGGGCGGTACGAGACCGGAGGAGAGCGGGAGGAAGCAGCAGGAGAAGAGACGAAGGAGAGGAACAAGAAGAGGACGGGA
>NW_019523123.1:6656-8419 GCF_002814215.2 Seriola lalandi dorsalis | reverse complement strand
AAAAAAAAAAAACCCCACACAGTCAATTAGCGAAGGTATTTTCAAGCCTTCAGCCTTGTTGGTCGGTGGCCAACCAGCTGCAGCTGATCCTTTTTCTTTCCTCAGAGACCTTGAAAGATGTGCAGTGCAGAGGATTTAAACCTTTTCAAGTTTCTCTTCTGCATATAAGGACATTCTGGGTATTCAATATGATATTTAATATATATTTATTTTTTTATTTAATCAATTAATTAATTTAAACATGGGTCCAAAATCACCAAACAAAACGAGCCCTGCCACTTTAAAGCCGATATTGTTTGGAAACTGACAAGAATTTAAAGCGCTTATCTCAGGGGCCAGTGGGCATACCAACCATCCCGGCATGCCAACACAAACTGACTGAAGAGAAGTGCAGAGCTGCAGAGGGAGAGGGCACCATGCAGCATTTTGAAAGAAGTGACACATGGGGTAGTGATAGGCAAAGCGAGAAAAAGATGAAGAAGTAACACTTCATTTCAAGCTTGGCTGATGGCTGTATTATAAATCCATTTAGGTCTGTGCAGTAAAGTGTGAGGGAAGAGCAATGCTGCCAAAAAATTAGGCTTGTGGAATGGCTTTTCATGGTTTTAGGGGGTTGAGTGGATGACTAATTGGCCAATTTTAGGCCACCTAAGGTGCAGTAGTGAGATAACTTGGCTTTTTCAAAGCCTGTGAAGACACACACTACCAACAAAACAGCCAGAAAAGCGTTTTGTTCAGTTGTTGTATTTGAAAAGAAGTCATATTTCCTGTATTTTTTGGCCCATTATACTTGTATTTGTGATCTTATCACCTCTAACATTAGTCCAATTATGGTCTGGGAGTGAGTAGAAACAGGCAGAGAAACTTTTTTTTTTTTTCTAAAAATGAAGTTAAATTTATTTCTCTGTGACCAAAATGTAGGTTCCTTTTTCTAAATCTAGCGGAGCAGTGCGCCGGACTGCGTGACTTTTGGGTGGTGTGTCAGAGAGTGTTATTCTTGGGTGGAGATCAATAGCCAGTACATACGACTGACATTGCTCCATTGTGTTTGTCACCATGGTGATTAAAACATTTCAAGGATCTGAGAACGCTCATCTGACTGCTAGATGAACTCAGGAAGTCACAGAGCTGAAAAATCAAAAGTGAATATGATGTCACACACACACACACATGACGCATGCATACTAACCTAACCTAACCTAAAAGGTGTGAGGTCCGGCCATAATGTCCTCAGTCTTTATGTCTATAACTCAAACTGGTCCTCACAAAGATAGAAGTACCAAGTACACACACACCCACACTATACTACACAGGCTCTGATAATGAAAGGCGCCCCACCCTACCACCTCTTTCCTCAGCTATTGCCTTCCTGCTGATTTTTTTTTTTTACTAAAAACCAGTGTCCTGTTTGAGACGTTTGCTCCATGCAGATATTTAACCTTTAAATCAACAGTAAAGCTGCAGCTCAATCACAGACTCTCACTGCTGCTTGTCCTTATGAAATATGCATTAACACTCCTTAGAAAGAACCTCACGTCACCCGTGCAGCCTTAACTTTTAGCTTTACTTTGGTACAGCAGAAACATAGTGAGACGCACTGAGATATGCAGAGGGCGAAGCAGATGTGCACAGACACTACTGAACATTTGCTGGACTCATCTGAGTAGCTCAGAATAGCTCTGCCACAAGATGATTCAGGAAAAAAATAATCAAAAATGCAAACTCTATGCTGGCAGTAATCTGAAGAAGATGTATTTCTACCT
>NW_019523123.1:0-527 GCF_002814215.2 Seriola lalandi dorsalis | reverse complement strand
ACCGAAAAACACTTTGTGTGGAAGATGAAACAGATCTCCAGTGGCCTCATTTAGAAAATATTTGTATATACAGTTATGATTTTTGAACCTTTACTTATGTGTAAATAAAACACTTTTTGGGGTTTATTAATATTTTATTATTTTCAAAAGGTTCATAGATAAAAGAGCATACTTAGATTGCTCTAGTTAAAACTGCATTGTCTGATTTTTTGGCCACTTTAGGGCAGCAAAAACAAGCTGTAAACACAACACTGACATATTATCACCCTTTAAGTTGTTATGGGTGCGAGTCCAATATTCACTCTCCTTTTAGCTCCTGGACTTCACAAAGATGGACTTACTATGGCTTAGGTCTGATTAATAACAATAGAACAAACTTCCAGTAGCATAAAATCTCAATGTAATACAGACCTTCAGAGCCGAAGAGGTGTGGCCTCTTACTGTGGCTCAGGATGTACCTGAACTCAGAAGTCAGACTGAGGCTAATTTCCTTGGGCCAACAAAAACAATTGACAATGCCCTCTCTG
>NW_019523122.1:0-714 GCF_002814215.2 Seriola lalandi dorsalis | reverse complement strand
CTGCAATTCACACCTGAACAAAAAGCAGAAATCAATTATTTCCAGTAAATATTGCTGAAAATGTGCGTGACTGTGTGTATTTTATTTTGAAACTATTGAGCAAAAGTGATATTGTTTATTCTAGCTGACTGAAACCAATTTCACATAAAAAATTAAACAAGTTAACGTGTCACAATCATTTTTCATCATTATTAGTAGCAGTATCAACAGTATCAATACTATTGTTATTATCTACAATAGTAGAACGTGCTGGTTCTGTCCTACATGTTCTGCCAAAGCTTGACTAGTTGTTAAATCCTGAATTAGAAGCATCTCTGCAAAACTCCATCCTGAAAATTTGCTGTTCAATTTCCCTTTGTTAAAACTAAAGTCTGTATGTGCTGAAGACATGATACAACACCTGAACATAAAACACCTGTGTCTAACCGCACATCTGGCATGCAACATAACCAGAGAGCAGCAACACGTGGGGAAAACAACCATGAATCTGCGGTGATCAACAGCCCGCCACAGCTTCGCGCTGCAGAGGACGATTCACTCAGAAACAGAGGAAACTTTGTGGTTCTTGGATTTAACATTTTATGCCTAAAACAGAATGACCAACCGGCTTTGTTGAGTATGACCCGAGGCTGCAGGAGAAGCTCCAGCTGTCTCCTCTGCCGGTCGATCTCCTGTCTGAGGCCCGACGCCTCCTCCTCGTACCCGGCTACGAGT
>NW_019523121.1:0-718 GCF_002814215.2 Seriola lalandi dorsalis | reverse complement strand
GTGTCGCGGCGTCGAGCAGTGGGTCACACCAATCCAAATTCTATTTTAATTGCCTGACAACGCCACCTTGGGTATTTCACCCGAGGAATTATTCACCATTATCAGTAAATGGGACACACAGGTTCGTTATACTCAGGCACAAGACGCGATTCCAAGTACTTACAACAAGGTTTACTTTATTACAATAGTATTATAAAAAGGCTACAAACTCCAGCCATACAAAACAATAAAGAAAAAGGGAAAACGAGGTTCAGGAGCTGAGGCCTACAGGTGTGAGCAGGAACTAGTGAGGAGTGGGGGGTCTACCAAATACGAAATAATATTAAGGACAAAATAATCAAACACTCAAACACACGTGGCAAGCACACACACAATGTGAAATCACCCACAATCCCAGGACACAGACACACAGAGGGGAAGGACACCACCACCCAAGTCACCAGCACCACCACCGGCCTGCAGCAACTGAAGAAAGAAAAAAAAACAAATTACTACAAAATAATCACAAAATGAACATACAAAATGAATAAAATGGGCAGGTAACTACCAAACTAAAAATGCCCAAGATGAAATAAACAATGTAAAAACAAACAAATACTCTGCACAGTATTGCTACCACA
The DNA here is from genome assembly GCF_002814215.2 of Seriola lalandi dorsalis. Lineage (NCBI taxonomy): Eukaryota > Metazoa > Chordata > Actinopteri > Carangiformes > Carangidae > Seriola > Seriola lalandi. The sequence goes on along the minus strand of NW_019523121.1, from coordinate 98 downwards.
TTTAGTGCCAGTCCTGTTCACCACTCAATGGCTGTGTATGGCAGCAGCCAGCCACCCTCAGCAAGCACCGCAGCAAAAGCAGGAGGGAGAGCGTGGAG
>NW_019523120.1:0-854 GCF_002814215.2 Seriola lalandi dorsalis | reverse complement strand
GGAGGACGGATGAATGTGACACGGGAGAGCGGTGTGTTCGATTCCCGTGTTGTTTCTATTATCCATGACCGTTTGTTGTCATTATTGTAACCATGACAACAGAGATCGTCTAATGTTGAGGAAGTACGTATTTTAATCACAATCTTTTTCTAAACCTTACCAAGCCATGACTGTTATTATAGTAACCATGGCGATGAAGGCGACCAGAGACAACCTGGGACAAAATCTGTCAACGCCACAAATTTAGGATGACTGTCTCACAATGTGGCTCCTCCTACAACCTACAAACCAACCAATAGGAACGCAGCATGAAACGATGAACTGATCAACGTGCTGCTCAGCTTCATTATTTACACTCTGACGTTTTATTCTTGAATATAAACTTGTGTTGAACTTGCTGTCGTACCCAGGTTCACTAGATCCATGTCGCCCCGTGTGAGAGGATGACGTAACAGGAAACAGGAAGTGGACTGTGGTCTTGGTTCTTCTTCTCTCTGTGGCAGAAGTTTGGCAATTTTCAGTCTTTATCCATTTGATCATTGAACATAAACCGGCTCCTAAACTTTGACCTCTTCCTGGATCCATAAATGTGTCCTTGAGCAAGGCATTTAAAGCCTGGCTTCTGGACCTGGACTGTGCAGTAAATCCAGGGTGTAATATTTAATGTAATACAGCCCAATAAAAAGAGCATGGTGTACTCAGCAGAACCCTTCATTTGGAGAAAGGTTAAAAAATGTTTATCTACCGATAAAGTAATTAGCTCCGACTCGTCGTCTGTGCCAGGAGGTTTCAAACAGCAGCTTCTTATTCACCCGCAGCCTTAGTCATCACTCGTCATCGGCGGCGGCGGCGGC
>NW_019523119.1:0-721 GCF_002814215.2 Seriola lalandi dorsalis | reverse complement strand
CATGTGTAGTGTGATTATAGATTATAGATCAGCTCTAGCTTCTATATTAATACTGTGAAAGTATCAAAGCCTCAGTCCACAGAGAAATGCACACAGCCTGTATTCAGAAACTGAGCCTTAAAACCAGCCGTCAGGACTTCTGGAACTTTGTGATGTCACAACAAAGCAGTCAATCTTCTTATGGATGTCAGAACTTAAATAAAAGTGGGATCTTTGAATAAACAAAAAATAATAATTTTAGGCGTTAAGAATAAAATTAAAAATTAAAAACTTGATAAGACATCTTTTCACTGCTTGCTTCTTATTAATATGATATTGATTTTTTTTTATTTTTATCTACCGTTATTGTAAATACGTTTTCTAAAACATTTTAAAAGAAAAATTTTAAATTAAAATATTTCCTAAATGTTTAAACAAGTGTCAGGACTTCTGATTGGCTGCTGACCTGTTGTTACTAGAGCTGCAGAGAGAAGCCTGAGAGAGGAGATGTGAAACTACACTGACTTGGTTTTTATATCTTCTGATGGATCAACACTTCAAATAAAACACAGAAGAAGAAACATGGAGCTTTAAACTTCTTTGTGTCGTTTATAAAACACCCTGATGGAGCCTGAAGACTCTAGAAAATATAAACACTGTTCACAGGCTAAATGAAACATCACTTCAACACTCTTTAAGGACGAAGCAAACTGGACCCCGTCTCTGTGCAGCAGGTGACCTC
>NW_019523118.1:0-1085 GCF_002814215.2 Seriola lalandi dorsalis | reverse complement strand
TGTCTGCGAGGGTTTACGGCCCTCTGAGGCCACCGTGGCTGCTGAAGGACGCCGCTCTGACTGTCCTGAAACCAGCGTTTCAGCAGGTTTGAGTGTCTGCTTTTCAGTTATCAGCAGATTCTCTCTGTCCACACGAACACGCCACGATAAACGTCAGCTCCGAATCTTTTCCAGAGATTCAGAAAGTGTCGTCTTGTTTTGTTTTATCAATTTTTTTGGTTTTTATTTTGCATCAACAATAAAAAGTTCAAATAAATAAATAACTAAAGCTTTGAACCTTTGAATCATATGACTTTCATCTCAGGGAAGGAAACACAACCCAACGATTAACCCATCAGTTCATCATAGATCAATAATCGATTGATCAAGAAGACGTCACATCCGATTCTTCAGGCGGCAGTTCAGGGTTTTTCCCTCATCGATAAAGAAAGTGAAAAACTGTATTTAATCAGTTCCTCCTTAAAACCTTTTTCTTTCAGTTTCTATGGCTGTTAATAATTAATGATTTCTTCATGACGCCAGAGAACGTAAATAAAACACATCAAGTTGGGTCAAAGGTCACATCACCTGCTGTCTCTCCCCCACGTGGATCCATACAGACGACAGTTACCTGTCGGTCCAGAAGACGCCGCGCTGACAGTGAGGCGTCAGTGGGAACTGAGGAAGACTGAGGAAGTGAAGCATCAGATACTTCATCAGATTTAAAGTTTAAAGGATATTTTATTAAAACAAAAGCTTGTTTTTACAGAACATTTAGTCCAGATTGAAGTGTGGCAGGAAATGTCTTCAAAATAAGATAATAAAAAGTATAATTTGGTGACAAATCTCTTGATTATATATATATATTATATTATATTATATTATATTATATTATATTATATATATCAGCACTGGTGTGAAAATCATCCAGTCTGCTTCGACTCATGAAATCTCTCTCCTCCTTCATGTTCTGGGTTTGAGGGACGAGCGTTCACGGAGACATGGAGCCGGTCTAATTAGGCTAGCTGGTGGTGGCGATGGAGTCAAATTAATTAGGCGATAAATCATTAATGGGTGAACGAGGCGAGGCCTTCAGGGGCTCCCGA
>NW_019523117.1:1783-2222 GCF_002814215.2 Seriola lalandi dorsalis | reverse complement strand
ATGTTGTCTTCTTATTGTCTCCATGTCGCCCTTTCATTGCTTGTAATGTGTGTGTGTGTGTGTGTGTGTGTGTTTCTATACGACAGCTGCTCCCTCTAATTGTCCTTATTTATACTGAAGCATATGGTTTCTCCTCCCTCTGTAACTCTACCTCTCCTTTGATTCGTTTGTCAAAGCACTATGTGAACTCTGTTTTTAGGCCATATATAAATAAAGTTATTATAAAGGCAGCAAACAAGATCACAAATGCACCTGTGTCATTTTTAACAGTGTATCTGAGTTTCTGGGGTTTTGTAACTCGCTCTGCTGAAACTGTTTTTGATGGTTTTCATTACGTCGTAGTTCTAAGTTTCCTAGATTGCTGATGTGTCCTGCACTTTGTTGCTCGCCGTTTCCCCCTGATTCGAGTCTTGGAGCTAAGCTAAGCTAAACACATCCT
>NW_019523117.1:0-725 GCF_002814215.2 Seriola lalandi dorsalis | reverse complement strand
TTCAAGCCAACGCTTTTACCAAATTTGAAGAAGTTCCCTCGAGGCGTTACAGAGATATTTTGTTCACAAGGCCAAAACCGTGTTTTGTGAGGTCACTGTGACCTTTGACCTTTGTCACCAAAATCTATTCAGTTCATCCTCGAGTCCTAATGAATGTTTGCGCCAAATTTGAAGAGTTTCTGTCAAGATATTACTGAGATATCGTGCCCACAAGAACGAGACGTACGTACTGACAACCTGAAAACAAAATGGCTGCCGCTCGGGCTGCCGCTGAGTCAGCGCTCTACCTGACACCTGCTGACGGTGACTCGCTGTTGTGACTGTCTCACCTCCATACTGACTTGGACAGGCTGCCGGTCTCCGCTCTTGGTGTGTGGGACGCCCTCAGTGTCGTACTGGCCGTGATAAACCACCGAGTCACCGTCTCTGGACTGCTGCTCCAGAGGGAAGATGATGCCGCCGATGTTCATGTTGCTGTGACGAAGAGGAAAAGGAGGAAGAACACGAGTGACGCTCTCTGAGGACAGGACAGGACACGCCTCCTGATGACCATGACGTTAGCAGCTGCTCTAATGTAAAGTAATGCAACTACCTTTTCAAGTAAGCTACAGGTGATGACAGACTAACACACCTAAAAACACACATCACATGACCACCTACACTGAGCATGTGCGAGCCGTAAACAGGAAGTAGATTGTATTAAAACAGAGAAGGTAAATGAACAA
>NW_019523116.1:1729-2261 GCF_002814215.2 Seriola lalandi dorsalis | reverse complement strand
GACCTGACCAGTTAGTCCAGTCCCAACCAGTGAGACCAGTGAGACCAGTGAGCCCAGTCCTGACCAGTGAGACAAGTGAGTCCATTCCTGACCAGTGAGTCCAGTCCTGACCAGTGAGACCAGTCCTGATCCGTTAGTCCAGTGATTCCAAAGAATCCAATGAGACCAGACCTGACCAGTGAGTCCAGTCCTGTCCAGTGAGTCCAGTGAGACTAGTCCTGACCAGTGAGACCAGTCCTGACCAGTGAGTCCGGTGAAACCAGTAAACCCAGTCCTGACAAGTGAGACCAGTGAGTCCAGTCCTGACCAGTGAGATCAGTGAGTCCAGTGAATCCAGTCCTGACCAGTTAGTCCAGTCCTAACCGGTGAGTCCAGTGAGACCAGTGAGCCCAGTCCTGACCAGTTAGACCAGTGAGTCCATTCCTGATCAATGAGACCAGTGAGTCCAGTCCTGACCACTGAGTCCAGTGAATCCAGTCCTGACCAGTTAGTCCAGTCCTAACCGGTGAGTCCAGTGAGACCAGTGAGCCCA
>NW_019523116.1:0-469 GCF_002814215.2 Seriola lalandi dorsalis | reverse complement strand
CCTGACCAGTGAGTCCAGTCCTGACCAGTGAGACCAGTCCTGATCCGTTAGTCCAGTGATTCCAAAGAATCCAGTGAGACCAGACCTTACCAGTGAGTCCAGTCCTGTCCAGTGAGTCCAGTGAGACTAGTCCTGACCAGTGTGTCCAGTCCTGACCAGTAAGTCCAGTCCTGACCCATGAGTCCAGTGAGACTTGTCCTGACCAGTGAGACCAGTCCTGACCTGTGAGTCCTGTGAGACTAGTCCTGCCAAGTGAGATCAGTGAGTCCAGTGAGACGAGTCCTGGCTCACTGGTCAGGACTGGACTTACTGGACCAGTCCTAACCAGTGAGTCCGGTGAGACCAGCGAGCCCAGTCCTGACCAGTGAGACCAGTGAGTCCAGTCCTGACCAGTGAGACCAGTCCTGACCAGTGAGTCCGGTGAAACCAGTAAACCCAGTCCTGACCAGTGAGACCAGTGAGTCCAGTC
>NW_019523115.1:1495-2339 GCF_002814215.2 Seriola lalandi dorsalis | reverse complement strand
TCAATCTATTACATACTTTTCTCTTTTTAACATAAAACACAAGTAGCCTTCACTGAAGTTTCATATCTCCTCATTAACAGGAGTTTAGCAGTTTCACTCCTGGAAAGACAGATGCAGAGCTCTGCAGAGTCTCCGGTCTGAAGCGGAGCTCTGCAGAGTCTCCGGTCTGAAGCGGAGCTCTGCAGAGTCTCCGGTCTGAAGCGGAGCTCTGCAGGGTCTCCGGTCTGAAGCGGAGCTCTGAAGTGAAGTGTGCCGGTTACAAATTTAATCATCGCTGTTGATCTTCTCCTGATAACATTTGAATTGTTTTTACTATGTGCACTGAGCATCATTTTACTTTTGGGATAAATTAAGCTTCATCTTGTCTCATTTTCAGGTTGTAGCTTGAGTGAACTGAACACCTGTGTAATTTAGGTACATTTAAATATCAGTTTGGACTCAGTATCCAAAAATACTCAATATCAAAAAACTCGGATCACGATTGGGGCCAAATAACCCAAATGACAACTTCACTGCAAACTGGGAAAAAGCTAAAATGTTGACAATCTGTAGTAAAAATCCTGTTTCCATCAGGCACATGGAAGAAAACATGAACCATACACAGTTATAAAAACATTAAATACGGCAGCTTTAAGATGCAGAACCACTGATGACCACCAGGTTCAGAAAATCTTTCAACAGTTTCTCTTTTGAAAGGCAAAATAAAGGTTTTCCACACAACATTATTCCCATAAATAACCAACTGAACGTTTGCCACAGAGATAAAAACAGTGTTCCATTAAAACATTAAGGCTTACAGAGAGGTACAGTTAGTCTCGGCCAATCACATTCAGCCACGGTGTTT
>NW_019523115.1:0-596 GCF_002814215.2 Seriola lalandi dorsalis | reverse complement strand
TGTGTGTGTGTGTGTGTGTGTGTGTGTGTGTGTGTGTGTGTGTGTGTGTGTGTGTTGTGATGCGATGCGATGCTACAGCTCAGCTAGGAAGTCTGGAGGAAAATAAAAGAAACAATCAGACTCACTGACCCCATTTACACGTAAGACGCCTTCAGACTGTGTGATAACAAAGATGGTACAGGTTTACTGTCGGTCACACTGTTTGGGCTTGTATTAAAATCCAACTGAGGCATGTCACATTGTGCACTGAATGCCTCTTGAATCGTAGCGCTGTGGTGTAAATAGAAAAAAAAAAAAAGCACGATAGAGGCACGTCATCACCTGCTCCACTCTCACGTTTTGAAAATGAAGCAAATCGATAAACAAGATTTGTCCACTGTCCACCAACAGTCTCTCCATTCAGAGGGCATGAGGGGTCACTGATGGTTTGATTAGTGTGAGAATTATGTGACCTTCACAGTCACCACATCTCAACCAAGCTGAACACCTATGGGAGATTTTACACTGACGTGTCAGACAGCGCTCTACACCACCATCATCAAAACGCCACACGAGGGGAATATGTGATGAATGGTGTTCATCCTCCAGTAGAGCTC
>NW_019523114.1:0-1177 GCF_002814215.2 Seriola lalandi dorsalis | reverse complement strand
GCAGTATAAGCTATTGATAAATCAACTGCTAACATTTTTTCCTATACTTTATGAGTTGAGAAATTATTCCTTGGCAGCCTTGCTATAAAACTATATTTTACTACATTGAATAAACATAAACATGGTAAATTGCAGCTTAAAAATTTAAAGACAAATAATACTGAAATACTCAAAGTGTCTTTACAAACCACGTCTCTTTATGAAGCTTGTGAAAACACAACAAATAAACCAAACGCAAATAAACCAAAATTTCAGTCATTTAAAAAAGATCTCTAACAAGTGTTGTAGTCTGCATGAACATTAAACACTGAAGTAAATAAACAAGAAATACTATCAAAAATAATCAAGTGGTTCTCTAACATAAGCTTTTGTACTGTATGTGTGTATTTATAAGGATTGTATGAGGGAACAGCTTCAGGAGTGAATTGAACTGAAAAAAGAGTGTGTGTGTGACTGAGTGTGTGAACTGACTTATGTAGAGTAAGACTCAAAGTCCTTCATTTCTTTAGTAGACTGGAGACACAAGGGTCGACTGATGCCATCTTTTTCTGGGTGACCTTCCCCAGACTGACCCGTCCAGCCTTGGTGCCTCTGTCAGGATTGGCCTGAACAATAAGAGTGTGTATTCAGGTGGGGAAATAGAAACGTGTACTTTCATGGTGCAGATTAAATAATAGTAGTTTTGGAAGTAATAGTTTCACCTTGATTAGTGTGAGAAAAGCTTCATTAACATGCTCCAGTGATCAGATGTTTTAGGCAGCTTGTATGTAACATGTGAGACAAAACTCAACAAACACAAGGTCAACATGATCAAAGCTGCTGTGAGCTCACAGTACCAGCTGAAGGATGTAAGCATCTCACCTCTGAATGAATTCCAGTGTTGATGCAGCGTCATGTTGGGACTGAAGACTGAAGTTGTAGTGAGTAGAAAAGACTGCAGCCAGCGCGGTCAGCTGGCTGGGTGACCTCACAAAGGTCATGCCCCTCAATGCTGATCATGAAGTGGTGAATACAGCTTCCTGTTTCACCTGAAATTGAACAAAGAAAAAACCGCATTGACATTGTCACACTGCAAATGACACGTGCCTGAAACTGAAGTCCTTCTTTCCTATCACAGATGAGTCCTGTTGTTTTTCCTATATACATTATAAGGTGTTGTGATATAGAGCTGAACCGT
>NW_019523113.1:0-868 GCF_002814215.2 Seriola lalandi dorsalis | reverse complement strand
AATGAGAAATTAAATTAAGTTGAATAAATAAACAAAGGCAATAATCGTACAGATGGTAATATAGTGAGATTAATGAGAACCAATGACTGAAAAGGTCATTTAGACCAATCCAAACTCAGACAGCCCTGAAGTTGGAGCAGATGACTGAATGTGGATTTTTCAAACACATTTTGCTGTAGTTTGTATACGGCCTGGGCAGCCTGTGTGTGTTTGTGTGTTTCTACAAATTTTGTATTTTATTTTATTTTAAATTAATTTTAATTTTAAATTAATTAATTTTATTAATTTATTTAATTTTATTGTGTCTTTTGATTTGCTTCAATGTTTCTTAAATGTCATGTTCTCATAATAAAGAAATAATAATAAATAATAAATAAAGAAAACTGGGGACGCAACACTTTACATTTCTCTCAGTTACTCAGAAACTGTCTGTTCTAGACAAACCAAACTTTTATATATTAAACTTACATCTGTCTGATAATTACCCATAGCATTTAAAGATGAGTACATATGACACATCATTCACTATATTTGGATAGAAGAATTCAGATGTTGCAATTGACCCCTACCCGGGGGAAAGTTGCAACACAGACCAGGGACAGTTGCAACATATAAAAAATACATTAAATTTCACTAATTAACTTTCCTTTTTTTCTCAATGTGTATATTACACATTATTGAGTTTTGTTTTGTGTAGAACATAGAATCTGCTTTCAGTCAGAATAGACACTATTTATTTATTTTGTTGCTTATGATGAAAAGAACAGGCAAATATAAAATAAGAGCATAAGAGGCTGACAAAATAATTCCCAAAATATATTACATATATAGATATATATATATATATACACATATTTGGGAATAATAC
>NW_019523112.1:2224-3680 GCF_002814215.2 Seriola lalandi dorsalis | reverse complement strand
CCTAATGATACTATCCCGTTTTTAAGACCTTTTATGTCTTATTATACTATAACGTTTTTCGAAATTTTTATGCCTTACTATACTATGACGTTTTTATGACATTTTATGCCTTACTAAACTATGACGTTTTTTGAAATTTTTATGCCTCACTATACTATGACGTTTTAGCCTTTACAATACTATAACATTTTTAGACATTTTTATACCTTATTATACTATGATATTTTATGCCTTACTATATTATGACGTTTTTTGAAATTTTTATTCCTTACTATACTATGACGTTTTATTCCTTACTATACTATGACATTTTATGCCTAACGATACTATCCCGTTTTTAAGACCTTTTATGCCTTACTATACTATGACGTTTTTCGAAATTTTTATGCCTAACGATACTATCCCGTTTTTAAGACCTTTTATGCCTTACTATACTATGACGTTTTTTTTTAATTTTTATGCCTTACTATACTATGACATTTTATGCCTTACTATACTATGACATTTTATGCCTAATGATACTATCCCGTTTTTAAGACCTTTTATGTCTTACTATACTATAACTTTTTTCGAAATTTTTATGCCTTACTATACTATGACGTTTTTATGACATTTTATGCCTTACTAAACTATGACGTTTTTTTAAATTTTTATGCCTCTCTGTACTATGACATTTTATGCCTTACTATACTATGACGTTTTGATGACTTTTTATGCCTTACTATACTATGAAATTTCATGCCTAACTATATTATGACGTTTTTAAGACCTTTTATGCCTTACTCAACTATGACGTTTCTTAAGACATTTTATGCCTTACTATACTATGACTTTTTTTCGAAATTTTTATGCCTTACTATACTATGATGTTTTATGCCTTACTATACTATGAAATTTCATGCCTAACTATATTTTGACGTTTTTAAGACCTTTTATGCCTTACTATACTATGACGTTTTTAAGACATTTTATGCCTTACTATACCATGAATTTTTTTCGAAATTTTTATGCCTTACTATACTATGAAGTTATTATGACATTTTATGCCTTACTATACTATGACGTTTTTCTAAATTTTTATGCCTGACTATACTATGACGTTATTATGACATTTTATGCCTTACTATACTATGACTTTTTTTCGAAATTTTTATGCTTTACTATACTATGACATTTTATACCATACTATACTATGAAATTTCATGCCTAACTATACTATGACGTTTTTCGAAATTTTTACGCTTTACTATACTATAACGTTTTATGCCTTATTATGCTATGAAATTTCATGCCTAACTATATTATGACGTTTTTAAGACCTTTTATGCCTTACTCAACTATGACGTTTCTTAAGACATTTTATGCCTTACTATACTATGACTTTTTTTCGAAATTTTTATGCCTTACTATACTATGATGTTTTATGCCTTACTATACTATGAAATTTCATGCCTAA
>NW_019523112.1:0-2204 GCF_002814215.2 Seriola lalandi dorsalis | reverse complement strand
ACTATGACTTTTTTTCGAAATTTTTATGCTTTACTATACTATGACATTTTATACCATACTATACTATGAAATTTCATGCCTAACTATACTATGACGTTTTTCGAAATTTTTATGCCTTACTATACTATGAAGATATTATGACATTTTATGCCTTACTATACTATGACGTTTTTCGAAATTTTTATGCCTTACTATACTATGAAGATATTATGACATTTTATGCCTTACTATACTATGACGTTTTTCTAAATTTTTATGCCTGACTATACTATGACGTTATTATGACATTTTATGCCTTACTATACTATGACGTTTTTTAAAGTTTTTATGCCTCACTATACTATGACATTTTATGCCTAATGATACTATCCCGTTTTTAAGACCTTTTATGTCTTATTATACTATAACGTTTTTCGAAATTTTTATGCCTTACTATACTATGACGTTTTTATGACATTTTATGCTTTACTAAACTATGACGTTTTTTGAAATTTTTATGCCTCACTATACTATGACGTTTTAGCCTTTACAATACTATAACATTTTTAGACATTTTTATACCTTATTATACTATGATATTTTATGCCTTACTATACTATGACGTTTTTTGAAATTTTTATTCCTTACTATACTATGACGTTTTATTCCTTACTATACTATGACATTTTATGCCTAACGATACTATCCCGTTTTTAAGACCTTTTATGCCTTACTATACTATGACGTTTTTTGAAATTTTTATGCCTAACGATACTATCCCGTTTTTAAGACCTTTTATGCCTTACTATACTATGACGTTTTTTTTAATTTTTATGCCTCACTATACTATGACGTTTTATCCTTTACAATACTATAACATTTTTGGACATTTTTATACCTTATTATACTATGACGTTTAATGCCTTACTAAACTATAATGTTTTCTTGACGTTTTATGCCTTACTGTACTATGACATTTTATGCCATACTATACTATGAAATTTCATGCCTAACTATACTGTGATGTTTTTCAAAATTTTTATGCCTTACTATACTATGACGTTTTATGCCTTACTATACTATGACATTTTGATGACTTTTTATGCCTTACTATACTATGGCGTTTTTTTTAATTTTTATGCCTCACTATACTATGACATTTTATGCCTTACTATATCCCGTTTTTAAGACCTTTTATGCCTTACTATACTATGATGTTTTTTTTAATTTTTATGCCTCACTATACTATGACATTTTATTCCTTACTATACTATGACATTTTATGCCTAACGATACTATCCCGTTTTTAAGACCTTTTATGCCTTACTATATTATCACGTTTTCATGACGTTTTATGCCTTACTATACTGTGACGTTTTTTGAAATTTTTATGCCCCACTATACTATGACATTTTTCAAAATTTTAATGCCTTACTATACTATGACGATTTTATGACATTTTATGCCTTACTATACTATGACGTTTTTTGAAATTTTTATGCCTCAGTATACTATGACGTTTTATCCTTTACAATACTATCACATTTTTAGACATTTTTATACCTTACTATATTATGACGTTTTATGCCTTATTATACTATGAGGTTTTTATGACCTTTAATGCCTTACTAAACTATGATGTTTTCTTGACGTTTTATGCCTTACTATACTATGACGTTTTTTAAAATTTTTATGCCTTACTATACAATGACATTTTATGCCTTACTATACTATGAAGTCATTAAGACTTTTTATGCCTTACTATACTATGCCTTTTTTTCGAAATTTTTATGCCTTACTATACTATGACATTTTATGCCATACTGTACTATGAAATTTCATGCCTAACTATACTATGACGTTTTTCGAAATTTTTATGCCTGACTATACTATGACGTTTTTATGACATTTTATGCCTTACTAATCTATGACGTTTTTTAAAATTTTTATGCCTCACTGTACTATGACATTTTATGCCTTACTATACTATGACGTTTTGATGACTTTTTATGCCTTACTATACTATGACGTTTTTTAACATTTTTATGCCTCACTATACTATGACATTTTATGCCTTACTATACTATGACATTTTATGCCTAATGATACTATCCCGTTTTTAAGACCTTTTATGTCTTATTATACTATAACGTTTTTCGAAATTTTTATGCCTTACTATACTATGACGTTTTTATGACATTTTATGCCTTACTAAACTATGACGT
>NW_019523111.1:0-931 GCF_002814215.2 Seriola lalandi dorsalis | reverse complement strand
TTATTATACTATGATGTTTTTTTGAAATTTTATGCCATACAATACTATGACGTTTTTTGACATTTTTATGCTCTACTATAATACGACTTTTTTTGGCATTTTTTTGCCTTACTATACTGTGATGTTTTGTGCCTGACTATACTATGACGTTTTTTGGCATTTTTATGCCTTACTATACAATGATGTTTTCATGACACTCTATGCCTAATGGACAATAACCTTTTACGATATATCATAGATCAGTATGCTAACATATCTTAATATTTTGCTATACCATTAAATTGTGATGCAGCACCATCGTGGTACAATGGTTAGGATTGCTGCTTCACAATGAGAAGGTCATGGGTTCAAACCCTAGTTTAGGGCTTTACTGTCTAATGATGCTTTTTGATATTTTCACACCACAGTATACGATGAATTGTTTTTCCATTCATATGCCTACTTTGACGTTTTATGCCCTACAATACTATGACGTTTTATGATATTTCACGGAGTAGTATACTGATATTTTATATAGCTTGCTATACGATGAGTTAAGGATTCAACAGCATGGTGGTACGATGGTTAGGACTATAGCCTCACACTGAGAAGGGCAAGGGTTCAAACCCTGGTTTGGGGCTTTACTGTCCTATGATGCTTTTTGGCATTTTTATGCCTTACTATACTATGACGTTTTTTGGAATTTTATGCCTTATTATACTATGATGTTTTTTTTAAATTTTATGCCATACAATACTATGACGTTTTTTGACATTTTTATGCTCTACTATAATACGACTTTTTTTGGCATTTTTTTGCCTTACTATACTGTGACGTTTTGTGCCTGACTATACTATGACGTTTTTTGCCATTTTTATGCCTTATTATACTATGACGTTTTTTGAAATTTTATGCCATACTATACTATGACGTTTTTTGCCATTTTTATGCT
>NW_019523110.1:1991-2823 GCF_002814215.2 Seriola lalandi dorsalis | reverse complement strand
TGTCTCTCTGTCTCTGTGTCTGTCTCTCTGAGTCTCTGTCTGAGTCTCTGTGTCTGTCTCTCTGAGTCTCTGTGTCTGTCTCTGTGTCTGTCTCTCTGAGTCTCTGTGTCTGTCTCTCTGTCTCTGTGTCTGTCTCTCTGAGTCTCTGTCTGAGTCTCTGTGTCTGTCTCTCTGAGTCTCTGTGTCTGTCTCTGTGTCTGTCTCTCTGAGTCTCTGTGTCTGTCTCTCTGTCTCTGTGTCTGTTTCTCTGAGTCTCTGTGTCTGTCTCTCTGTGTCTCTGTCTCTCTGTCTCTGTGTCTGTCTCTGAGTCTCTCTGTCTCTGTGTCTGTCTCTCTCTGTCTGAGTCTCTGTGTCTGTCTCTCTGTGTCTCTGTGTTTGTCTCTCTGTCTCTGTGTCTGTCTCTCTCTGTCTGAGTCTCTGTGTCTGTCTCTCTGTGTCTCTGTGTCTGTCTCTCTGTCTCTGTGTCTGTCTCTCTGAGTCTCTGTGTCTGTCTCTCTGTCTCTGTGTCTGTCTCTCTCTGTCTGAGTCTCTGTGTCTGTCTCTCTGTGTCTCTGCAGACTGAGGGGACATTCACACAGTTTAATGTTAAGACTAAAACTAAAACAAACTTAGTTTATCAGGAGGAAAGAGAGTTGTGCGTTTACCTGTTTGTCTGTCTTCCTGTCTCTCTCTCCACCTGTCTGTCTCTCTACCTATCTCTGTCTACCTGTCTGTCTCTCAGAGGGAGCCCACAGTGGACCTGCTGGATTCCTTTGTGGATCATTGGAAATCAATCACAAACTATTACATCGAGACAACAGGTGTGTGTGTGTGTGTGTGTGTGGGGGGGGGG
>NW_019523110.1:1864-1971 GCF_002814215.2 Seriola lalandi dorsalis | reverse complement strand
GGGGGGGGGGGATGATTATGTCAGCGAGTGTCCTCTTCATATATGTGTGTGTGTGTGTGTGTGTGTGTGTGTGTGTGTGTGTGTGTGTGTGTGTGTGTGTGTGTGTT
>NW_019523109.1:0-859 GCF_002814215.2 Seriola lalandi dorsalis | reverse complement strand
CTCCACCCACTCCCCTCTCTCTTTCGTAGATTTCACCCTCTTCACCCTCTCGGTTCGATTTAATTTAATTCCATGTTAAACACGAAGAGTCGGACACATGAAGGAAAAAAAACACAACAGGCCGAATAAACCAACCAACTAGTTGCTGTAAAGAAATCAGTCAGAAATAAAGAAGTAAAATAAAGAAGAAAGATTTTGTCCATCACCATGTTCAGGAATGAAGAAATTACCTTTAAAAACATGTTGACGTCAAGACTTTCTGCTCAATTTCTCACAAACGCAACTCAGAAAAAAAGTATATATAGTCTCTATATAGAGCAGTGAAAATAAAACTCCAGATTTTCTTCTTCTTCTGTGTTTTATTTGAAGTGTTGATCCATGAGAAGATATATTTGTGGTTCATCTCAGTGTAGTTTAACATCTCCTCTCTCAGGCCTCTCTCTGGAGCTCTAGTGACAACAGGTCGGTGAGCCAATCAGAAGAGAGGAGACTATGAGCCTCCAGGTGGGCGGGGCTTGGTGACTGCTTTGTTGTGACATCACAAAGTTACAGGAAGTCCTGACGGCTATTTTTAAGGCTCAGTTTCTGAATCAGATTAGCAACATATTGTGTAGATCAGTGTGTGTGTGAATGTGTGTGTGTGTGTGTGTGAATGTGTGTGTGTGTGTGTGTGTGTATGTGTGTGTGTGTATTTGGGAAGCCTTCTAATTGAGGACACGTGTTGATAGATTAATCAAAGCAATAATTCATCTGGATGTGGTGAATAAAACATGAATGAAGGTCAATATATTATTCAGCTGCTGCTGATTATTGAACCACACACACACACACACACACACACACACACACACACACACAC
>NW_019523108.1:1890-2749 GCF_002814215.2 Seriola lalandi dorsalis | reverse complement strand
TTTGAGGTGACGACGTGTCCATGTGGACAGGGACTAGAGCAAAAAATAGAAAATAAACTGTGGAAAATACCAGAAGGAACCGGAGTCTCTGGTGAGTTCTGAGATCAGTCTGAGTCCGAGCTGAATGCCATCAGTAAATGATGATTAAACAGAGTTAACACTCCAGTCGTCACTGTCAAAAACCAAAAATTTGATTCAAATTCTGTCTTAGCACAACTACGACACTATTTTTCATCATCTTTAACACATTATTTTTATTTTAAACAATGTAAATTCTGTAATTCTGTAGTTCTTCGAGTCATGTGAAGAACCACACAGAATTATTACTCATGTAAACTGTTATTGCTTTTGTGTTTTTATTTCTATTTATTTTATTATTTTCTTTATTGATTTCTACACATTTATTTTGACATTGAAGCTTTAAAAAAAGATTTTGTCTTTCGACTGTCATCAGGTTTCTGTTACCACACCTGTCAGACACAGATGTTCAGCCTTTTTCTTTGCTGGTCTATCAGCTCACCAGTTTCAGAAACATTAATATTGTCATTTTGTTGTATGACACAATGTAGATATTGTAACTAAAAGGATGAAATTATTCCCTCCATATTGTTAGTTATAATACGACTTCAGAGTTCAGAGGTCGCCAAGAGTCAACAGCCTATAACTGCATGTGTCACTTCACCAAACTCCACATGAAAAAGTGAATTCAGAAATAAATAAAATGCAGATGTAAACGTGCGAGTTCACATCCCAGCAGCCTCAACTGTGATACCAGCTGCTGCCGATGTGCCCTGGAGCAAATGGTTAGTGGAGCTGCTGCTGGGCTGCACGGGTCAGCTGACACACTGGATGTCTCCTG
>NW_019523108.1:0-712 GCF_002814215.2 Seriola lalandi dorsalis | reverse complement strand
GGT
Organism: Seriola lalandi dorsalis; assembly: GCF_002814215.2. Lineage (NCBI taxonomy): Eukaryota > Metazoa > Chordata > Actinopteri > Carangiformes > Carangidae > Seriola > Seriola lalandi. The sequence continues at coordinate 709 of NW_019523108.1, read as the reverse complement.
GGATCAGCATTCGAGAGGCGGGTGGAAGCTTCGTCTGCAGTCGATGGCTTTGGGGCTGGGAGGCAGAAGCCGCTTCTTTCGGAGCTCCTCGCGACCCAGAGTGCTGCTGAGCCGAGAGTACGCCGCCTTGTACTTCTTATCAAACGCAGCTGCAGAGAGCGAGAGAGAGACAGAGAGAGAGAGAGAGACATAGATAGAGAGAGACAGAGAGAGACATACAGAGGGAGACATACAGAGAGAGACAGAGAGAGAGAGACAGAGAGACAGACAGAGAGAGACATACAGAGAGAGACAGACAGAGAGACAGACAGAGAGAGAGAGACAGAGAGAGACAGACAGAGAGAGAGAGACAGAGAGAGACAGACAGAGAGAGAGACAGAGATAGACAGAGAGAGACAGACAGAGAGAGAGACAGAGGTATTATTATCAAGTTCATCTTTGTCTCTACATACTTCATGTTTCTGCTGTTGTGGTATCAGTTGTGTCAATCACACAGCAAACACCACAGCCCAGTGTTTCAGTCAATGCTCCCTATAAATGAGCACTTGAACTTCTGGAGAAAAACTGCACCTTGTGGTGACACAGACTGTGAACGGAGATTCTGGTATTTATTCAACAAAATCTGCTACCTGAGATTTTAAAAAAAATGAACAGCAGAGAGTAACAACACAGGGAATAAGAACATATATAGGGCTGCAACTAAAGATTA
>NW_019523107.1:0-1008 GCF_002814215.2 Seriola lalandi dorsalis | reverse complement strand
AGAATGCACCAGCAACAAATTAGCGAGCATCTATAATATGTTTTTAATTAATTCATTAATTGTTCCCGCTCTCGCACGTCTCATCCAGGTCACACGTTGCCTCTGGTTGTTTGTCTGATGGTGATTGTGCTTTTAGCCGTTTCTCTCCTGCTCCTGTACAAATGGAAGAGAAGAAGCTCCACCGGTGAGTTAACTTCCTGTTATGTCACCTGTATCATCAATAATTACAAACTGAGAACAAAGAAAACTTTCTGCTCCACAGATTTGAAATGCTGGAGAACCTTGACTCACAGCAACATGGAGGTAACTCTTTTCTCTTTTTTTTTTTTTTTTTTTTTACTTTACAACATGCTTTTATACAACAAATCAAAATGTTCATATAACAGATACATATCTGGACTGTTGCCACTGTATGTCAGGTGTGTGATCATTCCTTGTCGCTTCAGTTTGTCCCCTATGACGACTCTGCCCGAGCCTCCACACTGGAAGACCCCGTATACGAGAACCTCAGTTCACCCATGTATGAAACCCTCCAAAAACAAGACGCAGATAGTGATCAGATGTACTCCACACTCAGACAACACATATGATTCATGATGTTATTAGTTTTTTTTTCTGATTTACTCTTCGTTTTCTTTCTGTCTTGTGTGTGTGTGTGTGTGTGTGTGTGTGTTTTTTTGTTGTCATTGCTGTTATGGATGTTTATAAATTGGCACATGCAAATGAAATTTATTTTTTATTTCATGCTTTGTATCTGTCTTTCTATTGAATAAAAATAAAAGGAGTTTGTTGAGTCTGAGGAGATTTTGAGAGGTTGTTTCTTGATGCTTTCTGGACACTTTGAGAGTGTTAATGAGGAACTAGACATGAAGGCATTTCTGTTAAATCTACTTCACTAAATTTGTTCTGGATTAACAGGATTTCTTTGAGAGACATGTTTTCATTTTGATGGTCTTATATTGAAGATCTGGTTTGTTTTTTCTTTTCTACAACACAATGTTTTCTAGT
>NW_019523106.1:1396-3486 GCF_002814215.2 Seriola lalandi dorsalis | reverse complement strand
GAAGTGATTCAGTTGGTAACAGTTGAAATAATGGAGATCTATTTTAGCACCAGGCGCTGTGCACTGACTACTGTGTAGCCTGCAGACTGATGCCTGACTGTTTGTGTCAGTCATTAGCATTCCTCAGGTGGGGGTATTTGGGCATTATAGCAAAGCCTGGGACTGTTTGTCTGATATTGTTTGATAAAATGATCAAATTAAGATTATCAAAACAACCTGGCAGGCAAGATATTATTGCTGGAGGACCAGTTTTGTCTTGTGTCACCAGTTGCTGATCACTGCTTTAGAGTAAGGTGCAAAAAACACGTCCTACAACGTGGTTCAGTTAAAGCACACTGAAACCTTAAGCTACACAGACTTCTACCTCTCCACCTGCATGTCTCCAGATACAGCCAGCAAGTTATTACCAGGTGGAAACAGGCTCTAAAGGGACCAGCACTCAAATAATCATGGTACATATTTTACAACTTCATGCATGTTTGACCCATCTATTGTAATAGTTGTGTGTAATTAGTGACGGTCTCAGGAGTCAAGCTGAGTTAACGCAGAAGTAGATCCCATTGTAGAGACAGTGATCTGTGGACACATGATGAAATTAGAATGAAAGACAAGCCTCTTCCTTATCGCCGCTCACCCAGGAACTCCTTTTTTCCTGGTGAATAATGCAATTAACATTCAGTTAATGCTTTTGTGTAAGCCACTGAGGGCAGAACGCTACTTTTCATTCTTTCCCTGAATTATTAATCAAGCAAAATTATTCATTTGCTTTCCAGCAAAAGAGATTTGACTTCTGAAAGGCTGTGAATTGGACCACGAGAGCGGAGGGGCCTTCGCTGGCTGTCACACCCAGCAGATGCACTCATAATGTAATCTCAGACATGCAGCAGCAGAAATGGACTTGTCACAGCTCTGATGAGCGAACTGCAGGCGCCAGATAGGACCAATCGAGTCGGGACGCTGAGCTTCAGCCTCGGATTAAGATTAAATCTACATCCTGCACGCGGCGCGTAGTGAGATGTCAGTCATACATTAGCACATTATTTTCACTATTTTCAAGGCTGTTTATTATCATGGGAAACAGCAGCCTGGCCTGTGTTAACTTGTCTGTCAAGCCAGCGCTTTCCTGATCAGATTTACACTGGATACGTAACACAACATTCAGAGGCTTCAAAAAGCCTTTCAGGGATGCTATGATGAAGGAATGTTTCTGTGAATATTTGTTAATGTCTGTAAACTACTGAGTGATTAAAGAGGGAAGCAGTCTCCAGCCTTTAATATACATATTGCATATAAAAAGTAATATAAACTTCCTGCTTCCTGCAAAGTATCCTCATTTGTCGAGGCAGAGGAATTCATTCAGCCATAACCCGATTCTTCCCAGCGGCAAAATTTCAAAATACGGTTATTTCCCTCCACACATGTGGGCTTTGCAGTGTTGTTGTAATTGTGAGTGTTGTGTGGAGGGCAAAGCAAGGATATGATGCGCACACTGTAGCGCTGTAAATCCAACACTTAGCCAAGTCTATGGTCTAATTTAAATTAAGTAACAAAGGTACCTCAGCAGAAGGTGAATGCTGAATCTTAATTAAATCTCCGGTTCCAGCTGCTCTTTAATTCATCTTAATATGAGAGGATCACAAAGTGTAATAAAGTCGGTTGCAGAATTAATCACAGCGTAGGGGCTGTCTCGTCTCCGTGGCTGCTGTTGTTGTGTTTCCTCTCACTCGGACTCGTGTCTTTATGACTTGGTCATTCTGTCTCCTGCTCAGCAGGCTGCAGGCGAGTGCTGGGGCCGAGGGCGCTGACAAACACTGCCCTGACTCCGTGAGAGCATCTCAAAATAAGCTTTTATGATCTTTAGAAAATTTAATTAAATGAAAAAATAAAAAATGAGAGTTTTATTTCTTATCATTGTATTGGAGATTACCACAGGTCCATATTAATCACAACCCAGAGGCCAAAAACAGTTGTGGGACCCTGCTGATCCCTGAGGTAGTTTGATTAAACACATGCTCGTTTAAGAAAACACACTATGTAGATTTTGACACATGTACAAGACAGGTAATAATTCATTACCTGCCTTAGGGCCC
>NW_019523106.1:0-652 GCF_002814215.2 Seriola lalandi dorsalis | reverse complement strand
TAATTTTCATATGTATGTTGTTTTAATAAACTTGCATATGTTATACCATACTAAAATTGTATGTATCGTAAATTGTATGTACGTTTGCATGAGGTGGTTTTTCAGACTATTCCACAAAGCAATATTTTGGCTAAAGTGAAATGGAAACAATTTTTCCGTATTTCAGTCACATGGCATGACTTGAGTAGTCACATGACACCCAAAAACATTGCAGACTGTTATCAAAAATCCCTGATGTGTAGCCAGATATAAGAGGTTTGCCTGTCTCTCATTCCATGCACCAGATGTCCTCATCACCTTTGATAAAATACCACAACGCTACTGCAGTTGATTCAACCGTCCCAACGCGTAAGCTGGTAAACTGGTAATCGCAATGTTTAATTTGATTGATAAGAGGAGAACTGAATAGGAAAGACAACTAATGAGTCAGCAGCATGTTATATACAGTTATATACAGTTATATACAGGGACACACATAAATGTGAGGGCTCGTCACGTGATTAATGAGAGAGGAAAGAAGAGAAATCTGCTTACAGTTTTTTACACTTTTTCTCTCATATTTGATTTCTGCTGAGATATTGGATCATTTCAACATTTACTGAAATAAAACCATGTGAGAAGTTAAGAGGGAAAAATCACCGTTTGCTGGAGG
>NW_019523105.1:1870-2320 GCF_002814215.2 Seriola lalandi dorsalis | reverse complement strand
TAATGACTGTACTTGTGTTTTCTTTTATTGTTCTTTAAAAATTTAGAGATTTTATGCCCCTGTATCTAAAAACAAGGTTTTCTGCTCAAAGAAGAAAACACTGTTCACCGCAGCTGGCAGTAAACAAGGTCATCTTGCTTCAAGCACAGGTCAGAATAGAAAGTGAGGAGACAAATGTTGAAAGGATGCACATATGATGTTCATTGTACGAGTCAAGTAAATAAAAAGAAAAATGAATTGTGAAACTACAGTGTTTTTTTAGCCCAGATTTGTGTATTATTGAGCAATTTGTAACTGATTTTCAAAAGAAAATCTAAATAAAAAAAGAATATTTGTTTTCTCCCTTCATTCTAAATGAGCCCTAAGTAGTACTAGTTATGTAGACAATGGTTTTTGGTGTGTCTTCGCTCACCAGGACATGCCTGGACATTACAGTCCTGGTACTCCACA
>NW_019523105.1:0-538 GCF_002814215.2 Seriola lalandi dorsalis | reverse complement strand
TGTTTGGTAAGTGTGCAGTGCTGTGTGTGTCTTTGAGTGAGTACACATAAACACACAGATAGCAGATTATCATTCTATTGAAAATTCCCCGCACATGCACTAAAAAGAAAAAATCTTTCCTGTCTGCACATTTTCTTTTGTATCGACTCCCACGTAAAACTCAGATAATTATAGTTAAAGGAAAAATCCATACAGAATATTATATTTATTCCCATATAAATGAATGCAGGCCGCTGTGTCCTCAAGGTGGATATTGGAGCATTAAAGTTGAACTGACTATGTCACCAAGTGACTTTAACATTCAGTTTATTTATAGCGCAGCATTACCCCAAGGAGTCTCTGCACAGATTACAGAATAAATAAAAACATCCGACACACACCATGGCTACACAAACACATGAATCATAGAATATAATGATTAATGGTGATAACAGAGACAATTAAAATACAGTTAAAGCGAGGGGTTAATAGTTATTAGGTAGAAGGTTATTCAGCCAGTTAAAACAGGGGTTCTGAGCCTACATTTGATAATGTGAGA
>NW_019523104.1:1853-2391 GCF_002814215.2 Seriola lalandi dorsalis | reverse complement strand
TGATGCACTACAGTGCTGGAGGTCTGACCCCGGTTTGGTGGCTGCTCTGCGGGGCGTCTACACGTCTCATACTTTGTGTTGTACCTTGCTCCTCTCCTTCAGGGAACACAAGTTATTGTCCTGACATTTCCTTTTGTTTCACACTGCAAATGTAAATTTACATTTTATGGTTTTATAATTCCACCATTAGAAAATATCAGATGTGTTGTTCTTTTCTTTGGTGCTGATGTTTCACTTTTCAATAAAGTGTCCAATTTTCAAAAGATTGTTTTTTTTTTCTGAAGTTCACATGTTCATCTGTAGCTGTAGGAATATGAATATTACTTGACTCTTCAATACTCTCACAGAGGAGTTTGATGGATGATCAATATCAGTGTGAACTCTGAGCAGTTAGCTCCCAGACAACTTTAGCTTAGCTTAGCATGAGGGAGAAAACAGCAGAGCAGCATCTCTGTTGAAGGTGACCTCTAACAACTTCAGAGCTGGATGACATGTTGTTTTTTACACTGTGCACATGATCACACAGAGACTTGTTGAC
>NW_019523104.1:0-627 GCF_002814215.2 Seriola lalandi dorsalis | reverse complement strand
ATCTGTACATCACTGTTAACTTCAGTCTCTGTGTCTGTCTCTGTCTCAGGTGTCCACATTTTACAGAGGATGATTGGCTGTGAATGGGACAATGAGACTGGAGAAGTTACTGATTTTACACAGTTTGGTTATGATGGAGAAGATTTCATATCATTGGACATGAACACACTGACATGGGTCGCTCTGAACCCACTGGCTGCCGTCACCAAACTGAGATGGGATGTTGACAAAGCGAGAATAATAAACTATAAAAACTTCTTCACTCAGATGTGTCCTGAATGGCTGAAGAAGTATTTGGACTATGGGAGGAGCTCTCTGCAGAGAACAGGTAGAATCACATGACCTGATGTAGTTTCATGAACACAACAATATTCATATAGACTACTTAGACTGAATTACCAGTGTATCATCACTCCTCTCAGTCTGACTTTACCTTCTTTAGAGATTTGAGTCAGTCCTGACCAATCAGTAGAGACGGACATGTCAGGTGCTCTGACATCACTTTCAGTCAGCTGCTGATGGTCAGTGGACAGTTAGTTTGAGTTCAGTGAGTTAAAGAGTTTCATGGTTAGAAGAGAAAGATGCTGTGAACCATAGAAACAGGTGAGTCCTTCTCCTCTAGTGACT
>NW_019523102.1:0-770 GCF_002814215.2 Seriola lalandi dorsalis | reverse complement strand
TGGCGTTTTATGCCTTATTATACTATGAGGTTTTTTGACATTTTTTTGCCTTACTATAGTATGACATTTTATTTAAAAAAATTTGCCTTACTATAGTATATCGTTTTTTGGCTTTTTATGCCTTATTATACTATGACGTTTTTTGCCTTACTATACTATGTCGTTTTTTGGCCTTTTATGCCTTACTATACTATGACGTTTTTAAAAAGAAATTTGCCTTACTATATTATGACGTTTTTTGGCCTTTTATGCCTTACTATACTATGAGTTTTTTTTCAAATATTTTTTGACCTACTATTCTATGTTGTTTTTGGCGTTATATGCCTTATTATATAATGGCGTTTTATGCCTTACTATACTATGAGTTTTTTTTCAAATATTTTTTGACCTACTATTCTATGTTGTTTTTGGCGTTATATGCCTTATTATATAATGGCGTTTTATGCATTACTATACTATGAGTTTTTTTTCAAAAATTTTTGATCTACTATTTTATGTCGTTTTTTTGGCCTTTTATGCCTTATTATACTATGCCGTTTTTAAAAAAAAAATTGCCTTACTATACTATGGCGTTTTTTTGCCTTACTATACTATGTCGTTTTTTGGCCTTTTATGCCTTACTATACTGAGTTTTTTTTCAAAAATTTTTGATCTACTATTTTATGTCGTTTTTTGGCGTTTTATGCCTTATTATACTATGACGTTTTAAAAAAAAAATTTGCCTTACTATACTATGGCGTTTTTTTGCCTTACTATACTATGTCGTTTTT
>NW_019523101.1:0-875 GCF_002814215.2 Seriola lalandi dorsalis | reverse complement strand
TTCAGTCAGTCATTTATTGTTCACATTTGGTACATCATGTCTAATGTCGAAACTCTATACGGAAAAGAAAATCTGATAAGCACCTGATCACGGTTTCCTTTTTGACTTAACAATATTAGTATTCCTTAAACTTTATGTGACCCTGCAAATTGGTTTTGTGTGGTGGCCCCTCAAGACAATGTTGAGAGTTAAAGCGTTAAGAGAAATGTGCTGTAAATTTAGAAGTGTTGCAAATTAATATTAAAATTGAATTTAACATTTCTTGTGTGTTAATTGCTCCAGAGTGTTTTATGTAAAGTTTTATCATACAATGTTAATACAAGTACCTTGATCATGTGATATTCCTGTTCGTTCTCAGGCACAACCTCCTGTGCATTAGAGCATAAACACTAAAGTTAACATGGCACTTCTGAAAGGAGAGTCCCTCAGTAATAAGTCATTCCTCATCAGCTTTTCTTTAACCCAGGTGGGTTTCATTATATTTGATGATGCTGTAGAAAATAATCGTAAGTATTTAATGTGCTGTGTATGTATGTAAAACCCACCCGGGTTGCAGAAGAGCCCGCACCATCGTCCATCTTGAAAATCTTCTTCACCTTTCAGGACCTGCGGTGGAGATGAAGGTAACAGAACCACCTGCTCTCTATTTGGACTCAGCTTTGTGATTGGACTGCCATTATCCAATCAGCTTCAGGTGTAAAAACAGGCTGTAACTTCAGCATCACAAATAATGAACTTTTTTTAACCTTAATTGGAACCTGATTGACTTCAAAATGAAATTAAGGGACTCATTAGACCTTTTAGCACCACTTAAAATCAGACAGATCTCGTCAAAGCAAAAACGACCTTGGAAAAATGCAGAGATCTCTCAGCTA
>NW_019523100.1:0-831 GCF_002814215.2 Seriola lalandi dorsalis | reverse complement strand
TATACTATCACGTTTTCAAGACTTTTTATGCCTTATTATACAATGACATTTTTATGACTTTTTATGCCTTATTATACTATGTCGTTTTTATGACTTTTTATGCCTTATTATACTATGTCGTTTTTATGACTTTTTATGCCTTACTATACAATGTCGTTTTTATGCCTTTTTATGCCTTACTATACTATGATGTTTTTTATGACTTTTTATGCCTTATTATAATATGTTGTTTTTATGGCTTTTTAGGCCTTATTATACAATGATTTTTTTATGACTTTTTATGCCTTACTATACTATGACTTTTTATGCCTTACTATACAATGTCGTTTTTATGCCTTATTATGTCTTAATATACTATGACTTTTTTATGACTTTTTATGCCTTACTATACTATGACTTTTTTCATGCCTTACTATACTATGACTTTTTTCATGCCTTACTATACTATGACTTTTTTATGACTTTTTATGCCTTACTATGCTATGACCTTTTTATGACTTTTATGCCTTACTATACTATGACCTTTTTATGGCTTAATATACTATCACGTTTTCAAGACTTTTTATGCCTTATTATACAATGACATTTTTATGACTTTTTATGCCTTATTATACTATGTCGTTTTTATGACTTTTTATGCCTTATTATACTATGTCGTTTTTATGACTTTTTATGCCTTACTATACAATGTCGTTTTTATGCCTTTTTATGCCTTACTATACTATGTCGTTTTTATGACTTTTTATGCCTTATTATACTATGTTGTTTTTATGGCTTTTTAGGCCTTATTATACAATGATTTTTTTATGACTTTTTATGCCTTACTATACT
>NW_019523099.1:0-645 GCF_002814215.2 Seriola lalandi dorsalis | reverse complement strand
GTTTTTGTTTTTCTAATGAAAATGTAGACTATGTTTTCCTGTCATACATCATGCAATCATTTTTCATTCAATAAAAGTTTTTATGCCTTACTATTCTATGACGTTTTTATGCCTTACTATACTATGACCTTGTTATGCCTTATTAGACTATTACTTTTTATGCCATACTATTCTATGACGTTTTTATGCCTTATTATTCTATGACGTTTTCATGCCATACTATTTTATGACTTTTTTTATGCCTTACTATTCTATGATGTTTTTATGCCTTACTATACTATGACTTTTTTATGCCTTATTAGACTATGACGTTTTTATGCCATACTATTCTATGACGTTTTTATGCCTTACTAATCTATGACTTTTTATGCTTTATCAGACTATGACGTTTTTATGCCAGACTATTTTATGACTTTTTTATGCCTTATTATTCTATGATGTTTTTATGCCTTATTAGACTATGACTTTTTATGCCTTATTATTCTATGACTTTTTTATGCCTTTTTAGACTATGACTTTTTTACACCTTACCACTGTGACGTTTATATTCCATTAATATACCATGACATAAACTGCATGGGAAAATGAACTGCGGACACAGATCCCAGATGAGATCTGGGAAGAAAAACTTGAAGAGGTTAATGC
>NW_019523098.1:0-776 GCF_002814215.2 Seriola lalandi dorsalis | reverse complement strand
CCTGACAGACTGTTGCTGCCGTTACCTGCAGGGAAGCCAGAGTCCGGCAGGTGAGACCTCCGGGGGGTGAAGACCATGAAGTCCTGTCTGGTCCCGCCAAACCTCAGGAACCCTGGAGTCAGAGCTTTGGCCAACGTCCTGATCTTTGGAGATCTGGAGACACAAAACCACAACAATCATTCTCTTAAGATCTTAAAGAACAAAGTTTATGAGTGGGATTTATTATTATTATGCTTATTATTATTACTAAGAAATGACATTTCCATTACATGATGTGATGAAGTTACTTTCAGTTTCAGGAGCTTTAAAGACGAAAACACTTGATCTCAGTTTGTCCACAAAACATTTTCCTATAACTCGACTGAACACGTGACTTTAAATGTGACCTCGTTTTCACTTTGTTAGAATTAAAATCACTGTTGGATTTACATTTTTAAAACAAGAAAGTCTAATAAATGAAAGAGAAACTTGTTAGAGGCTCTTAAATATAAAGAAAGTTACAGGTTTAAAGGCTTTTGTTCTTTCTAACCTTTGTGCTCAAACTGTAACACCTGTGTTTAACTGTTTTAATATTTATCTCAAAAAGATTAAACTTGCTCCGTCTGAAACAAGCTGATGATGAATCTTATTTCTAACAACAAAAACGACCAAGGGAGAAATAACAGGACGTTGTGTCTCCTGTGTTTTCATTGGTTCATTTCAGAGGCAGCGGAGGGTCGGACCTGTCGAAGCTGCGACACCGTCGCTCAGGTGTCGGTGGATTTAGCGCGTTAAAA
>NW_019523097.1:6463-6948 GCF_002814215.2 Seriola lalandi dorsalis | reverse complement strand
TGTGTGTGTGTGTGTGTGTGTGTGTGTGTGTGTGTGTGTGTGTGTGTGTGTGTGTGTGTGTGAGAGAGTGAGATAGAGAGGGAGAGAGAAAGCAGCATTTGTGTTCACACAGCCAAAAGAATGTGGCCACCTCTGAATGTGGTCTGAGTGATTGGATCTAGAAAGAGCCTCAATGTGTCTCAGGCGTCCTCACACCTGAACTTAGAGCTGTCCACTGGTGATCAGATCACCTGAGACTGATGTTCATACCAGGTCTGAAACGGGGCAATGTGTCTCACCTGCTTTGACTTCAAATGGCAGATCAAACTCTCGGAGGGCATCCTTCCTCAGGGGGAGGTTCTCCAGCTCCACTGCACCTGAGGAATGACACGAAACAGACACTGTCTGTCAATGCTGGGTTGCCTCACTTTCTTAATAAGTGCTGATGATCTCAATTAAAATTTAAATTAAAATTGACTGTTTGTTTCACTGTGACTGAATTGTTG
>NW_019523097.1:0-571 GCF_002814215.2 Seriola lalandi dorsalis | reverse complement strand
GGCACATCTGATAGAGCAGGGGTTTTCAAAGTGTGGGATAGTGGGCCTCCCCTAAGAGAACTCAAAAGTAGCCGCGCCCCCACACTATTATTACTTTTATTACTGTTATTGATGTTGCTTTGTATGTTCCACGCAGGCTTAAAAAAAGGTTTCAAGAATAAATGTCATACACATCTTTATTTTTTTTTACATGTTTGTATGTTCTTGAACATTGATTTTGAATACATTTAAACATCTTTTTGTTAAAAAAAAAAAAAAACTTATTCACTTAAAAAAAATAAATTATAATTTATTTTCACTCATCCGACGTTATCCCACATTAACGCTGAAACACTGCACACAACACATTTGCTCACCTCGATTTTAGTGGGAACAGTGAGTCTGTGTCTTTGATGCACACAGGCGGTTGATGCGGGGATGCGCTGTAGAAAGGAATAAACGCAGATCATCCTCTACCTGCAGCCGTGACCGGTACTTGCTTTTAATCGTATGTGTATGGTATGATGCCTCGGTTGCCTTGGTATTTACAGTACCAAATGTCTGGATGTCTTTCTTCTGGGACTGCAATTCA
>NW_019523096.1:1489-2382 GCF_002814215.2 Seriola lalandi dorsalis | reverse complement strand
CAAAGTATGAAAAGTAAAAACAAATGGCCTCTTTCGTAGTCTTATACATATCATAGGATCATTATTACTGATATGTAAACAGAATATTTGGTTGCAACTGCTGTTTACAACTAGATTACAAGCAGTTTGAGCTGCAAAAACCTTAATATTTCAGCCTGTAACAGGTTCCCAAAAACCTTATTTTCCAATCCAGTGAAAATATTCCAACCTGTTTTTGATTTAAATTTACTCTCAATGAGAAAACAGGTTGAAATGATCCTAAAACACTTGCAGAGTTTTCACTTTTTTTTAAGAAAATAAAACTTGAAGGAGTCAGTTTGAGCCTAAGATGACGTGATAGGAGGGAGATATGAAAAATAACCTGCAACATCTGGAAGGTTACCACAAACTCCAGCTGTCAGGTAAATGTTGTGGTATTTCCCCCTGAATATCTCTGTACTTCGTCACTGTCTGATGACAAAAAGCTTATAGAAGAATTATTTTCTCATTCATCCAAAACCCAAACCCAAATTTAGGGAGCTTGAAATTGGGCCGACACAAACATCAGCGTGTGTGTTAATGGGATGTCGGTTCACCACAAACCACCAGTTCATTGCTCCTCACGGCTTCCACTCTGAGCCTCGGCTGCATGGATGCTAATTCTGGGGCCTGCTTTTAATTTGACAGCCACTTTCAGATCACATGACTGCCATCGGTTTTCAGATGCGTGCATATGTGTCTGTGTTGTGTCCGCAGACTCACATAAGTTTCAGTCTGAACAGCCTGTAAACACCACAGGAAGATATGCTGCGAACACAGACACACACACTAATGCTGAGAAATGACCCACACTCGCCCAAACACCTGACTGTACACCCACACACACACACACACACACACACACACACACACAC
>NW_019523096.1:0-678 GCF_002814215.2 Seriola lalandi dorsalis | reverse complement strand
ATAAATCACAATATCAGGGTTAACAGTGAATCAGTGAAGCCTCAGTCTGATGACAGTAACACAACTCTTCTTCCTCCAGATCACTCCATCCACTCAGTCTTCTGCTGCTGCTGCTGTGCAGTTCAGACCAGGTAACGGCTCCGTGTATTACTTTACATAAGGTGGAGGTGTAACTCTCTGTGCCCCCGCCCCTTTAAAAATAAACCTGACAGCTTTTTTCTGCATGAAGCTTCATTTGGACCACGACACCAGGAGAAAACATCACTGTAATTATTGTTATTGTTTGTGTGAATTATTCAGATTATTAGTATCAAGTTTATTTATACAGTATAGCACCATTCAGACACGGGAATACATTAGAATAGAGCATTAAGATGACATTCAAACAGCATTTAAATCTATAAAAACAAATTAGAATAAATAAGAATATTCATAATACATAAGATCAGGCAGGAAACTAAAGAGGTCATTTTAAAAGGGGCGCTGTGGTGATGAAAGACACGACAGTTCTCAGGACAGAACAGTTCATTACTCAGAAATAGTAGCTGATAAATTGTCTTTCTGCGTCTGAATGTAACTGCACCTGCTGCACCTGCTGCACCTGTTGCACCTGCTGCACCTGCTGCACCTGCTGCACCTGCTGCACCTGCTGCACCTGCTGCACCTGCTGCACCTGCT
>NW_019523095.1:0-905 GCF_002814215.2 Seriola lalandi dorsalis | reverse complement strand
CACTCAACGACCTGGAGAAAAGGAAAGAGAGAAGGAAAGAAGATGATGTTGGCAAACATCCAGAGGAGGAGGAGGATGATGACGCTGAAAATTATCAAATCCTTGATTCACTTGATGACCAAACAGATGAACAGATGGATGATGGGAACCAAGTAGGCAGCTCTGGAACACAGATAATAGAGCCTGAGAATGACCGGAGTTTGCATGAGGAAACCTTAGACAAACAGGTCTTCGGCAGTGTTAATAATGAAGGCAAAGTCTGCCCTGAGGAGTGCAGTGAAAAGGAAGTGGGTGTTTCTTTTGAAACTGTCGACAGTGCTACTGAAGGTCAAGCCACAACAGGTCAAGAAGACAGTTACCCCGTTGAAGATAACAGTTCCACAGTAAAACAACTGTCTGAGGAAGATGTGATTCAAGTAGTCAACAAATCTGATGATAAATCTGCAGTTGAAGTTGCAATTATTAAAAACCAAGAGGCAAATAATGAAGATAGTATTCAAGTGTTGGATACAGGTAGCAAACAAGATCCAAGAGGTAAGGTAGATGGAAAGACTGGAAAACAAAAAGAAGAGGAGGTCAAAGGCAAAATGATTTCACCAGAATCCCGTAAAGCCTCCAAAGACGTGGAAAACCCTGAAGAACAAATACCAAATGATGGAGACCAGCCTCTTGAAGTCTGTGACAATAAAGACACTTTAAAAGAAGTTGATAGCGACGTTCCTGAACATGAAACCTTTGAGATATTGGATTCAATTGACGATCAGGTGGTAATGGAAGATGACAGCCACAAACTTGAAACTCCCAGTGATCAGATGTCTAAAAAAGACATGGAAGAAGAGGAAGATACCTATGAGGTAATTGATTCTGTGGAAGATCAGCCAACAACTACAAAGACAGAGTCTGAG
>NW_019523094.1:0-956 GCF_002814215.2 Seriola lalandi dorsalis | reverse complement strand
TTTCACACGTTCCAGATCTGGTTTTTCCTGTTTGTTTTTTGACCCAATTTTTAAACCTTCAACCTTTGATTTTCCTTTAATCTGATACAAACCTTCTTTAATAAGAAACAGAGACTCACACTGACGCTGCGTTGTTGTTGTTGTTGTTGTTGTTGTTGTTGTTGTTATTTTAAACGTCTTTAGCATCATTGTAGACACAGTTCCCCAGATTCAGCCTGACGTGTTGGAAACTATGATAAATATAAATATGAGCTGTAGGAAGGTGCAGCTCTCTTCTGCCTCACTGTCTCATGGGGCTTTTAATGAGAGAATATAGAATATATATGATACAGACATTATAGAAACACTTAAAAACATTTCGGTGCAGCGTCGCTGTGAAAAACATCAACTGAAAAGTTTGAACAATAAATTGTGGAGCCAGAATCGACTAAAGTGATGCTTCTCAAAGTGAAATATAGAAATATAATTACATATATATTCACTATAAATCCAAGAATGCATGAATATTCTGGGTTTCACAATAATAATTTTTATAAAGCACTTTTGTAAAGTTACGTTACAAAGTTCTTTACAAAGAGCAAAAAATAAAATCAACAGATTTTCAAAGAGAAGAAAAAGAGATAAAAGAATAAAAACCAAAACAGAGTCATTAGAAGAGAAACAAAACAATTCCAGGGAAAGTGAAAGTGTTTTCACTCAGTCGACCCGGTTTCCTCGGGGCGACGGTTCGACCACAGACTCTCGCCCCGGCTGTGAGACCGGGAGAGCTGATCAATAACATCTTTAAATCTGGTCTGAGACGAACCGAGCCGGAGGCGAGAGGCTGAAACTGAGTGACGTGATCAGTAACGTCTGGTCGAGACACGTAAGAAGACTCATTATTTAAAAGTTAAATAATAAAACATGTTAAAGTCTGATGTGGCCCCCAGGGACTAAACCGGGGGGGGGGGGGGGGG
>NW_019523093.1:6739-22460 GCF_002814215.2 Seriola lalandi dorsalis | reverse complement strand
CTCTTCAACCAGTTTTACTGAGGAGACAAGATAAAAAATCAAATCAAATATGTTTGCATAGCCTACATTCTTAAATCCTTTGCCTCAGAGCGCTTTACAATCTTCACATTGATACCACATCCCCTATGCTTAGGCCCCCACTGGGATATGGAAAAACTCCATAAAAACTTGCCATCTTAGCTGGGAAGAAAATGGAAGACACCTCATGGAAAGCAAAAGAGTAGGGATCCTGCTCCCAGGATGGACATGCATGCATAATACAAAATTCTCTCCATTTGATAAGTTCAATAATAGTAATTTTGATTGGAGTGTGATATTTACCATAACAAGGGGCATTGCTGGGTGAAAAAGGTTTACGTCGACTGTATTTAACCTAAAATAGAAAGCAGATTTGTGCATCTAAAGTAACTGACAAAATTTTTCATACTGACGTACTCCATCAGAGGACTAACACAATACTCACGTTTGCACGCTTTGTTGAAGAATGTAGCTGCTTCAGCTCATGATTCCTTTCAATTTCACACTCAAGCAGCTGCTTCAGCACCTTTAGTTCAGTAAACAGAACCTGGCACCTCTTGCAGCCAGGCGCAGGTGTCCTCTGGATAGGACGTCCTCTGCGTCGCCTACCCGAGTTGTGAGGTGTTCTGGCTGGGGTTGACACATCAGGGGATACCACTATTGTGTCACAGGGAGCCTCGCTGGCAGAAGGAGAAGGAGGTCGCATATTTAGGGTAGTGTGGTCACAAGGAGTCTCGCTGGCAGAGGGAGAAGGAGGCCGGGTACCTGGGGTGGTGTGGTCAAAGGGAGTCTTGCTGGCAGAAGGAGAAGGAGGCAGGGTACCTGGGGTGGTGTGGTCAAAGGGAATCTCGCTAGCAGAGCGAGAACCACATACAGAAGTCGAAAGATCTAACACAGTGGCAGTGGAGGCTGCATGGGAAGCAACTTGTGACCTTGCCTCCATTATCCTCCTGATGCCCTCTTCAATTGCTGCATCATCCACTTCATCAAGTTGTGAGACCATTGGTGGCGTGGGATTTGAAGCCCTTAGGAGTGCCAGTTCCTTAGCAATGTGTCTATCTTTGGCACTTTGCATGTAAAGTTTAATTATAGGTTTCTGAAAAAGTAGAAAATAGTTTTTTTAAAGTTAAACATTTGAGTATTGAGTATTATCAAAATTTGAATTACTTTCAGCATCATGCATGTTTTTAACTTTGTATACAACGTGCTGTCTGGAGGACAAGCACCACTAAATACACCATTTCTTACCACACACTGACTACACAAAGAACACATACAGACCACACATGCACCATAGACCAAGAAAGAACCTGAAATCACCACAGTATTCTTCTATAGAAAATGAAAGACATTCAAGTTGTAAGACTAACACAGACTAAAATCCCAGGTTCTATATGTAAGTCCCTTTACCGCAAAAGCCTGCAGGGCCCAATCTTATTCCAGAGTTGTACACATGAATCTGTAATGGTGGTGTGCTTTAGATATAGAGCTACCTCACCAACACACAAAAAACCACACAGGGATCACACAAATTCAAATACATGCCTGAAGGTGGTGGACCTTTTGCAGGTGCTTGTCAAGTCGATTTATGTATTTAGACTGGCATAAGCGGACCGGACAGTCCAGATTTGCAGAAAAGCTGTAGAAATAAAAGCAATCAAAAAATGTTGCTCAGCTAACAGAAATAGAAATTTGGTGTATAAGAGGTGTAGCAATTAAATAAAATACAGTAATTAGAAAAATGTGTAGGGTCTGGAAATATAAATATAAACTTAGCCTCCTCAAGAGTTAAACAAGACACTTACTGTCGATGAGAAAATTGGCTCAAAAGAGTCAACTCGGTTTTATTTATAACTTTTTCAGTGACTCTTAGGTGCTGGACTATATCAGCATATATTTCGGCACAAATGGGACACTTATGTCCATTTCTGACATCGCGCCGCCTTCGAGACTTGGAGACAGCAGCAGCCTGCTGCTCTGCTTCTGCTCTCTGTGGCTCCTCACTATCCACAAACACCACCTGTACATGTAAACAAAATAATAATTTGTTCACAGAAGCACATTAGTAGACTGAAATATTTAATCAAAATTAGGAAAATTTCATTTTTTGTCTCTGTGACAAAAAACATTTAAAATATTACTTAAAAATGAATCATTTGTACAACTGGAAGAAAAATCTGCAAAAATAATTATTTTTATTCTTATACCTTTGATAATAATTCAAAGGTTCCAACGTGTAAAGCATTTTCTAATCCACATGGAAACAATAAGCCGATGAAAAAAAAAACTATGAAGTAAGTTGGTGACTGTTAGCAAGGACACTAGGGGATATTAAAACGCATTCATTAACTGTTAATAGGTGTTAATCTGTTAATTACAATCTTGTTAACAACAGGGTTAGCACGTGCTCCTAGCGCTACCTGGTCTGTACCAGGTATGAACTCATATATTTATAAAAGGTAAGTTTTCATACCTGAGAGCTGGTGCCTCCAACTTCTCTGTCCATCATCCCGGTCAACACTGAACCCTCACTGAACCCTCCCCCACCGTCCCCTCCCCTCTCTATCACGTGAACAAGTTGTGACAAGTCTCTTCTGATTGGATGTGAAAATTTCTCATTAAGCAGCTGCTTTCTCAGCTTTTTCTTCACCCTTCATCAAACTTAAAAGAGACTGGCAGCTCAACTCCAGGTAAGAGTTAAGTTCAGGGTTGTAGCCCACCTTTTTACTGTTACTTTTCTGCTTAAGTGCTATTTAATGCATTATTTTAGCCCACTTTCTGCTACAGTGCTGTTTTATTGCAAAGTTATGGCCACTTTTTCCTGTTTCTTTTTTTGCTAAAGTGCTGTTGTAGTGTGAAATTGTAGCCCAATTTTCTTCATTTTCTATCTTTCTAAAGTGTTATTTAGTGTGAAATTTCTGAGCTAGAGTTGTAGGATGTAGAGTTGAAAGTTGTGCAGGTAAAGCTATCCACTGTTTATGTAATGAAAAGCGAACATCCACTTTTACTGTAAAAGACCCTCTACTGTAAAAAACTGTAAACTCTGCGGTCCTATGGTCCCTTAGACCACAACCAGTGATTTAGTATACAGTTTATAGTGTGGTAGCCTTAACCCTTTGAATGTACTAATGGTGAAAACTTGAGCCATTTTGGCATTTTTAGTAAGAGTAAAAACCCCATTTCTGTGTATGCGTCTCTTGAATCAGAAAAATGTTATGATTTATCTTTGGAATCTGTGTGTTTCACAGAAAGAAAACCCAGGGGCGTATGGACCCATTGAGCATGGTGCGACTCCCCATGTAGAAGCAAATGTGAGTATTAGTAAGAATGTTTTAGTGCCTTGCACACATATTACAGTTAAACCTAAAGCCAATTTCAGTCAATTACCCTTGAATTAAAAATGTATCATGATTTGTCCTTACAAGGTGTTCTGTCCATGGACAAGTGAGTCGGATGAATTGATGAAATACTTTGTGAAGGCCTGTGGTGACGTAAAGGTGTGTGGTAGTAAAATGGTTTTAATGTTTTGTACAAGAATTACAGCTATACATTAACTCACACACAATTACATCATATAAATTATAATCATGCAGAAATTGTGCTTCGTGTATTGTCAGATCAGGGCATGGATGGCCAGGGAAAAGTTGTCTTATCACTCTGAAAGCTTTGAATGTATTGATGAAAGCTTGACCCGTTCTGACATTTGAACAGGAGGAAATTTACCATTTTCCCTGTACAAGCACCTTAAATACAAAATTCAGAGTGAAAATTCCATGATTTCTCTTTTCAAGCAGGAAACCATGGAGAAGAATATGACAAAGATTGATGTCCACAACCCTGATGGGGAGGGCCATGAAGAAGACAAGGTGAGAGTACCATAAGTGTGGTCAATGTTGTGTTGTGGTTCTGAATCCAGTTCTTTGGGGAGAGCACCAATTCATAATTGAGGTCATCTCATTCCAATTCACATGGTATGTTTAAGGATTTAAAATGATCTAATCATGTAATGTATTGTTCCAAAAGACACATACTGTCATGTATGAGAACATGGACACAAGTGTAAGGACAAAGTGTACAGACAAAGACGCTGAGTGCGAGCTTGTAGAGCAGAAGAACCTTGTGAGTAACGCTCAAATATGTTTGCAAAATACATTGAGTGCATGTCTCTGTCTCATGATTTATCTGATGCTGTTAAGGAAACACAACTGTAAACAACTGTAAACTCTTCAATCTTATGGTCCCTCAGAACAACAAACTGATTTAGTTTAGAGTTTATAGTGTAGTAGCCTTAACCCTTTGAATGTACTGATGGTGAAAACTTGAGCCATTTTGGCATTTTTAGTAAGAGTAAAAACCCCATTTCTGTGTATGTGTCTTTTGAATTAGAAAAATGTCATGATTTATCTTCTGGATGTGTGTTTCACAGAAAGGAAAGCCAGAGGCTTATGGACCCATTGAGCATGGTGTGACTCCCCGTGTGGAAGCAAAGGTGAGTATTAGTAAGAATGCTTTAGTGCCGTTCACACGAATTACAGTTAAACTTAAACCCAATTTCAGTCTATTACCCTTGAATTAAAAATGTATCATGATTTGTCCTTACAAGGTGTTCCGTCCACAGAAACGTAAGTCGGTTGAATTGCTGAAACACGGTGCGAAGGCCTGTGGTGACGTGAAGGTGAGTGGTACTAAAATGGTTTTAATGTTTTGTATAAGAATTACAGTTATACCTTAACTCACACACAATTACATCATATAATTATAATCATGCAGAACTTGTGCTTCATGTATTGTCAGATCAGGGCATGGATGGCCAGGGAAAAGTTGTCTTACCACTCTGAAAGCTTTGAATGTGTTGATGAAAGCTTGACCCATTCTGACATTTGAGCAGGAGGAAATTTACCATTTTCCCTGTACAAGCACCTTAAATACAAAATTCAGAGTGAAAATTCCATGATTTGTCTTTTCAAGCAGGAAACCACGGAGGAGAATATGACAAAGATTGATGTCCACAACCCTGATGAGGAGGGCCGTGAAGAAGACAAGGTGAGAGTACCATAAGTGGGGTCAACGTAGCTCTGTGGTTCTGAATCCAGGTCTTCAACGAGCACCAATTCATAATTGAAGTCATCTCATTTCACTTCACAAAATATGTTTAAGGAGTTAAAACAATTTAATCATGTAATGTATTGTTCCAAAAGACACATACGGTCATGTATGAGAACATGGACTCAAGTCTAAGAACAAAGTGTACAGACAAAGACGCTGAGTACGAGTTCTTAGAGCAGAAGGACCTTGTGATTAACAGTCAAATATGTATGCAAAATACATTTAGTGCATGTCTCTAACCCTAACCCTAACCCTAACCCATGTCTCATGATTTGTCTGATGCTGTTAAGGGAAAATAACTGTAAACCATTCAGTCTTATGATCCCTCAGAACCACAAACAGTGATTTGGTATAGAGCTTATAGTGTGGTAGCCCTTTGAATGTACTTATGCTGAAAACTTGAGCTATTTGGGCATTTTTAGTAAAAGTCAAAACCCCATTTCTGTGTATGTGTCTCTTGAATTAAAACAAAGCTCATGATTTATCTTTAGGAGCTGTGTGTTTTGCAGAAAAAAAAGCCAGAGTTGTTTGGATCCCCCGAGCACGGTGAGACTGCCTGCGGGGATGCAAAGGTAAGTATTAGCAGGCTTTAATGCCATGTACATGAATTACAGTTAAACTTAAACCCAATTTCAGTCTATGTCCCCTGAATTAAAAATGTATCATGATTTGTCCTTACAAAGTGTGTTGTCCATGGAAAAATAAGTCAGTTGAATAAATGAAACATGGTAGTGAAATGGTTTTAATGTTTTGTACATGAATTGTAGATATACATCAACTAATGTACAATTACATCATATGAGTCCAAATCATTCAGAAGTTGTGGTTCATCTACTGTTAGATCAGGGCATGGACTGCCAGGGAAACGTTGTCTTCTTATTCTGAAAGCGTTGAATGTGTTGATGAAAGCTTGACCCATTCTGACTTTCGCCTAGGGGAGAACTACCTTTTTTCTCTCTATAAGCACCTAAAATACAAAACTCAGAGTACAAATTCCATGATATACCTTTCAAGCAGAAACCCATGAGGGAGAACGTGTCAGACACCGATGTATGCAACTGTGATGGGGAGAGCCATGGAAGAGACAAGGTGGGAGTACCATCAGTGTGGTCAACATAGTTTAGTGGTTCTGAATCCAGGTCTTCAGGGCCCACTACACTGTCCGCTGCACTGTTTATATTTTTGCCTTCCTGAACTATTATCATCATGTGTTTTCTTAGCCACGACTTTTTTGCTTGACCTTGACTGGCTCAAGAAACCTGATGTAACTAATCAAGTGTCAGACTATGGAGAAGTGTAAGATCATCAGTTCTGTTGGTGTTGAGAGCCAGATACCAGTGATTTGCTTTACATTTTATAGTGTGTTAGACTGAACCCTTGAATGTACTGTGAAAATTTGGTCCGTTTTGCCATTTTTTGTGAGAGTAAAGACACAATTTCTGTTTATGTGTCACTTGATTTAAAAACTATCTGTTCGTATTTAGGAGCTGTGTTCCTCACAGAGAGAAAAGTGGGGGAGAATGGATTCATTGAGTAAGTTTTGAATTCCTATGGTGGTCCAAAGGTGAGTATTAGAAAACTTCCTATAATGCTGTACAAATGAATTAGTTATGGTTTAACGTACACCAGATCATGAAAGCTAAAATAGTAGATGTGTGGGTTTTGTTTGATTTCACTTAACTATGATGATCAGATCACCCTTGTCAGAAAACACTTTGAGGACCCACTGATTTACATGTGAGCATGTTTGTGTTGTATATCTGAATAGACGCAGGCCCTAAATGTTTTTTTTTATTGTTTCACTTTGTGTTGCAGCCAAAAAGGTTTAGAAAATGAGTCACAAAAGAGGACCAGGACATCCACCTGCCACATCCTTGAGGAGAAACAGAAGTGTTCCTACTTTTTTGAGGAAGAAATCCACGTGATTATTTTTTTTCATTGTTTCACTTTTGTGCTAGAACCAAAAAAGATAAACGATTGAATCGTAAAATAGGACTAAGGTATCCAACTGCCACATCCGTGAGGAGAAATGGAATGTTCCTACTGTTTTTGAGGAAGAAATCAATACGATTGTTTTTTCATTGTTTCACTTTTGTGCTATGGCCAAAAAAGATTAAAGATTGAGTCATAAAATAGTACCAGGGCATACAATTGCCACAGCCGTGTTGAACCAAGAGAATGTTCATACTTTTCTTTTGGAAGAAACCAAGGTGTTTGTTTACATTGTTGCAAACGTTCAAATAAAATGGAGGCATTTCAAATGACTGGACTTGTGCTTTTAAAGAGTAAATGGAAATAAATTGTAAAGCCATAGATTTACCAAGGCTTTAAAACTTTTCTTGTAGATCATATCAGTGAGTGTCATGAGCAGAGAACAAGTATTTTTGGAATTATGGTTTTCTACAGAAATATTGGGCCAAAATACATCTCTCTCTATTGTGAAGTTGGGTCATTCCAAGTACAATACAGAGACTTTGGGTGTTATGAACTGAACATACCAATGTGTAAGGAGATGTTGGGTTTCATACCAAGATGTTTGGTGTGACTCAATGTTGGGTGTCGTCCAACATCTCAGTATGAAACCCAACATCTCAGTACAATCCCCTTCTGTAGGGTCACATACTGATATGTAAGGTGTCATACTGAGAAGGTGAGCTTACGCGACCTCTTCACCTTTAATGTCTAACTTAGGTCACTTCTTGCTGTACTAGATGGTCAAGTCATAGGTTTTTGTGTTCAGTTAGACCTCTACACAGCAATCATTAATGCCAGTCCATTGACTCTTATTTGGTTGAGTAGGCCTCAGTCATACACTTGCAAAGCCTCCCTGCCTGTTAGTTATCTTAGAGAAACTGAACAACGTCTTGGTCAAATTCTTAGGCCTCAGGGAGTGGGCATATTAATTTAATTTTGGTGATTTTGACACAATTGTAGGTATTTATTATCATGTCAAAGGAATAATAACTCCAAAATAGAACTTTGTGATAGTGCAAGATGCTGATTTGAGCCTTGGTGGTTTGGAGCTCATATATGGCCCTTAATCAGATCTAGCCCAGAAATGATTTGCTAGAAGGTTGTGCTTCAGGATTCTGTATGGTAACTCATTAGGGAGTCATCCCTTACGTTTTGATGCCATTTGAATCTCAACTCAATGTTTTTTACATTAAAGGCTCTTAACAATAGATGTTGGGTGTTGTGGCCTTACATACTGAGAAGGTGGGCTTAAGCGACCTCCTCACCTTTAATGTCTTACTTATGTCACTTCCTGCTGTGCTAGATGGACAAATTGTGTTTAGTTAGGCCTCCTCTTCACAGCAATGACTAATGCAAGTCCATACACTCTTATTTGGTTGAGTAGGCCTAATTCATACACTTGCAAAGCCTGCCTACCTGTTAGTTCTGCTGTAAAAACTGGCCAAAATCTTGGTCAAATTGTTACTCCTCAGGGAGTGGGCAAATTCATTTTGGTGATCTTTACACAATTGTATGTATTTATTATCATTTCAATGGAATCATAGCTCCAAAATAGAACTGTGTGATCAGTGCAAGATGCTGATTTGAGACTTGGTTGTTTGGAGCTCATATATGGCCCTTTAACAGATCTAGCCCAGAGAAGGTGCGAGAAGGTTGTGCTTCAGGATCCTGTATGATTACTTCTCTGGGAGTCATCCCTTGGGTTTTGACACCATTTAAATTTCAACCTAGTGATTTTTACATTAAAGGCTCTTAAGGGTAGATATTGGGTGTTTTGAAATTACTTAATGAGAGAGTGGGTTTAAGTGACCTCGGTTCCATTAATGTCAAATTTTGGTCACTTTCTGCTGTGTTAGATTGACAAATTGTGGGTTCTAGTGTTCAGTTAGACCTCATCCTCACAGCAAACATTATTGCAAGTCCATACACCCTTATTTGGCTGAGTAGGCCTCAGGCATACACTTGCAAAGGCTGCCTGTTCGTTCTGCTGCAGAAACTGGCAAATGTGTTGTTAAAATTCTTAGGCCCCAGAGAGTGGGTAAATCAACTTTGGTAATCTTTACTCAATTGTAGTTATTTATTATGATGTAAAATGAATTATGGCTCCAAAAAAGCACAGTGAGATCAGTGTACGATGCTGATTTCCACCCTCATGGTTAGGGGCCCCTATATCGTCCTTGAACAGATCGAGCTTGGAGAAGGTACTAGAAGGTTGTGCTTCAGGATTCTGTATGGTAAGTTGTCTGCGAGTCATCCCTTAGGTTTTGACCCCATTTGAAGCTCAACTCAGTGATTTTTATATTAAAGGCTCTCAAGGGTAGATGTTGGGTGTTTTCGCCTTACTTAAGAGACCTCGGTTCCATTAATGTCAAATTTTGGTCACTTTCTGCTGAGCAAGATGGAAAAATCGTGGGTTTTAGTGTTCAGTTAGACCTCACCCTCACAGCAAACATTATTACAAGTCCATACACCCTTGCCTGCCTGTTAATTTTGCTGCATAAACTGGCTAACGTCTTCGTCAAATTGTTAGGCCTCAGGGAGTGGGCAAATCAACTTTGGCTATCTTTACTCAATTGTGGCTATTCATCATGATGTAAAATGAATTACAGCTCCAATAAAGGAGTAGTAGTAGGCCTCAGTCAAACACTTGCTAAGTTTGCCTAATCCCAAATCTGAACCTGCCCTATAGATTTACAACAGAAGCACACGGAGACATTGGAAAAGGTCTGTTACAATGGTTTTACTTTGTACACCAACATACACTTTATATTTTATATACTGATTGTTTGAGTTAGGCATATCCCCTATGTAAACTGAATTTTTTTTTTTTTTATGTGGTTTGATTACATCAACCATTGTAGATTGTGAAGTCCATGTAGGAAGGAGCCTACCAATGTTGAGGAGCCTGAGAAAGATCCCTGAGTACTAATACCTTCAGAGTGTAGACTGGTCAGCAACTAATCATATGCCATCTATACCTAGATTTTATAAGATGATCATTACAAGTGTACCAATCACACATTGACGTAAAAAAAATTGAAATACCTCTGGCCCATTCTCTGTCATGATTGGTTATGATTAGACCTCATATGTTAAAAACATCTGTAGCTCAAACTTGTGAGTATTGAAATATTAATATTTCTAAATTAAAGCATAATTGGTAAGAGTATATAAAAATATTCTCTTCACAACTTTCTACATAGAACAAACCTCATTGTAGCTGGTGGGTTTTGGATCTTTGCATACTGAGTAGCTGGTTGAGATTAGACTTCATATGTATAAACCTATTGAGCTGAAGTTTGTGAAAATATTAAAATCTCTGGCCTCCAACATTATTTGCAAGAAAATATGAAAAATTATAATGTACAATAATCTACAATGAGCTAATGAACACATGAATATCCACTTAGGGATAAATGAAGTATCTATCTATCTATCTATCTATCTATCTATCTATCTATCTATCTATCTATCTCCAGTAGTTTTGCAGCACCTATCCTCAGGAATTAAGAAATAAACTCACCTTTTCAACTCTTTTATTAAACAAAACAAAATGGAGGCCTCAGAAAACACAGAAAAATAAAATACAAAATCGCCAATTTTGTATCGATTTTCTGCCTACAAAGTGAACATTTTAATAGACTTGTTTTGTCTTATATTCTGAATCTTTATTAGTCCACAGTTTTTATTCTTAAAGAACCCCTCCTCCCTTCTACTTTCTTCTTCCTTTGTCTTTACTCTTCATTGAGTGCCCTTCTTGGATTTTGCTTCTCCCATTTCTCATTGTTTACATTTCTTTCTCTTTGAGGGATTTTCCTGGATCCTTGTTTCTCCAAATTCTTGTTCTTTGCATTTCCTTTTCTTCAAGAGCGCATCTTGGATCTTTGCTTTTCCAACTTCATTGTCTGTCCTTTTCTTTGTGTGCTTTTCCTGGATCTTTGCTTCTACCATTTGTCCTTTGCCTTTTCTTTTCATTGAGCGCCCATCCTGGATCTTAGCTTCTCCTATATCGCCTTGTTTGCCTTTCCTTTTCTTTTCATCCTCTTCCTGGATCGTTGCTTCTACCATTTCACCTTCTTTGCTTTTACTTTTCTTTGAGAGCTCTTCCTGGATCTTTGCGTCTTTCATTTTTACTCCACAACTTATCTTCTCCGAAGGCTCCTCCTGTGTCTTTCCCTCTGTCTTTTGCCCTTCTTCACCTTCACTCCTCGTCTTCTCCGAAGGCTCCTCATGTGTCTCTGCTCCTTTCTTTTGTCCTTCTTCACCTTCACTCCTCGTCTGCAGCCCAGGCTCCTCCTGTGTCTTTGCTTCTCTCGTTTGTCCTTCTT
Source organism: Seriola lalandi dorsalis (assembly GCF_002814215.2). Lineage (NCBI taxonomy): Eukaryota > Metazoa > Chordata > Actinopteri > Carangiformes > Carangidae > Seriola > Seriola lalandi. The sequence goes on along the minus strand of NW_019523093.1, from coordinate 11,034 downwards.
CACCTTCACTCCTCGTCTGCAGCCCAGGCTCCTCCTGTGTCTTTGCTTCTCTCGTTTGTCCTTCTTCTCCTTCACTCCTCGTTCTCTGCACAGGCTTCTCCAGTACCTTTGCTTCTCTCGTTTGTCCTTCTTCACCTTCACTCCTCGTCTTCTCCGAAGGCTCCTCCTGTGTCTCTGCTCCTTTCTTTTGTCCTTCCTCACCTTCACTCCTCGTCTTCTCCGATGGCTCCTTGTCTACCTTAGCTTCTTTTAATTGTCCATCTTCATATTCCCTACTCTTTTCTTCTGAGGGTCCCTCGTGCAGTTTTGCTTCTCCCAGTTTAACTCCTTTACATTTCATCCTCTCCTTGTTCGAAAGCCCCTCCTGGCACATCGCTTCCCCCATTGGTCCTATTTGTTAAGAATATAATGATTTGTTCCGAACGACAAACTGCTCAGTATTAATAAATAAATTGTGTATAATATTTACCTGAGGTGATCATCGGTGCAGATGGGAATCCAACCTGTTTTTTCTTCTTGTTACCTAAAACCATATAAAAAGTAAATAAATGAATACAACCTTAGTTGGCAAGTCTTTATTACTGTGTATTTTGTCAAAACTTTTTCTTTCGAATTACCAGATATTGGTATAGTGACTTCAGACAGACTTGATTGATGAAATATCTGCCTCTTCACCGTTCTCTTTTTGTGAAACACACTGCCTGGGCTTATATAGGCCTGCCGCATCTGAAAATAGTGAAAAACAAATACAAATAAGAGTTAAAAAAATATATTATAGTTCATGCAGCTCTTCTAGCTGTAATGTTCTAATTTGTTAAACTGCAGTGGTCTTACACCAGGAGGGACTTTGACTGCAACCTTCTCCTTCTGTGGGAAAAGGTCAAAGAATTGTTTAAGCATACTTGAGATCACTTGCTTCAACAGAAGAACACTTAATATTAACAAAAGGTTTGTTAATGAAGTTCACAAACAAAATTATTATTTTAATTTTTTTGACATTCACAGAAAACCCATTTTATCACTTACACACAATGGCAAAGATCCAATTTCTACACATAAGTTATTTTATTGTAAGAACGTAACCCTATTTCTAAATATAAGTCCCTTTACTGTAAAATAAATTGTTTAACTACATATGAGCTACAGTTTCACTTATTTGTTTATATATGTTGTCAATTATACTTACTACGGGTGTCTTGAGAGTGACAAGATTCAGTGGAACAATGGCTGCAGATAGATTTATCAATGCTTGCTTTTCCTGTAAATTTAACAACAAAAATGCAAGAAAAAAAACATATATAAAGCAGCTTTGTATTGACATTTATTGCTTAAAAATAAATCAAACTGAGAAGAATGAACTTCAACCCCAAAAATGCAGGTTTTGATTTATCAAGGTGTTAATGAAAATTAATTAATCTTATTGTTTCCTCTGGTGATTTATTAGATTATTAGAGATTTTTAGAACATTTACAGTGTTTATTATTGAGTCCTGGTATTATAAATTAGCCTCCACCATATTCAGATTCACTAAAACTTTCTAAAAATTGACTCACCTCACCAACCACTTCATGCAACATGTCTTCCTCTTCTGAATCGTCTTTTGGTTCATCCTGTGTGGGTTTCCCATCACCTATCCCATCATCTTCAGATGAGCTAACCACCTGTTTTTCGAAAAGATAAAACTGTATTTTGCTCATTTTGGATTAAAAGATTCTAGTGGGTGTGGAAACAATGAAACTGACCACAACTCTCACCTGTCTTTGCAGGATGGGACACTCAACTCTCTTTTCCTTGGCCACCTTTGGAACCCTTCCTCTAACTTCTTCCTTCTCCTCTTCTGAATCATCTTCTGGTTCATCCTGTGTGGGTTTCCCATCACCTATCCCATCATCTTCAGATGAGCTAACCATCTGTTTTTAGAAAAGATAAAACTGTATTTTGCTCATTTTGGTTTGAAAGATTCTAGTATGTTTGGAAACATTGAAACTGACGACAACTCTCACCTGTCTTTGCAGGACGGGCCACTCAACTCTCTTTTTCTTGGCCACCTTTCGAACCCTTCCTCTCACTTGTTCCTCCTCCTCTTCTGGAGAATCATCTTCTGATTCATCCTGTGTCGGTTTCCAATTGTCTGACCCTTCATCTTCGGAAGAAGTTACCATCTGTATTTGGAAAAGTGAAAGGAAGATTTAAAGATTTGTAATGTGTGAAACCACTAAAAATGATCAAAACAAGTCTCACTGGTGTCTGCTGGTTCGAGGGCACAAATTCCATTTTCTTGCGCAACTGGTAAGTTCTTTCTGGCATATTCTCCTCCTCTTCTTCTGAATCCTGTTCTGTTTCATTCAGTGTGGTTTTCACATCACCTGTGAGCTCCTCTTCAGACAGGTTCGCCATCTGTTTATGGAACAAATTAGGTATATTTTGTTAATTTTGGACTGAAAGATGTTCAGTCTGTATGTGTGGAAGCACTGCAACTACTCAACTAAACCACACATACCTTTTTCCTGTGCCGCTGGGAAAGCCTTTTTCTCAAACACTTCTCTGGTCCCGTTGACTCTTTCTCCTCCTCTTCAAATCTTTGATTGTCTTCATCCTGCATGGATTCTCTGTCCTCCCTTTCATCCTCCGCAGAGGAGATCGTCTCCATGTTGTCATCACCACCATATGCCGTCTTCCACTCCTCTCTCCTTTTCTTTTTCTTTGCTGCATATGTCAAAATTGCCATTGTTGTCAATGCTCTGCTCTGGAGTGTGTCCTCTGCTGGGTCCTCCGCTGTGTCAAAAAATAGATTCATAAATACAAGTTGCTGGATACTATAACAAAAATAGATTTGGCATTAATTTAGCTTGTTCATATAACCTTGGTAAAATCTTTTGGCTGTGTCGGCATCGTGAGACATGAATGTCGCCACTTTGTCGTAGGTTTTGCGTCCCAATTGTCGCTTGGCCTGGAGGAATAAATAATGTTAAAAAAAAAAAAAAGAAAAATACACAAGAATAAAATGCAAATTTTCAACCAAATTCATTGTGTTTGAAGAAAAACATTTTCTCACATAAGTGCTACAGGAAGAACGCAGCATGTTGAATGTGGGGGCAGTCCCCAAACTCATCCCTTCCCAGGCCTCTTTGAAATATTCAGTCAACTTATGAACGACACCTCCATTGGAATTGTGGAAAAAGGTAGATGCCTCTGAGCCTCCTTCAATTTTTTCACGAATTTGGTTGTAACGCCACAACCAGGCGTACTCTTTCCGATGGAGGGGTACAGCTGCTTGCCCTTGGTACCTTTTAGTCTTGTGCTGTCCAACCTATTTAATGAAGAGACATGGCTTTTCTCTCTGACCAACTGAATACACAATGTATATGCCTCTTGGGCCGCTTAGATTTTTATTATCATGTATGTACTTACACGGATGATGCGGGCACCATTCTTAGTTTGTTCTGCCGTCTCAACCTCCTCAACAGTCATGTTGATGACGACACCCTTTCGGTGGCCAGTTATTGCAATAATAAATCCACCCAGCAGTCCAAAAAACAATTTTAGTCTTTTTCCATGCTCTGGTTGCTTCTATGTCACCTGTAAAAGCAGAGGAAGACACTGTATGCATTTACTTGCAAAGGTAATGTTCTTTAGCTAAAGACCACACAGGGACCACACACACACCATGACAGACGACGGATGTACCACACACTGACCACACAAGAGCCATACAACCACAGTTCTGGAAGACATCCAAATCACCAGACCAACCCATACAAAAAACCCAGTTTTTACATGTAAGTCCCTGTAATGTAAAAATCTGCAGGACTCCATCTTAACCCAGAGCTGTGCATATGAACCTGCAATGCAAATGTGTTTTAGCTCTGGTATCACCCACATTACTTTACAAAACACCACATTATTCCATAAAAATTGGAAGACATCCTAGTCATCAGACCAGCACATACCTAAAAACTAGGGATCGACCGATTATCGGCCGGGCCGATTATCGCCGCCGATATTCAGCATTTTGACGCATATCGGCATCGGCCTTTTTTAAAATTCGACAGCCGATAAGAGATCAATTTAAAACTGGGTTATTTTGGCTCTGATGCAGCCGCGCCTCTGTCTGCTGTCACTACTCTGTCGCCAGCATTGTCCCACCCACAGCACCATCTGATTGGTTACAAGCAGAGCCACGGTAACAGCCAATCAGCAGTGTAAGCTGTGCATGAACAGTCCTTACACACACGGTGGAGAAGGTCCGGAGAGCAAATACTTGTTTTGAAGGTAAGTTAAGGCAGCAGAGTTTC
>NW_019523093.1:0-5796 GCF_002814215.2 Seriola lalandi dorsalis | reverse complement strand
CTTTATAAGAGATGCTGCTGACCCTGGGAACTCCTTGCACTTTTTTTTTTTTTGTTTGAACTTAAAACAAAGATAAGTGAAAGATTAACATTTCAGTTATATTGAAATTTTGGAAAACTTTATTTACTGTAGAAAACTTTAGTGAGCTATTTATTTGTTTAAGTTTTCATTCAACTTTATAAGACATGCTGCTGAGCCTGGGAGCTCCCTGTATTTTTTGTTAGAATTTTAAAACAAAGATATCTATTGTCTAAGAAAAAAAAAACTTTAACATGTTGCCAATCTGAAAAGCTGTTAAATAAACATATGATTAAAGGCATTTGAACAAAGTTAAGTGGAATTTTTCCATTATTCAAAATTTTCACGCCAATATTTTCCCTTTTATTGCAAATAAATATCGGCTCCAAATATCGGTTATCGGCCTCCTTGACTACTAATAATCGGTATCGGTATCGGCCCTGAAAAAACCATATCGGTTGATCTCTAATTGATATTACAGCTTGTTTTCTTGCACAGTAGTTATCATGCAAATTATGAACCTTTCTGAATTAATTATTATAATTTACAATTATTACTGATGTATATGTTATATTAATGAAGGTGGAGTCATAATGAACACTGACAATGAGTAAACATTGACTCTGAACAGTTGAACAGTCACTTTTATTTCTCCCAAAGCAGCATGTAGCCGACGCAGATCATAACGACGATCACAAAGAGGGCCGCTACAACAAGACAAACTTGAACAATAATCTCTATTGTATCCTCTCCAATGCAGCACTACAAAAAGAAAACATCAATCAGTCATTATGTCCATTGTTACACAGTGTAGTCATGAACATTAATTATAACACTTACCCCAGACTCACTTCCAGTGCAGCACTACATAAAGGAAAACATCAATCAGTCATTATGGTCCTTGTTACATACTGTAGTGATGAAAAAGTATAACACTTACCCCAGTATTTACAACAACAGTTGGTTGTGGTTCCTGGACAATGTTTTCTTCTCCATGGTTCGGAGGAGGGCTCATATATTCAAGGGGCTAGAATATAAAATAGTTTTAATTTTCAAATTACATAATCAGTCTAATAAATACAGCACACTTCATCAAAAAAAATTTATAACTTGAGATGTTGTTCTTACAAGCCCAGTAAGAAGATCACAGGGAGGTTGACCTTGTGGTACATGGATGAGAAACTTTCTCATTTTCTTCTCTCTTAGTAGCGTTCTTAATAAAAGCAAAGAGACAACATTCATACCAGAATTGGCAGTCAAAACCACACCATAAAGTTGAGACATTTGTTGAAAACCTAATCTATGTCAGTGTTTCCAAATTCCAAATGTTATTCCCTAGTATTAAAGGTAGGGTAGGAGATGTACTTCTGGAGCATTTTTTACTGAATTGCTTATAATCCTCTTCACACCCCGACAGCAACAAAGTAATTTAATGCTTTTTCATAAAAATTTAAAAAATATGTCAGCTGTGGAACCGACAATCCTGTAAAAACATCACCCAATCATGTTGAACGCCACGTTCAAAGCGATTGGCTCGTGCAGTGCTAATCAAACTGCCATCTGCCCTTCCCTCCCTCCTCTGTGTCTACCGCTTTGCTTGCACTAATTGCATGCAGCTTCAACTGGAGCTGCCTCCATTTAATAGATGAAAATATGGCAGATAATGTGGTTATGACCCAGATTCCAATCTGTTACACTAGCACTTTAGCATGCTAAATAGCAACATGAAAAACCGGGGGTGGTAGTTGCATGTCGAACTTGGGTTAGGGTTAGGCACAAAGAAGGGAGTGGTTAAGGTTAGTAAAAGCATCTCGGTCAGGTGCGGAAAGAATAATGTCAAATCCGACAGGTAAGGACTGCACTTGTATCAAGGTCAAATTCCACATTTATTATGCATATTAGTATTATGCGCCATTTGAGCACTTTAGCATGTTTCTTAGGCACACCAAATGCCCCCTTTTAAAACTCCCAGTGGCTTTTGACCGTCCTGGAGGGCTGTAAACCGTTGTTTTAAGAGAGGTACTTACCTGTGTGTGCACAACCGTGTGGTGATGAGATGACAATATGGCCGACTTGACCTTTGACCTACCATGTGACCCGCCACCATGTAATAGATAGAAATCTGGAATTATTCCAAATTCTCCTCAAACTACAGCTTATGGACTAGATGACAATTTGGAAGTTATTGACAGAGTCACACTGTTATGTGTCAAAATCAAACTCGTACGCAGAACTCAATGCTCAGAACCTTTATTTTCAAACTGGATTAATTGTACAACATGAACATAGCCTCCTCTTGAAACTGTCCAAAAACATGGTTGGAAACAACCATTCTTCACCATTATACCTCACTCTCTGGCGCGCCACCTGAGTGTCGGCCAGTGGTCGACTGGCAGACACCCGGTGGTCGTCTTGGGTCTGGCTCTGGCTCTGTTGAACTGGGACGCTTTATCAGTCTGAGTCCCCAGGAGGGATTCATCGGAGGGCTCGGTCTGCGTCCCCAGGAGGGATTCATCGGAGGGCTCGGTCCGGGTCCCCTGGAGGGATTAATCGGAGGGCTCGGTCTGGGTCCCCGGAGGGGATTCATCGTAGCGCTCGGTCTGGGCCCCCAGGAGGGATTCATCGGAGGGCTCGGTCTGCGTCCCCGGAGGGGATTCATCGTAGGGCTCGGTCTGGGTCCCCGGAGGGGATTCATCGGAGGGCTCGGTCTGGGTCCCCGGAGGGGATTCATCGTAGGGCTCGGTCTGGGTCCCCTGCGGGGATTTGTCGTTGGGCTTGGTCTGGGTCCCCGGAGGGGATTCTTTTGAGGGCTCGGTCCGGATCCCCACAGCGGACTTGTTGGTGGACTTGGTCTCATCGGTGGGCTCGGGCTCGGGCCCACGCGGGAACTTGGCGGTGGGCTCGGTGTCGGTCTCTGAGCACCACGGGGACTTGCTGCCAGGGTGTTTTGGGCACATGGACATGTCGTCTGGGCTTCACAAACTGGTGAAAGGTGAACAGAAAACAGATGCTCATGGGTGCTTCTCTAATCACTTTGAGTGCTCCACAGTTTACCCTACTTGTGACCTTCAAATTCCAAATGTCCATCTTTTAACAGATGAGAATTTGGAATAACTGATTCCAGATTTCAATCTATTATGACGCGGTGGGTTAGCGTATCTGCTAGCACTTTAGCATATTACTTAGCCACATCAAACACCAAGATTTCACACAGAAACTTTTGAAAAAATGTGTCTAAGCAGTTTAAGAAACACTTGAAACCAGTTCCTGCTAATTTGGAAGGGCTATGCCTGTCCAAATCTACACTTTTAAGAGAGCATCTTACCTTGTGATGCAGGGAACATGTCGAGGTGAAGTCAATATGGCTGTCATGACCTTTAGCCTCCTACCATGTGACCAACCAAATGAGAATGTGAAATTATTAATTCCAAGTTTTCATCTGTTCCATTCATCTAGGAAAAATTAATTTGGGGGTGGCATAACTCAGGTTAGCGAATGGCTAGGGACATGGGAGTGAGTGTCCCAGAACCTTCTTTTCCGGCTCTACATCATATGTCAAAATCAAGCGCCTAGCTCAAAGTACATTTTTCTGCCTCAGTGAGTGAAATTGATGAAAATGGAAGTGTGCTTTATAAACCCAAAACGCCTGTTAGGGCATGAGGTCATGTTGACATGAAACCACAAGGGCTGCGTGTTGTGCATTTTGAGCCCCCTTACAACATCTTCCAAATTCCAAACCCCATTCAATAGAAAGAAATTTCATCTTATTTCAATCTATGTATATTCCAGAGTTCAGTCTGTGACCAATTCAGAATTTGGAATTTCATAGATTGAAATATGGAAGGGATAAATGGGGTATTTCCCAGAGTTTGGGCAGTGTCAGAGCCTCCAAAATTTGACTCAGAGTACCTAGGACCAAGCCCTACCACAAATGTCAGGTACAGCTCAATTGACAGCTTTTGAATTTTTGGGGTCACAAAGTTCAAAGTTCAGTGTCAGCCATTTTGTTTTCACATGAGGGAAAGCTGTATCAGAATGGTAAGTTGCTCTGACAAAAATACTATATTTTGAGTGTTTCTAGCCTCTCTGGACCGCTATGGGTTATTTGACTGTTTTAGGAAGACTTTGCACACAAGTTTTAATGGTTGTTGAAAAGGTTTATCAAGAAATGAACATTTTAAAATGTTCGTTCGGTTTTAGCATTAGCTAACATGCTAACGTGTAATGTAACAAATTGAAATCTGGACCCGAATGTTGGCAGGTTCCATATTTTCATCTAAAATAGTTACAAAAATCCACATGTCAGTCTATTTGATTCAAATTTAAACTCTGTTCTTTTAAAATCTGCAGATGCCAATCTCTAGAGCATTTCACCAAAGGTGTCCTCCTTATCGAAAGCCTCTGATCACCAGGCTCAAGCTATGGCATTTGTTCATGAGCCTCTCATTATTGCCTTTCACTGCAAAACCATCTCATGGACTGCAGATAGTGTCACGGTCATTATCACCTACATATGCTGCAGTGGGAGACGACGTGACCCTCAGCTGTCACTCCACCCTTGCTCCTGAAGACTTGGGAGGAATTGATATTGAGTGGACTGCCTGCAGACATACAGAAAGAAGAAACAGTGGTTATCTGGTATGCTGGAGATCATCGCATCTACAATGATTTTGATCATCGATTTCAGAGCAGAGTTCAGTTTGTGTCTCCAGATCCTGAAAGTGGCAATGGTTCAATAACCATCAATGACTTGAAGCTAACAGACTCTGACACCTTCCAGTGCAAGGTTAAAAAACTTCCTGGAATCAGCAGCATCATCATTCGGCTGGATGTAATGGAGAGGCCAACCAAACCTGTGTGTAACCCTGAGGTTGTGGTTGAGATGGGTCAGACGGTGGTGCTCAGTTGCATTGGCAGTCAAGGTAGCCCCCCAATGTGGTACACATGGTCCAAGGAAAGCAGAGAAAAGATGCTCCCTGGTGACTTGTTTTTAACAATCACCGGAGAAGATGTATTGGGTCCCTATGTCTGTAATGCTGAAAACCTTATGGGTTCTGAAACATGCACCACAACACTCATACTGAAATCAGCAGTTAGTAATGTAGCAGTTTCAGCAGCAGTCACAGTCATTGTCCTCCTGATGATCATCACCATCTCAGCCATTGTATTCTTTTGTCGCAAAAGAAAAAATGTGGAGAACTTCGGAAATGAGATCAGAGTAGATGAGCTGCCTCCTCACAAATGGCTACTGAAGAAGAGGCAGCAGGCTGTGCCTAAAAGGATTGTCCTGGAAAGAAATCAGGTAGGTAATATGATGTGAACATTATACTTGAAATTACATGTGGAAGTCAGTATATGTGAATGTGGAGATCGATAGACGAGAATGTGGAAGTGCGTAAATCAGAATCTGGAAGTCAGTATATGTGAATGTGGAGGTCGATAGATGAGAATTTGGAAGTGCGTAAATCACAATCTGGAAGTCAGTATATGTGAATGTGGAAGTGTGTAGATGTGAATGTGGAAGTCAGTATATGTGAATGTGGAAGTCAGGTCATCAGTATATGTACAGAAGGGATGGAGCAATTGTGAAAATGTGTTCAATAACGTTCATATTGAAAATCTCTCCAAAGGTGAAAGACAAGATGGACACCCTGGAGAAAAACAGCAAAAGGAAGTCTGAAGTCTATGAAATTATGTGTGGAATGTGTGAAGTGGAAAATGTCTATGAGACAATGACTGACATATCTGCCTCTGTGACTGGATGACAAATCAAGTGAA
>NW_019523092.1:674-3148 GCF_002814215.2 Seriola lalandi dorsalis | reverse complement strand
TTTAGAATTGGATTTCACATGAAAATGAACACAAATTGATTAAATGTTCTCTGTATTTGTTTGTGCTCTATTCTGTCGTTAAGAAATATTTAACTAGCAGGTGAAAACTGCCCCGGCTTTTGCCGATTTTTAAAGGTGAAAAAATTCCTGTTTTAAATCTCATATAAAACAGTGGTCACATTTATTTCCTCTTTAACATGTCTGTAACATCATCATTGTTTAAATAAGTATAATAAATAATAGATTAGATAAAGATTATGTATATATATAGTATTGTATATGGTAAATAAAAGTTAAAAGACAGTAAATAATAAAAGCAACCAGAGTAACAACAGTGATCTAACATCAACATTTAGTTTGAAATTCAATCTAAATAAAATAACTTCTCACCTGAATCATCACCGACTGCGACTGACACTGACACTGACACTGACTCTGACTCTGTGTGTGTGTGTGTGTGTGTGTGTGTGTGTGTGTGTGTGTGTGTGTGTGTGGGTGTTGATGTGTGTCTGCGTGTGTTTTGTCAGGATGTGGTCACATGTTCTTCCTCTCTCTGGTCGTCTCTACTTCTTCCTCAAGATGACGAGTTTAGAGGCCGAAGAGAGAGAAGAGCTCAAACCACGGCTCAAACAAACAAGCTGAAGATGTAACACAATTAACATCTAAAAATTAGTAAATAAATAAAAAAAAAACAACCAAGTAAATAAATTAAGTTTTATTGTAGTATTCCATTATAATGTTGATCATACCAGTCAAAATCTGTGTTTTTATAGTCACATAATCAAATAAAAATTCCATAAAACTATTTTTAAAAAACGTTCATAGACTGAAAATTTATAAATTCAAAAATTACAATTAGGAATCAATATTGAGATCTGTAAAATTAGAGATTAATAAAGCTTGACTAAAGTGCTCCTTTAATGTTCATTAAAGACCAGTCACATTTATTTAGTGTTTTGATACATGTTTTTATAATTTTATGATAGTAAAAAAAAAAAACTGAAAGTTTTCTACCCAAACAAATTCAGTTAATAATTAACTTATTGCTGCTCAATCGTAAATTAATTTTAGATTTTTTGGTTGTGTGGTTTCGGAACCCTTGTGTGGTAGGTCAGAACAGCACGGCGTCTTAACGGTGTAGGACCAAGGTTGAAGCCAATAGTCAAGTTACACACAAACAAACCGGAAAAACATAAATCATCTGTATTTTACATTGTACATTTTATTTCTAATATATTATATTTAATCTGCTTTTTGTAATATTTGTTTCTCCTAAAAATACAACATTATGTAACACAATGTGCAGGTGAATCATCAGATGTAGAATTTCGAAGTAACTGTCGTTCGTCGTGGTTTGTAACGACGCCGTTGCTTTTATTTTGAAGGTGAGGAGCGGAAGATGTTTGTTGTCCGTCTCTTCGTCGCCGGTCCGTTCACTCGCCGGTCCAGGTCAGTACCGACCGACCGACCGTCCTCGGCTTTATTTCAGCCTTATCTGTCAAACGGTTTGTTAACGGCTGTTCGTTTGAATGAGATGAATTAAAGTTTGAGTTTGTTTTTTCAGTGAGTGAACAGCGGAGTCACGGCGAAGCTAAAGCTAAAGCTAAAGCTAGGAAACAGTCGGTTTTGGTAAAGTCAACTAACTGTAGGACTTTTAAAGAAGGACGTCACGCGCTGTACATTTTGTAGTTTATGGTCAAAATAAAATAATCCTCTCAGTGACAGCATTTGCTTTGTCATATTTCATTGTTAACTAAATATTTGTGAGTATTATGGCTTTAAAAAAAAAAATATCGATGTTTGATGAAAAAAATGAATAATTCAAAAATGATAATTAAAATATTAATGGAGAAAGGGGTTGTCGCGATAAACTGGTATTGATAATAACCATGATATTTAAAAAAAAAAGAAGAAATATTGGTATGGTGTTAATAATACAAATACGATAATACGGTGATGGCAGATGTTTGGTCTAGTGGATCTTTTGTTTATCAGTTCATCTGTTGCCTTTTCACTGTCCATTAAGTGTTTTGTTCTTTTTCTTTGTTTTTCTACAGTTCTAACCTTTTTCTACAGTTCTAACCTCCCTAAATTTGTATTTGAGTCTAATGAATTTGCCAAAAAAGAGAGAAAACACACAATAAACAAAATCAAAGACAACATTTTTATGATTTATTTTCAAATTTTCTATAGATATCACAATAATATCATTACAAATATGTAAGGTATTTTTAATCAACTGTTAAAGGTTATAGAATCATGTTTATTATTATTATTAGATGTGAATGATACGGAGGATCGGGGCTGACACGGGACTGAGTTTTCTATTTTCTCCTTCTAGATACTTCCAACATGAGGAAGTGAAGACACTTTTAAAGATGGTTTACCTGAAGCTGTTTCATCTTTGAACATCATGATGCACACCAGAAGGACGTTGTCTCTTTTAAGAGGCTGGTCGGGTGTTTGCAGGTGTC
>NW_019523092.1:0-654 GCF_002814215.2 Seriola lalandi dorsalis | reverse complement strand
TAATCCTCTCAGTGACAGCATTTGCTTTGTCATATTTCATTGTTAACTAAATATTTGTGAGTATTATGGCTTTTAAAAAAAAATATCGATGTTTGATGAAAAAAATGAATAATTCAAAAATGATAATTAAAATATTAATGGAGAAAGGGGTTGTCGCGATAAACTGGTATTGATAATAACCATGATATTTAAAAAAAAAAAGAAATATTGGTATGGTGTTAATAATACAAATACGATAATACGGTGATGGCAGATGTTTGGTCTAGTGGATCTTTTGTATTTGAGATTAATGAATTTGCCAAAAAAGAGAGAAAACACACAATAAACAAAATCAAAGACAACATTTTTATGATTTATTTTCAAATTTTCTATAGATATCACAATAATATCATTACAAATATGGAAGGTATTTTAATCAACTGTTAAAGGTTATAGAATCATGTTTATTATTATTATTAGATGTGAATGATACGGAGGATCGGGGCTGACACGGGACTGAGTTTTCTATTTTCTCCTTCTAGATACTTCCAACATGAGGAAGTGAAGACACTTTTAAAGATGGTTTACCTGAAGCTGTTTCATCTTTGAACATCATGATGCACACCAGAAGGACGTTGTCTCTTTTAAGAGGCTGGTCGGGTGTTTGCAGGTGTC
>NW_019523091.1:6518-7347 GCF_002814215.2 Seriola lalandi dorsalis | reverse complement strand
AGTTGCAGGAGCAGCTGGACGCCGTCGACCCCATCCTGGACCTCTGCACACCTCAGCTGAAGCTCCGCCTGCAGGACGTGCAGCAGGAATTGGTGGAGCGGTGGGAGGAGCTACGACTTCACACCGAGCAGAGGGAGGAGGAGCTAAAACTGGCGTGTCAGCGATACCTGTTCCTGAACACGGTGAGGATCAGACCGACGGGCGAACGAGTCGACCTCTGACTCGTCAGATCTGACCCATGTTTTCTTTGCGCGCTCCAGGCGCAGGACTACCTCCTGTGGTGCAGCCAGCTGATCGGTGCGATGGCCGCCGAGGAGAGCATCAGCGACGTGGCCACCGCCGACCTCCAGCTCGCTCAACATCAGCAGCTGTGGGCCGAGATGGAGGCCAGACAGGAGACCTACCAACAGGCCCTGGACGTGGGGGAGGAGCTGCAGACACATGACAGGAACAACAGGAAGGAGGTGAGGACGACACGGAGGTTTGAGACGGTTGATATGCTGATATGTTTATTTTGGCTGCTGTTTCCTTCAGGTGGTGGAGAAGCTCGATGCTCTGACGGCGGAGAGAGACAAACTGGAGCATCAGTGGAACAAGAAGCAAAGCTGGTTGGAAACGGTTCATCTGGAGCAGGTCTTCTACAGGGACGTCAACAGCATGGACAAGACCTCCAGCTCACAGGAGGTACGTTCCCCCTCTGTGTTTGTTCTGGAAGATAAAAGATAATTATCTGTCCCGTCTCTGGTAAAATCCTCCGCGTGGTGTCTGCAGATCCTGCTGCAGAACGGCACTCTGGGAAACACGGTGGACGAGACGGAGGGTCTGATCA
>NW_019523091.1:0-742 GCF_002814215.2 Seriola lalandi dorsalis | reverse complement strand
GTGTGTGTGTGTGTGTGTGTGTGTGTGTGTTGCAGGAAGGGGAGAAGCTGCTGTCACAGTCTCGTTCAGCTGATGTGAAGGTCGGACCTCGACTCAGAGAGCTGACAGACAGCTGGGACACTCTGATCCACAACTGTAAGGAGAAGAAGAGCAGACTGCAAGAGGCCTACCAGGTACACACACACACACACACACACACACACACACACACACACACACACACAGGTTGTTAAATGGATTATTTCAGTTTCCGGCAGCAAAATAAAAGCTTCCTGAAGCCTGTATGTGTCACGTTCATCAGTAGATAATTGTCTGTGTCTGTCTTTGTGTTTGTAGGCGCTGCAGTTCCAGCGTTCATTGGACGACATGGAGCAGTGGGTGGGCTCAGTGGAGAGGGAGGTGGCCAATGAGGACTGTGGAAGTGACATGCCGTCCGTCAACAGGCTGCTGAAGGCTCTCCAGGGGCTGGAGGAGGAAGTGGACGGACTCCGGGGCAGAATCCAGGTCCAGAACCTCGACTTCTTGAATTTCCCAGTAGTTTTTGCCATGTATTTGTATCTTTCCACAGCGTTACTGTTGTATATTTGACCTTTGTTTTTTAATCCGTCAGGACCTGATGGACACGGCGAAGTCCTTCCACTCGCAGGGAAACTTCCTGGCCGAGGAGATCCAGACCAGAGTGGCACACACCATCAGCAGGTCTGACAACAGTGAATGTTCATTCAAAGTTCATTTATCCAGA
>NW_019523090.1:6444-7042 GCF_002814215.2 Seriola lalandi dorsalis | reverse complement strand
GAATGGCAACAAAATAAAGGAACTTGTTTAATGTGAACAGAGTCAGTCAAAACATTAATGTAACCTCTGATAACTAAAGCTGGATGTATGGTGGATGCAAGGCGTCAACACAAGTCTCTGTAGATAGAGTGAACAAAGCCAATGATACATCAAGTCTGTTGAATAGTTAACAGGAGTCCTGTCTGCAGTAAACCTTTCTGTTTATTGGAATGGTAACCAGTTAGGACGTCTCTGAATCAAAGTTTTTAATGACAATGCTCAACTCCAATTTAAAAAAATCTATTTGCAACAAACTTTGCTTTAACAGGTGTGGAATCAAACAGGATGCCTCTGAGACGAACTCTATTCAGAAAATATCAGTTTATTACTGGATGATGATCCTAATGTCACTGTATGCAGAGTTTATGAAAATAAAGAATTTCTAATTTCAGGGTGCCAAATCAAAATCCTCGGCTTCAGCTTTGTCATTAAAAACTATAAAAGATTTTTGAACCCAGTTTGGTTCAGAGATGTCCTACCTGGTTACCACTCTAAAAGACAGAGACAGTATGCTTGTTAAGTGGGATTTATTCAATAGACTTCAGCCAGAAGTTCAAAA
>NW_019523090.1:0-776 GCF_002814215.2 Seriola lalandi dorsalis | reverse complement strand
GGAGGCGGAGTCTTTCTGATGAAGGATAGGAGGAAGAGGTGGGAAGACTTATCACTTTGTAAGTGACAGTTGTGATGTGATGAGAAATAACAACAATAAAGAAGTCATAATATTTAAAAATGAGGTGTAATGTTTGAAGATTTTTTTTGAGAAAATATTGGTATTATCTTTGAGTTTCTAAGATCTTTATACTGTTAGTCTTCGTTCAGAGTGCGGGCTGATCTGATTTGTTTCTCAGACCTGTTCAGACCTGGTCATCAGAAACATCATTCTCACAACTCTTGATGCAGTTTTCAAAACAGTTCATGCATTTCTCCTAACACTAAATCACCTGTGCAAAAGCCTCTTAAACAATCAAAACCTTGTTCACGTGTTGAAACATGAAAATTCAATGAACCACTTTAGTTATAACAGTAACATGGAAAAATAACTATATTCTGTTTCAACATTGCATTGGTATTTATTGTACTGTGAATATTTCAACCTCTCACAGATCACTGTCCTGTCACTTTAAAACACTGTATAGGAATGTATATACAGAGACAGAAGAGCTTTAGATTTAGAACGTCAGCTATAATTTAACACATGGATTTAAAACGCACGTCCACATGCGTCTCGATTGACCACCTGTGATCGGATCTCACTTCCCTACTTTATATGCAAATAAACGTTGTGTCGTTGTTTTTAGCCAATCAGACTGTGTCAAAGGATGTCATTAGAGTAGTTGGTCCTTCAGTGTGGCCAGGACACATTCATGTTCACACTGCTCAAAGAAC
>NW_019523089.1:0-1942 GCF_002814215.2 Seriola lalandi dorsalis | reverse complement strand
GATACTATGAAGTTTTTGTGTCTTTTTATGCCTTACTATACTATGTCGTTTTGATGCCTTGCTATACTATGATGTTTTTATAGCTTCCTATACTATGCCGTTTTTATGCTTTTTATGCCTTACTATACTATGTCATTTTTATGACTTTTTATGGCTTACTATACTATGTCGTTTTATGACTTTTTATGCCTTAATATACTATGTCATTTTTATGACTTTTTATGCCTAGCTATACTATGTTGTTTTCATGCCTTTTTTTGCCTTACTTTACTATGTCGTTTTAATGCCTTACCAAACTATGCCGTTTTTATGCCTTACTATACTATGTCATTTTTATGACTTTTCATGGTTTACTATACTATGTTGTTTTTATGACTTTTTATGCCTTGCTGTACTATGTCGTTCTTATGACTTTTATCACGTACTATACTATGTTGTTTTTATGCCTTAATATACTATGATGTTTTAATAACTTTTTATGATTTACTATACTATGTCATTTTAATTATGTTTTAAACCTTACTATACTATTTTGTTTTTATGCCTTTTATGCCTTTGTAAACTGTCATTTTCATGCCCTACTTATACTATGATGTTTTTATCACTTTTTATGCCTTACTATACTATGATGTTTTGGGAGTTTTTATTCCTTACTCTACTATATTGTTTTTTCGTTACTTTTTATGCCTTACTATACTATGACGTCTTTATGCCTTTTATGGCTTACCATACTATGTTGGTTTTTTTTTTTACTCTTTATGTCTAACTATACTATGACGTTTCTATGCCTTTTATGGCTTACTATACTATGTCGTTTTGATGCCTTGCTATACTATGACATTTTTATGCCTTTTATGCCTAACTATACTATGTCATTTTTATGACTTGCTGTACTTTGTCGTTTTTATGACTTTTTATGGCTTACTATACTATGTCATTTTTATGACTTACTATACTATGACGTTTTTATGACTTTTTATGCCTTACTATTCTATGAAGTTTTTATGGCTTTATATGTTGTTTGTTTGACTTTTTATGCCTTACTATACTATGAAGTTTTTGTGTCTTTTTATGCCTTACTATACTATGCCGTTTTGGTGCCTTGCCATACTATGACGTTTTTATGGCTTCCTATACTGTGTCATTTTTATGCCTTTTATGCCTTACTATACTATGATGTTTTTATCACTTTTTATGCCTTACTATACTATGATGTTTTTATGACTTTTTATGCCTTACTATACTATGACGTTTTTATGCCATTTATGCCTTAATATACTATGTCATTTTTATGACTTTTTATGCCTAGCTATACTATGTTGTTTTCATGCCTTTTTTTGCCTTACTTTACTATGTTGTTTTAATGCCTTACCAAACTATGACGTTTTTATGACTTTTTAGACCTTACTATACAATTCCGTTTTTATGCCTTTTATGCCTTACTATATTATGTCATTTTTATGACTTTTTATGTCTTACTATACTATGTCGTTTTATGACTTTTTATGCCTTGATGTACTTTGTCGTTTTAATGACTTTTTATGCCATACTATACTAGTCGTTTTTATGAATTTTTATGCCTTACTATATTGTCGTTTTCATCACTTTTTATGTCTTATTATACTACATCGTAGTATACTATGATGTTTTTATGACTCTTTATGCCTTACTATACTATGTCGTTTTTATGACTTACTATACTATGACGTTTTTATGACTTTTTATGCCTTACTATACTATGACGTTTTTATGACTTTTTATGTTGTTTGTTTGACTTTTTATGCCTTACTATACTATGAAGTTTTTGTGTCTTTTTATGCCTTACTATACTATGCCGTTTTGGTGCCTTGCCATACTATGACGTTTTTATGGCTTCCTATACTATGCCGTTTTCATGCCTTTTATGCCTTACTATACTATGTCATTTTTATGACTTTTTATG
>NW_019523088.1:6698-7456 GCF_002814215.2 Seriola lalandi dorsalis | reverse complement strand
ATGTTAGCAGCTCAGAGCATGACACATTTAATAAAAAACACCCGGTCCTTTCACAATAAAAGTCTGCTGAATGCTGTTGCAAGTGTTAAAAATTCAAAATATTGAACTATTTTATTTTCCATTTCTGACTAAATATACCTACTTAAAAAAAAGAAAAAATCACATGAACTTACTGAGTTTCTGCATCATCAGCTCTCCTGACGGCGGGTAGTGGAGCCGCCGGGCGAAATCGTGGCAGTACCAGACGAGCAGCTCTGCGCCTGCGGGAACAGGCTTCACTGTGTAGAAATAAATCTCCATGCCGTTCTGACACGCCGCCAGGTTCTGCTCCGCCGCCGAGTGGGCCGGGTTCACGTACCGCATCCAGTTAGAGCGAGTCTCATCCAGGCCGTCAACGAAGTGATGGAACTCCCCGTCCGCGTAGATCTGGAGAGAGGGAGGGAAGGAAAGAAATATTAAATAGAGTTTAGTTAAAAAAAATATTAAAATGTAAAATTTAGTGTGTTTTAATTTTTTCTATTAATTAAGTTTTTCCTTTTTCCCCCTTTCTCTCTGATAAGAACAGGTGAGACAGAAGTTTTAACAAAAATAAAATACTTAATTTAGTTGGAATAAAAGCAATAAAAGTATTTTTTTAATCAATAAAACAAAAATTTATTTTTCTCTCCTTTATTTCCCTCTTTTTCATTACTTTGTGGACTTAGCGGAAGAACATTGCTGAATAAATTTATCAGTAAATTTTAAGACTAAACTTTAAT
>NW_019523088.1:0-582 GCF_002814215.2 Seriola lalandi dorsalis | reverse complement strand
CAGCAGGCGCTTTCACCTGAGGCCATGAGCTGCACACACACACACACACACACACACACACACACACACTGAAAACAACTTTTTTCTGCATAAAAAAAAGTTTGTCACTGATGATCATGGTGTGTGTGTGTGTGTGTGTGTGTGTGTGTGTGTGTGTGGGAAATGTCTGTTAACAGCTTCAAAGGGGTAAACAACATGTGTGTGTGTGTGTTCGTGTTGGGGGGAAGCATTGAGTCATTGTCACAGGATGTCCCTCTCTTCTTCAGGAAAACACACACACACACACACACACACACACACACACACACACACACACATACATATTACCTCTAGGGGGCAGGACTGGTCTGCCCTTGCTGCTTGTGCTAAGGAACCTTAAAGTCTCGCTCTCTCTCTCTCTTCCTTATTGTCTGTGTCTCTCACCCACTCCCTGTTACTCTCCTTGCTTTCTCTATGTCTTTATATCTATCTCTCTCTCTCTTTTTGTCCCTCCCTTCTTCCCTTTCCCTCTCTCTCTCTCTTTTTTTACTTTCTCTCTCTTTAAAAACGACTTAATTTCAATTTCAAATTTGTGTGAGGAAA
>NW_019523087.1:3711-4092 GCF_002814215.2 Seriola lalandi dorsalis | reverse complement strand
CTGCGCTTGTATCCGGGTAAACCAAAGACGATGGATATAAACGGTCCCATTAGAAAGTTCCGGTTTGGTTCTAAGAACATTTACCCTGTGTGGTTTTACACGACGCGTCGACACTAAAATTCCACGTCGAATAATTTTTATAATCGACAACGTCGATTACGTCGGATAATCGTCCCAGCCCTAATTAACTGTGATCAGCCGCATCTTAACTCAAGTGTTCGTGTTTTATCGTCATTTGAAAGGTTTCCACACTGTGAAAACTGAGTGATCTGTGCCAACAGAAGGAGGACCTCATGTACAGAGCAGCACATTAGTTTCCATTCATCTGGTTGTGGAGAAGGGAGACTGCATGGACATCCTTAGTTCTCTAATGTGCTGTGA
>NW_019523087.1:1083-2317 GCF_002814215.2 Seriola lalandi dorsalis | reverse complement strand
TGACTTACCGACATTAACCCGCTGTCTCTGTTAACACTAAGGTCGGTGACGTCACCTTCGCTTTGCGGAACTCGTTTTAAAACACGTTATAACATGTTTTCCCTCGGTCTATGGTTTTAATACAAGCGGTTACACCACACAGTTAGCTTACACACAGGAACTTCAGCTAATGTTACAAGCTTTCTCCTCATATATGTGATTTTTACCAAATGTTGACATGTATGCAACTAGCTACTGACATTATTTTAACACTAAGATATAAGGTTTACCTCGAACTATGAATGCTAACTGTGTTAGCAGCGACTTCGTACCGTGTATCCAGGAGCCTGCTGCGGTCAGGGAGCAGGTGTAGGCGGCCGTGCAGAGCAAAGATCCTCTCTACAGCTGTTCTTGTTATTACAGCCTGTTGCTGCACAAAGCTCGAGCATTTTAACACTAACTGATGGATTACCTGTCCCTGTCGGAGCAGAGAGGAGGAGCCTCCGACTCCACGGCTTCTCCTATTGGTGCATCAATGATCCTGTCAGTCCTCACCACAGCTGCTGCCGTTTAATCATCAGAGGAAGAGCGTTTAAGAGCTCGGCCCGCCCATCATTAGTGGCGGCTGACATGATCGGCAGCTCGCCTCTTTACCGCCTTTGTGAACATTTGTGTGTCATTTGTGATTTGGTTTGAGATGCTGGTAGTGATTGTTGGGGACTGGGCTAGGTTTAAAATTCTGATTGTGCATCACACCCTTAGAAAAAGACTGTTGAACACATTAGGAACAGGGGAGCTGCTTCTTGTGTTTTTGGGTTGGTTAGAATCACAGACTCTTGTACACAATTAAAAAAAAAAAAACAAGAAATGACTGTTAGAAAACTTAGTTATTTTCTGTAAAATTTGGATTTTTTTTTACAGTGTGGTATAGTATGACATAAAAAACGTCCAAAAACTTTATAGTATAGTAAGATATAAAAAACGTCACATTCATAGACTTTTATGTTGTCGCTGCTGAACCACATCATTTACTTGTTCACTAGTGTTTGTGGCTCAGGCGGCGTCGTCCACTAATCAGAGGGTTGGTGGTTTGATCTCCCGCTCCTCCAGGCCGGGTGTTGAAGTGTCCTTGGGCAAGATACTGAACCCCACGTTGCCCCTGACGGCTGTTCCACCAGTGTGATGCAAATAATGTAAAAACACTTTGAAGAGAAGCGCTGTATAAGTGCAAGTCCATTTCCCATTTATCTCTGTC
>NW_019523087.1:0-644 GCF_002814215.2 Seriola lalandi dorsalis | reverse complement strand
TAGGAGATCAGCCATGATTGAAAGTGAACTAGGTCTTTAGATTTCTCAGGAGATTTCAGCATCCCTCTGTCTTCATCAGGACCTGAGCCAGTACAGGTGCAATACCGCCTCCACCTGTCTCACCAACAGCTGAGAGTCCAGACACAGTGAGGAGGGTCCAGGTGAGTAACATGTTATCGTTCACTTTTAAAAGTAAGACTTGTCTGTACCACTAATTAAATCAGACCCACAGTGTAAACATGTTCATACTGCTTATTCTTAATAATGAATATACAACTGTCTATGTTTATGTATTTTACAGTATATCCATATTTGTATTACTCAATTTGTTGGTTATATAATAACTTATATGATCTAAAGAAATTGTCCTATCACATGTTTGTCTGTCTCAGGAGCAGAATTCCAGTCTAATCACCAATGATGGACCAGCACCTGCCTTTTCTTCTGCATTTGGCCTCATCAGTTATCAGCCACATTACTTCAACATGTTGAGGTATTATCCCTGCACATGACAGATATTGTCTATACTGTGATCTTTTGCATATTCCCCTAATCAATACCTTTTGTGCTTCTCGCCCAGCAGGAGTTTTGTCATTCTAAACACTAAACACTTTTGTACATAGTTGTGTAGTATGGGATTTTTT
>NW_019523086.1:1752-2213 GCF_002814215.2 Seriola lalandi dorsalis | reverse complement strand
CAACTAAACTGCAGCAGCATTTACGTTCTGTAGGGAATCTAATCGCTGACTGCATCATGTTTTTTGAATGAGGCGCAGCAGAGTTGACAGGAGGTGGTTGGGAGGTTGGCGGGCGTACGAAAGGTACAACAAGAGACCATGTTTGGCGACAAAAGCAGAAGGTTACGGTTTGGGAAAGATGCTGGATTTGGTTAAATGCAAGTAAATGTAAATTATAGGAGACATGTTCAGGTCAAGCAGTCTGGCTCCAACAGTGAGTCAATCCCCATAGATGTTCAAATTTCCTTCTTCATGACACCTGTTTATAAAACTCACCTTAAAGTTGTGAATAATTGAGGGCGTGGCTGCTTTGAGTGACAGGTAGGAGAGCGTATGCATGCTAGAAACCAGCATGCACTGAAGTCTCGGCTCCACACACCCCTCCTCTTTGCCTATTTTTGGATTAGCCGGAAGTTTGGGGC
>NW_019523086.1:0-608 GCF_002814215.2 Seriola lalandi dorsalis | reverse complement strand
CTCTCTCTCTCTCTCTCTCTCTCTCTCTCAGGCAGCCCTTTAGTCCTTCATGGTTATAAATGCGTCTCTGTGTGTGAAGTCTGAGCTCACAAGCTTCATCTGCCGCCAGCTTGTTGGCCCAGGTGTATTTGTGACAGTGGACGGGTTGTATGCAAGTAAAATTGTGTTAAAGGACCAGTTCACCCAAAATACAGGCAGATTTCATCACATACTTGTTGGATTATTTTGGTTACAGGTGCCAGGGGTTTGTGAAACATCTGCTGCCTCTCCATGTGAAGTGAAGGTGTTTGTTGTGTTCCTGCCAGTGATGGGCAGTGAAGGACAACACTAAAAGCTAAAGAGTTAGGAGAGGAGGTGCTCTCTGAAGAGATGAATCTTCAACAGATTGTTGAAGCTAGAGAGGGACGCTCCCGCTCTGATAACAGTCAGCAGCTTGTTCCACTATCGGGGAACCACAGACGGGAACAGTCTTGACTGAGACTGTCCTGTGTGGAGGGATGGTGATGACAGAACATATTGCTTGGAGGCATAGGCGCCAATTTATGTTTCTGCCAGCGGGAGCGCTAAACAGCTGAATGTCCCAACCAAATGTCCAAGATAAACCTCCT
>NW_019523085.1:1529-2326 GCF_002814215.2 Seriola lalandi dorsalis | reverse complement strand
TCGTATCCCTCCGCCACTCAGACTAGTTCCAGGTCACATCCCTGTTCAAACAGAATCCCAGTGACCTTTGACCTTTGGCCACCAAAGTCTGATCAGTTCATCAACGAGTCCAACAGGTGTAATCTCAGAGTCCGGGCCCTGATACAGTCGTGTGTCGTGCACAGAGAAGAATCGGCCTCACAAAGTAAATAAATTACCAAGTGTGGAAAAATTATGTCTTGGATTTTGGTGAAACTGTATTTAAATATAATGTGGTGCGAAGAACGTCTGTCTTTAATCTTATTATTGGTTTCTAACAATCCTAAAACAGAGGGACTCCTGTGATGACAGACTGGTTAGGTTTTAAAGAAAGGCTGCATTCAACAGCAAACCTGAGCTTTACCACAGAGAGTGCAGGAGGCTCGGGGTCTGAATGGAGAATGGAGGTGTGTTCCCATAGATGGGAACCTAAGAATGGGTCTTTTCATATGGCTCCTCATTCATCAGGATGGAGGGAAACGTGGCGGGCGTCAGTGTTTTGGGCACGTGAATCTCTCAGTTTGAAGTTTCTCCCACATGATAGAGATTAGGAGCCGAGAGACCGCATGGTCTTGTGTTTCTGCCCGTCTCCTTCCTCCTCTCTCACACATGTTTGTCTTGTTAATGATGAGGAAGACGAGGAGGAGGAGGAGGAGAGGAAGGGAGAAAGGGTGCAGGAAGAGAGACACATGCCGTTCTGTTCCTGTCAGAATATGAGACACGTGAGGTATGAAGGAAGGTGAAGGCCTGCAGGCCGGGTGGAGGCTCGGCTGGATGGA
>NW_019523085.1:0-777 GCF_002814215.2 Seriola lalandi dorsalis | reverse complement strand
TTTTTGCAGATGGAAGCTCCTGCTGCTTCTCTTAACCCGGAGCTGATCGGAGTCTACTGCAGGTGCTACGCTGACTGTAGATCAGCACCTCACACACCCCCACATCAAATAACCTGAAGCTGAGCTGACATGAAAAGACAAAGAGGAGATATGAGAATCGCTCAAACGGAATAACGACAGACTTTCAGAAAGTGTCTCCTGAAGGATTTCTGTTACAAACAGAGACAAAAATATTTGGGTAACGAAGGAACAAACAGAACTTCAGAGGGAAGTTTAAATCCTGCCTCACGTCTCCAGACAGACGGACACTCGCTGCGAGAAGCAACAACCAACATCAGAAAGGTCGACCAATCACACTACAGCAACAAGTGGCGTGAGAGGATCTCAGTGAAACTATCCTGGAACAGTACTTGGATGTGGCAGGTGCTGGTTAGTTGTTGCCTTCACTTAAACTGGGATCTAGTCTGTGTGTCCCATGAACCTTTAGACGAATGTTACACGACTTCTTCTTGTCTGAAAACAGCAGGTCTGAATGAAGAAAGACGTCTGTGCTGAGGAGAAGAAGCCATGTTGAGAAGGAGAAGAATGCGAGGGATGAAAAGAGAAAGAATGTTTTGTTTCGTATAGAGCAACATGTGGGAGGTCCCGTCACGCTCGTGTTATTATCTCCTGCTTCACTTGGTTGGAACAAAAGCGGCTTTTGGTTTTGCTTTCCACCGAACACTTAATTAATCATGACTTAACTTTTAAAGATCAAACGTACAGAAGGAACAAAGA
>NW_019523083.1:0-812 GCF_002814215.2 Seriola lalandi dorsalis | reverse complement strand
TCTTATGCAATGTCTTTTCCATGTTGCCTAAAATGAGATCCAGGAAGTCTTACTACTACATTTTCAAAATAATAATGTTTTGCTCCCCGCCTCCTTCAGAGAGTCACTGAACCCCTCACTGCTCCTGATGCTGCAACATCGGTGTATAACTGGGTGAATGAGACATACACTAAAAACACTGTGAAGTGGTCAATAGACTAAAAAAGTGCTACATAAACAGAGTCCTGGGCTGTGGTCAAAAAGTTTTTTTTTCTTAAGAAGCTTCAAACTGAGTGAACTGAGCTGAAGTATCAGAGCAGCAGCATGATCACAGCTGCTTCACTTCTCTGAATGATGAGGAAAGGAGCTTCAGTGCTTCCTATCTTATCTCTTTTAGCATAGGAAACACTGGACCTTCCTTAATGAAAGGAAAGGAGAAATTATTTCCCACCATTCCTTGCTGCAGCAACATTTAAAGGGGACATATTATGCTCCTTTTCATCAAGTTTAAATAAGTCTCAGAGGTCCCCAAAACATTTCTTTGAAGCTTCTTGCTATAAAATCCACTCCGATCCTATATTTCAGCATGTCTGTAAACCCCTCTTTTTGAGCCCTGTTCAGAACAGGCTGTTTCTGTGTCTGTAGCTTTAAATCCAAATGAGCTGTGCCTGACCACGCCCCTCTCCGGAAGGGGATGCGGCTTGGGCTTCTGGCACCATGCTCTAATGTTTACGGTGACCTTGACCGCCAACCTGGCGTTGGAAGCGCTTTGGTTCAACCACACGACTTTTATCCAGAATCTGAGCCAGAGGGAGAGGCTGCTGAAGAAGTTC
>NW_019523082.1:6563-7476 GCF_002814215.2 Seriola lalandi dorsalis | reverse complement strand
AACACAACACAACACAACTCAACACAACACAACTCAACACAACTCAACACAACACAACTCAACACAACACAACTCAACACAACACAACACAACTCAACTCAACACAACTCAACACAACTCAACTCAACACAACACAACACAACTCAACACAAAACAAAACAACACAACTCAACACAACACAACTCAACACAACACAACTCAACACAACTCAACACAACTCAACACAACTCAACACAACACAACTCAACACAACTCAACACAACACAACACAACACAACACAACACAACACAACTCAACACAACTCAACACAACTCAACACAACACAACACAACACAACACAACACAACACAACTCAACACAACACAACACAACACAACACAACACAACACAACTCAACACAACTCAACACAACTCAACACAACACAACACAACTCAACACAACACAACACAACACAACACAACACAACACAACTCAACACAAAACAACACAAAGCCACAAGATATAAGTAAAAAATGTTACCTTTTATGTGAATTAAAATTTAAGAGATTAAATTGATCAAACCACAGAATATATGTGACCAACCTGATCATTCTGAAGAGATTGAATTGAATAAATACTGTATATAGACTAACTTAATTTTTAATTGCTAAATTAGTCTCAGGCCTTTCAGGCCAATCAATTTCTTCAGAAAAAGGGACTCACTGTCCCAGAGCTTTTTAGCCTCTCCATATCTTTGTTCCAAATAAACAGGTTAAACTGTCTGCCTGTGACCGTATGGTCTCTGCACTGTATTTATTTACTGCAGCAGCTCACTTTCTATTATAAACTTGGTGAGAAAGTTGTGAAAATGACGGGTAATGGGGAATTTCCTACTTCCCTATACTTGGCAGTTCGATTGCTTATATATCTCA
>NW_019523082.1:0-638 GCF_002814215.2 Seriola lalandi dorsalis | reverse complement strand
CTTATACCTGGTAATCATATAATAATAACAATATTTTTGTTACCTTACGTCCCTCCTCTTTTTTAAATCTACTTAACAGTGAACTGTTTTTTAAATTGAATTCTACCAATATTACCATTCTTTTGTGCTTATCCACAAATGTAATATACTTACGTACATATACTGAATTTCGGATATGAAATATATGTACATATGAAGTATAAACATATACATGTACATATATGTAAAAATTATATATAAAACCTTTTGGAAATTGGAAGAATTTTCATGACATATACAGTAAGTGGAGCCCATACAAATATATGTACAACGTATATCTTCATATATCCAGAGGACGTATATATGTGATAATAATACAGTATACACTTTACATATGTGGCAACATCACAACACACAGTTAATATTTTCTGCATGAATTATAATCCATTAATAAGAAGAACTGACTGATTGGACCACTCATCTAGACTACAATATATTCATTACAACTTATTCAATATTTCAAGTCACAGATGTTTGTTTTCCACCGCCTGGCAACCTAAATTCTGCTCATATCGATGTCTTATAACTGATCTAGTACTCATTAGTAATGATTAATTAACCACTGATACAACCATGAGTTAAAAGTCTTTATAAGTGAC
>NW_019523081.1:0-1118 GCF_002814215.2 Seriola lalandi dorsalis | reverse complement strand
AACCTGCACACATATTCAGACGTGCTTCTAACAAACTCTTACACATTTATACAAATATTTTATACTTTTAGTTTCATATTTGTCAAAGTTTTTCCTGATGGTTTTTATACTCCACCACTGAAATCAAGGGAAAATACTCCAATCCTGTTTGTTTCTAACCACACGTCTCTTTACCTTGATGTTTCATCATTAACCTATATCATTAGTTAACAGCTAACCTCTTATATATAGTGTGTGGATATATCCACTTACAATAATAAAATATATAATTCATGTCAGAGACATTTAATAACCACTTAATTCTGACCCTGTGAACAGTTCATGGACATGTGCAGCAGCAACACCACACGTAGCTTCATCATGGACATTCTCTCTAATTAGAAAAGAAACAGGAAAAGAGGCATCAAGTCGGATGTTCCTAATATCTCTTTTTCTATCTCTCTCTCTGTATCTCTCTCTGTCTCTCTCTATCACTCTGTCTCTCTCTGTCTCTCTCTTTCTCTCACACACACACACACACACACACACACACACTGGTTGAGTTTTCTGTTGTTGTCTCTGCTGTAAAACATCACATGGTTTAAATTCATGTCAATTAAATAAACAAAGAAAAACAGTAAGTGTCCCTCTCTTAAATTCATTAAAAAAAAAAGAAATTGGTTTCCTCCATTGCTCTGAGGATTACCCATAACCCTTTGCTGTTACTACTCCATGCAGGTACAAAGTTACAACAGCAGGTGGCAGAGCTGTCCCATATATCCTAAAACGTTTTCACAGTGACTGTTCAGGTCAAAGGAACAGTACATCAGTTCTCAGTACTACATCAGTACATCAGTACTTAGTACTACATCAGTACATCAGTACTTAGTACTACATCAGTAGTCAGTACTCAGTACTACATTATTACATCAGTACTCAGTATTCATTACTACATTATTACGTCAGTACTCATTATTACATCAGTATATCAGTACTCTGTACTCATTACTACATTATTACATAGTTTGTCTTGCGATGATGACTTTGTGTTTTTGTTTTCTGCACGTCAGCTGTTAGCTTCTGGTGCTACGCTGCTTCTGGTGACCCTGACCACTCAGACTCTGAGCCCAACAGAACTG
>NW_019523080.1:0-974 GCF_002814215.2 Seriola lalandi dorsalis | reverse complement strand
AATCCATCTGCCTCTAACAGCAGTTTGACAAAGAGTACGTCTTTCAAGGCACATTCAAGGACTCCAGGTAAGAGATGACATCTTGAAGAATATCGATACTGAGGCTCGCTCTCTGGCCTCCGAGTGGTTCAGGCTGCTGTAGAAGTTGTTGAGTGTGCAGATTGTCCGGACTGCAGTACCTGCAGCATCAGCCTCTCTTCATAGAGCAGCACATGTCACCACCCGATGCTCCTGCTGCTGCAGTGCTGTCTGCTTCTTCACTAACTCCCTGAGGGGGCGGATTCAAAGAGGTTCCTGATTGCTGGTTGGTCCTTGCTGAATAAGGACGATAAGGCTGTTGATATTCTGTCATGGTTTGACTTGATGGACACTTTATGTTTGGACATTTGTTTTATTTTGAAACCGCTTCCCTTGTGTGTCTCATGTTACATTACTTCCTGTCTTTGTCCTGTTTCCCTCCTTGTTGATTGTCTGCCCCACCCTAATGTGTTACACCTGTGTTCAGTCACACTTGCCTCTCTGGTGTGTTTAGTCTCTGTGCTCTGTCTGTAATCTACCTTTTTTTTTCCAGTTTTGTTCCTGTTCTTGAGTGTTTTTGGATTTAATGGGTTTTATTCCGGGCTGGTTGTTTGGACAGATTATTTATTGAAGATAACTTTTCCACTTACACCTCTGTTGTCTGCATTTGGCTTCAGTATTTCCAACCATCGTGACACATTCAGTCTCATATTGAGGTAGCTGAACGGCTTTAAGCTCAAACCTTCCACCAGTGGGGTAATGTAACCTTCTCTTGGTCCACCGTCACATATCTCTTCCTGTTCTGCCTCTGTAGCTGGCACACTGTCTGAGAAGTCTCCGTTCCACATTCAGCCTCTCTCCAGTCGTCAGCTGACGTTTAGCACCTGCCACGGTCAGACGACTTCTCCCTCCCAGATTCACACACACTCATTTCACTGAGTCGCTCAAATCTTTTT
>NW_019523079.1:1764-2402 GCF_002814215.2 Seriola lalandi dorsalis | reverse complement strand
AGACTCTTGCAAAGACCAAGACGGACGAGGGATGTTCTAAAGGAACATGAAACCGATCATGTGCTCTAGAAAAAACATCAAAAAGAAGTTCTCCTCCGTTTGTTGTTTTTGGTTGGACAACCTGTAAAAGTCGAAAAGATGACACATGACACCCCTTTACATTTTCACTATCATAATAAAGGCAAAAATGCCCCAAAAATAACTTAACACACAACAACAGTGTGTAAGTCAGAGGACAAGTCTGAGATTTGTTTTTAATGTACCCATATGTTGATTTTGATATCTCTCTCATGGATTTTTTTTTTTTTTGAGTCTCTAACTAAAGCCCCTTCTCCACTGGTCAAAAAACCCGCTCAGCCCCGCTGACATCAGGCTTTTATCGGCTCACACCCAGGACAAATGACTCTGCAGGAGAGGCAGGTATTTATCTGCTCTGGGTCCTGTCAGCACTGATGTTAACGCAACATCCAGGTGAACCCGCGGATTGTAACAAACAACACACAGCTGCCCAAGGAACATTTATTGGGGTATTTGGGTTCAAATATCTGTCACACGGTTCTTTCAATATTGACGTAACCTTACTCAAATCCAAGCTGAGACATGGCGCTTTCTTTTTTTAAATTGAATGTGCTGAAGCA
>NW_019523079.1:0-632 GCF_002814215.2 Seriola lalandi dorsalis | reverse complement strand
AAATGAATTCATATATTCAGTTAGATTTCTAATGAAAAAGTTCAAGAATAAAATCGCTTTACAGCTGTAACTTTAGAGCTGTGTCTGTATAAACAGGAAACAATATTTTTTTAACCTTAAACCGTTCTTTGATCATATTCTGAATGATTATAACTAAGGATTTGTAAAACTCTATTGTCTGACAGCTTTACACATGGAACAACAGGAGGATACAGAGTGCAGAAGAAAGAAAAGATCGACCTCGACTCCAGAGGGTTTAGATAAGAGCCTTCGACCCAACGGCAACAATTTGTTGCTTTTTAATTTTAAAGTAGAGAGAACATCCAAATATATAAACCATTCAATATATTATTTGCTATGGATGTAATTTCCATTCATGCTTGCTGTCACAGAATATGATTTACAGCCTGATCTTCAATCACACACACAGGAGGAAGTCTGTCAGTGGGACACAGAGCTCTTTACCAGATGTGTGTGTGTGTGTGTGTGTGTAAGACGTTAGCTCATAGCAGTTCCAGGGGATTGACTAAAAACCACTGCCACCAGGATGACATAATATGGACTCAGCACCATTATTACTAACTGATGTTAGTCCTCAAACATCTTGGATGAGATCTACAAGAGTTTCTTTG
>NW_019523078.1:0-649 GCF_002814215.2 Seriola lalandi dorsalis | reverse complement strand
CGTTATCAATAAAGTTAAAAATAACCGTTTGGGGCAAGTCGAAGAGAAAGTAGAAAAGGAGGAGGAGGAAAGGAAGGACAGGAAAACAAAAATAATGGAGGGAGTATGGAAATGTAGGAAAGGAGGGAGGGAAGGAAATTGTGAATTAAAGAGAAGAAAAAAAACTAGATAGGACAGTAGGAAGGATAAAATAGGAAAGAAGGAGGTATAAAGGAGAAGGTATTTAAGAATAAGAGCAAGGGGTCTGTAATGAAAGAGGGAGGTAGGTTAAAAGGATGTAGTAAATGAGAGAAAGTAAAGGCTAGAAGAAGTAGGGAAGCAAAGAAGGAAATAAGCAAACAAGGAGGTAAGTCATGAAATTAAGGGTCAAGTAGAAGAAGAGGATAGAAGAGAAAGGCAAGAAGGAGGTAGTGAAGGAAAGTGGGATTAGGGAAGGAAAGGAGGAAGTAAGAAAGGAAAAGATTATGATTAGAGAACAACAGCATTTGAATCACCACAAATTTATAGTTTATAGTTTGAGAAATTTATTTGCTAAAATCTAGTAAGTGTTTCAATATTGTCGTTTCCACATTTTCCTAATAAGAGTTTTCAGCATTCCTCTGAAGCAGTTAGGTAAAAAATAATTAAGAAGACAGGATTTTAAGTAGTA
>NW_019523077.1:2085-2525 GCF_002814215.2 Seriola lalandi dorsalis | reverse complement strand
ATGTGCTGGTTATTCTTGTGTGTTGTTGGGTATTGTTCTCTTCTGTTTGCTACATGATTCTTGTGTGACAGGCGGGGTATGACAGAATGGTTCTGGTGGGTCAGTCCAATCCAAAAGTCCAGGCTGATTTTTATTCCCATCCCTGTTCCCTCCCTTAGTATCATGAATAATTTTATAGATAAGAGAATGATGATGATGCAGCATATGCTTTGAATTCATTTGATATGGTGATGCAGTATTCACGGCGCTGTGTGGCAGCAGCAGGGGACAGAACACCTATATTACAACCATAAGACACTTGCCTTGGGCTTGAAAAAATGACGTGAGCATTCCTGCTGTGTCACCACATCTAATGCTCAGTTAATTCTCTTTAAAGTTGGAGGGAAGAGGCTGCATGTGAGGACGATAGTTCACATTGCAGCTGCATTGAGTAGCTGATC
>NW_019523077.1:0-917 GCF_002814215.2 Seriola lalandi dorsalis | reverse complement strand
TTCAGAGCAAGACCAGCGGCTGTTGAGAAAGATTATTGTTACATGAAGGAAATGGTGGCTGATGTTCTCTCCTGTGTGTCTGGTTCAAACCGAGGCATGAACACGACCATGGCTCCACAACAGAGAAACATCCAGATCACAGATCATTTTTCAAACGCAGCAGTTTTCACGTTTCAAGTAGTAACACCAGCAATGTTCAAACCCACAGCTTTAATTTTAAATCAAGAAGCTCGTGTTTTCATGGACACATCTATGTATTTTCATATTTTTCACATTTATACCGTTTGTATAAATGTTTTCAATTTAAATAATTAACATTTTTCTATGATACTGTATTTTTTTGTGCTGTGCAACACATGCTCCTGATTATATGGATTCAAATGTGAACTACAGGTTAAATATTAGATTAGATTCATCTACTTCTACATCTTCAAACCCTGTATAGATTCCACTTGGCTCAGAGTAGATATTTCTTATTTTGCTAACTGCACATGATGGAATGAGTCTGTGGATTCTTCTTCCCAGCCTGCCGTGCACGCACCATGTAAACTGACGATATGAGGCGTATCTGTAAGACCTCAAATCAGAAGGTTTGAGTCAAACATACTGTTAAGCTTTGAATGACTGATACACATTGTTTGCATTAACCTGTAAAACTACTATAGTCTTGGCATTATAAGGCCACAGTCCTGGTAGAATTTTTGTCATCGATTGTTGAGTGTACTGTGTGTACAGGTAAACTCTCAGTCCTCTGTCTTGAATTACAAACATGCCACTTTAAGTGGAAAATAAAATTCATATTTCACATAAATACTTTACACAAACGTCTACGATTTTTCATCTGACAACTTCATTTACTGATGAATGCAAATAAAAAATAAATAAATAATATAAATAATAGGTCTGGTTGCGTATAG
>NW_019523076.1:2286-2737 GCF_002814215.2 Seriola lalandi dorsalis | reverse complement strand
TTAAGGTCAATTTCAGAGACACATGAAGTCAGAGCAAAGACGTGACTGGAGGTGAAGGTGTGATTGGGTTAGGTGGTGAATGAAGAGTTCAAGACAATCAGTCCAGGAGACAAGACTGAGGGCGCTGTGGCTTAGTGGGTAAAGCACCTGTCTCGTAAACAGGGGATCCTGGGTTCAAATCCCAGCAGTGCCTGAAGATCAGTGGACTTCCTACTCACTTGTCTGTAGCCACAACAACAGACCACTCTCTCTCTCACACGCTGCTCCGGCTTCATCTGGTGGCTGTGTGTGTTATGCACATCATTTTCATATCAGCGACACCTCATCTCCTGTGGTTGGAGACATTGACATCCTGTTTCTCACTCATTTATTAAGGCTTTTCCTGTAATTTCTTCACTGGTGGGTTTCCTCTACAGCGGCGCTGTGGCTCAGTGGGTTAAAGTGCCTGTCT
>NW_019523076.1:0-944 GCF_002814215.2 Seriola lalandi dorsalis | reverse complement strand
AAGTGTGTGTGCAGTGTGTAAGGTGTATTAGGGTCAGTGTGAATGGCTCAGTCTGAATCTAGGCCACTCTGGACAGGCCTCACATTGTTGGAGCTCAGTGAGAGAATGAACTGGTTCAGTGTGTTTGGGTTTAATCCAGAGAAAGAAGAGGAAGCTGTGACATGATGTAACACAGAGGGTCAAACACAGCAGTGATAAAAACAAAACTATAATCCAGTCTGGTCCTCTCAGTCAGACCAGCTCCAGATCTGAGAGCAGTTACACTGATGAGTTTCAGTCCACCAGCTGCTGATGCTCCACGGTGTTCACCTGTCTCCTGTTACTGTACACACTGTACACACTGTACACACTCTGTACACACTGTACACACTGTACACACTGTACACACTGTACACACACTGTACACACTGTACACACTGTAACTACTGTACACACTGTAAACACACTGTACACACTCTGTACACACTGTACACACTGTACACACTGTACACACTGTACACACTGTACACACTGTACACACACTGTACACACTGTACACACTGTACACACTGTACACACTCTGTACACACTGTACACACTGTACACACTGTACACACACACTGTACACACACTGTACACACACTGTACACACTGTACACACTGTACACACACTTGATACACCTCTGTGATGTGAAGGTGTTATCTGAGAATTAATCAGGTGTCTCCAGGTGAAGAGTGAAGGATGAGAGAAACAGAAGATATTTAATGATCTGATGTTAAATGTCTAATTAAAAAACAAAGTGCGGATGAGCAGGAAGTCCTCACACAGGAAACAGACTCTCAAACTGACCTGATATCAGCTAACTGATCAGCTGATTGAGACACTACTGATGTTCACCTTTTCTGTTCTCTGCTCTAATGACAAACAGGAGACAGATCACGTCTGTCTGTCAATGACGACGTCT
>NW_019523075.1:0-874 GCF_002814215.2 Seriola lalandi dorsalis | reverse complement strand
TATTAGTCACAATACAATATCAGTTTAATGTGGAACTGTTGCTAATTACCAGAAGTGATGTGTTCGTATTATGGCTCAGACATACAGGATGTCAGTACAACTTTCCATGGTGATTAGATGGAGCTGATCTATATAATTGACCAATCTATCTAATTAAATCATGTGGATCAGTAATGTGTACACAGTGATACACAGGACTGCAAAAAGATGTAGGCAGAGATAACTGGTGGGGTGAGGTTCAGGTGGAGGTTTGGTTCAGGAGAAGGTTAGGGTCAGGTCGAAGTTTGGTTCAGGTGGAGGTTTGGTTCAGGTGGAGGTTTGGTTCAGGTGGAGGTTTGGTTCAGGTGGAGGTTTGGTTCAGGTGGAGGTTTTGTTCAGGTGGAGGTTTGGTTCAGGTGGAGGTTTGGTTCAGGTGGAGGTTAGCTTCAGGTGGAGGTTTGGTTCAGGTGGATGTTTGGTTCAGGTGGAGGTTTGGTTCAGGTGGAGGTTAGGTTCAGGTGGAGGTTTGGTTCAGGTGGTGGCTAGGTTCAGGTGGAGGTTAGGTTCAGGTGGAGGTTAGCTTCAGGTGGAGGTGAGGAGAAACAGACTCGACTTCCTCCGCCTCCTCTTCCTGAGCCTCGGGATCTCACACCAACCATCTACAGTGAGATCCCTGTCAGTCTGACAGTCCGCGCAGCCAATAGCTGATCACGATAAGCATTCCCACGGACCAATCACCGATGTGATTTGGGCACCCTCACGCGGAGGACGGTGAGCAGGGCGCATTTCAGCACCTGGGAGCTGTCCGTCGTGCACGAGCCAGCTGACACCTGACGGTAAGAAAAAACACAGATACAGATCAGCTGTGTGTGTGTGTGTGTGTGTGTGTGTGTGT
>NW_019523074.1:0-977 GCF_002814215.2 Seriola lalandi dorsalis | reverse complement strand
GGATCAGTTATCACAGACTTCAGGCAAAAGGAAGAAGCAATGGACCATGTTATAAGAAAATGTAATGTAAAGAAAAACTTTCAGAATTGGAAAAGCAGCACATTATAGCAATAAACAAACCATATCAATGTCTATTTGAAAGGTTCACTCTTCAGAGTCTGAGCTATGAGTGGGACCCTGTGTCTGACACAATGTTAATGCCAGTGATTTCACACAGTTCAGCTGATCTGAAGGAGGTGGTGATGGGTCAAGAAATATAGCAATGTGCCAACAAAAGCAAGGTAGAGGAAGACTGCTTTCTAGTAAACATGAATGTAAACACGCAGAATCTAAAATAATTACACAGTCGGATTTGCAAATGTTTTGTGAGAATGGTAATACATTCAACACAGTCGGTGTTCAAGGACACACACAATGTTGTCTGATTAGTAACACTCGATGTTCACTCAATGTAAATATAAGCTGCCTCGTTTAGAAAAACACCAAAGGGATCTAAAACGATTATCATTATCACAGGGACTGAAGAATGGGTGGAGTTCGTCAAGGAATGGGCAGCCAGTAAAAGAGTAGATAAGAGCTGCAGTATCAACGTCATAAAAGGAGACGAGACCCTCCTCATAATCCACAAACACCCCCACCTTCTCAGGCTGAGACTTCAGAGGGAGAAGGGCTGATGGGTCAGTAGACACATGGTACCCACCTTGCTGTTTCAAACATAGAGCCCAGAAACCATTCTTGGTGCTCAGTGTGATTCGTCCCTTCACGTTGGATTTGGTGGTCACTCCTAAAGTCCATGTAGACCACCTGCTAACCTGAACCTCAAAGTAAAATCTTCCTGAAGTGAAACCCTGCTTTGATAAGACACATCTACAGACATAACGCTCATTTATCTGTTTTTTATCATTAGACTGGGTGGGTTTGGGATGTACTATATCAGGATCCAGTGTCACATCCACTGCATACTGCTGGACCTTCTT
>NW_019523073.1:6284-7181 GCF_002814215.2 Seriola lalandi dorsalis | reverse complement strand
TGAGAATTTACTGTTAAAAACAACAATGACCTACAGACGCCGTCCTCGTCAGACCAACAACACCCGTTTGTTCGCATCACTCGTCCCCCAACAAGCGGCCCCTTGTAGCGCTGAGGGTAACGCCCGTCCTCTCTCTGCAGTGAGGGGCGGGCGTAGCATGACGTCGTCGTAGCGCCCGTATGAACACCCGCTCACGCCACCGTTCACAATGATAAATCAGTCAGTTAAAATGGAATCGGAGAAGAAGAAAAACCCGTCAGAGTATAAACTGCTCCGTCTGTTCCATCAACCGTGTGAACTAATTGTCCTGGCAGCTAATAAACAAGCTAACTGACAGCTACAACTGTAGCTAGCTTCAAGAGCTAATTAATTAAATAACGTACAAGTACAAGCGAACATGTTAGTGGTTTTACTGGTTCAACTAATTACAATAATTCTCTTTAGCCTTGCAAGTTTAGTCCCGATATCCCAAACCTGTAGGACGCGGGGAACACGGGAAGGAAATGAGTGTCGAGTGCGACCAACTGTCTCCTAGAAATGGATTACGCTACGAGTCGACTTTTCTTTAACGGACAAAGTACTGGCTGCTTTTATCAATGGAAACAGAGTCGCTGCTGCTGCTGGAGGACTGTGATACGACAGACCAGGTTCACATCTGGAGTCCCGTCAACAGCAGCTCTTCAGTCAGTGAAAGATGGTGGTTTTGGTTTTGACGTAAATAAACAGGATTTAACCAGATCAGGATGTTTCCCTGTGAGAGTCTGAACACGACCAGGAAACAGTTTATACTATAGAATAGAAAACTTGATCTGGTCGCAATTACGTTTCCTGTAAAACACGTTTGCTGTTGCAGGTTAGCTGCATATAAACGTAGTTTCGAGGGTCTGAAGGTTTCTT
>NW_019523073.1:0-710 GCF_002814215.2 Seriola lalandi dorsalis | reverse complement strand
TCAACTTTTATAGTTAAATTATTATTTTAACAGATTTTCCTGCTGAAATTTTTCCTCCAGTTTTTTTTTTAAAGCGGAAAAACACGTTTTTACTGCGCGTGAACTCCTTTATAACTTTGATTTCTACTGTGTGTGTGTGTGTGTGTGTGTGTGTGGACAGATATTGACAGAGCGCCGTCATGCATAACACACGCACACACACACACACACACACGCACACGCACAGAGGTCGGGGTGTCCCGTCAGACGTTAAAACACACTCAGAGACTCAGCGGCCCTTTGCTCCGGTCTAACAGCAGAGACACACACACACACACACACACAATCGCGCGCGCTCGGTGTGAGCCTCTCCCCGTTTCCCGCTGCGCACGTGGAGACCAAAGTGAGGTCTCGTGCCTGACACTGTGGAGCGTTTTTTAAGGTGGAAGTGTAGTTTTAAAGCCGCTCCTCTCTGCAGACAGAGGTCTCACTCTGCCTGTTACACGTTGACTCCGTTTGATTTTCATCCGGTAATAAACAAGATCTCAGGAGCTTTATTATTATAATAATAATATTATATGACAGTATATAATTATAAAACTCTCTCATAGTTATTCTGTAGATGAGAGTCTGATATTTAAACATTTCTGTCTCACCATTATATTTGATACATTTTTCATTTGTTTATTATCAGGGTTTCATTAGAACATATCTGATGTATTTTTGTTTTT
>NW_019523072.1:2214-2313 GCF_002814215.2 Seriola lalandi dorsalis | reverse complement strand
GTGCTATTAATCCATCACAGGTCAGATTAAAGACGGAGGAGCAGGGATTAGACGTCAGGAGGAACTTGGCTCAATGACCAGACAG
The DNA here is from genome assembly GCF_002814215.2 of Seriola lalandi dorsalis. Lineage (NCBI taxonomy): Eukaryota > Metazoa > Chordata > Actinopteri > Carangiformes > Carangidae > Seriola > Seriola lalandi. The sequence continues at coordinate 2,228 of NW_019523072.1, read as the reverse complement.
ACAGAGGGCGGGGG
>NW_019523072.1:0-824 GCF_002814215.2 Seriola lalandi dorsalis | reverse complement strand
AATTGAGAACATACAACATGTACGGTAGCAGGCAGCAGCAGGTAGGTTATATAAATACCAGAGAGCAAATCTTATAAAATAACAAGACAAGTTACAAGTGTTTCCTAAATCAGTCACTTTGTGTTCAGTGTCTGTGTAACGGAGTAAAACACTTCCTGTATATGATCAGCTGTAGTGGGTGTGAAGGATCCGTGTTCAACCCTCCTGAGAACATTTCTGTCACATTGGCAAAGTAGTTTTTGTGACTTGTTAATCACCTTCACTGTGAACAGAGAGACTGACTGACTGACTGTATGACTGACTGACTGACTGTATGACTGTATGACTGACTATATGACTATATGACTGACTGACTCTATAACTGACTGACTGACTGTATGACTGACTGACTGACTGTATGACTGACTATATGACTGACTGACTCTATAACTGACTGACTGACTGTATGACTGTATGACTGACTATATGACTATATGACTGACTGACTCTATAACTGACTGACTGACTGTATGACTGACTGACTGACTGTATGACTGTATGATTGACTATATTGTTTCAGTCTACTGAGCTGCTCTGGTTTCCCGGCTGCTCTGGAACTGCAGGGAAGAGGAGGAGGACTTCCAATACACTGAGCCTCGCCTCCATTACAGCAAATAAACTACTTTGATTCCATGGTTCATTATTACTAAAGGAGGCAGAGGAAGAATTAAAGATAAGACACACCGAGCAGAGAGAGAGAGAGGGAGGGAGAGAGAGAGAGAAGTCATCGGTAACGAGGTTTTGTACTAACGACTCTATAATTCAAACAGAGGGAGTTAGACATA
>NW_019523071.1:6750-7504 GCF_002814215.2 Seriola lalandi dorsalis | reverse complement strand
TAATAAATACAAGCAGAAATGTGTGTTTGCAAATTAACTCATGGCAAAATTGTGTAATTGTTTTTTGTTTTTTTCCGATGGGTGTGACACAACTGGAACAACAATTAAAAGCATCTGGTGAGATAATCATTGTTGCACTGTGGTTGGTCAGATGTTTACTCATTCCCCTATTTAAACAGATGCTTGGACAGTTATCAAATCATAACGATGGCAGATTTACTTGTTTTGGAGGAACAATACGCGCGTGTCGGACGTGAGCACGTTTTCAGAGACCGCAGGGATCTCCTCATGGAGAGTGATGCTCGGCTGATAAGTCGCTTTCGGCTCCCAAGACATGTCATCATCGAGCTATGCAACCATTTAGATGTCCGTTTGAAGAGGGAAACCAGACGGTCAAGCGCCTTACCTGTACCCGTGCAGGTGCTCGCCACGCTGGGGTTTTTGGCCACCGGGACCTTTCAGCGGGAGATCGGGGACAGGGCTGGAATCTCCCAGCCAACCATCAGCAGGACGATGCCAGCAGTGTTGGCTGCAATAAAGTTCCTCTCCCGAAGGTACATTTGGTTCCCATACAATGATGCCCAGCAATCTGTGATTAAAAGGCAATTTTATGAGATTGCTGGTTTTCCAAATGTGGTTGGAGCAATTGATTGCACTCATGTGCGTCTGAAGGCACCAACAATGAATGATTACGCATTCATCAATCGCAAAAACTACCACTCTATAAATGTACAGGTGATTTGTGATGCCAAGC
>NW_019523071.1:0-684 GCF_002814215.2 Seriola lalandi dorsalis | reverse complement strand
ATCAGATTCATGTGTTCATACTGAGGGGCAGAGCAGCTCAGAGACGTCCACACAGACAGTCACATGATGGTCTGAGAGGAAGCAAGGTGAGACAGATTAGACAGACAAGTGGAGGCAGCGATGCAGGCAGCAGCTGCAGGAGCCATGCAGGGAGGAGGATGAACAAAGTGTGATTCTACGGAAGCCGTCATTAGTGATGTGTTAACAGCTGATGGGCCAGAATGTCAGTTAGTGATATGAGACTCGCACCGGGAAGCTTTTCATTGAATCCAGACTTACCCTGTCGTCTCCTGTCCTTCTGATTACACAAACATTTAAAAAAAAAAGGAGTCAAAAGCAATGAAAATATTGGAACAAATCCGGCCATCTGATTGGCTGGCCTTTTCCCAGCGTTGGAAGAAATGCAGCACGGCGATTGGGAGAGGCGGGACATCGCCGAGGACAGCCATTGGTTGAGAAGTTGGAACAATTAGAACAGAGAAGATCGAAAAACGGGGGGCGCAATCTGACCTTTAGTGGGGTCAAGCAAAATTTATGGTCTGTCTTTTAAATCATATATTGTGTTCTGTGCAAGGGGAAACCTATGTGAAGCATGTGACAACACAAATTTTATGCACTTACAAGAATATTTTCAGGTGAATTAAGTTGCCCTTTTTCTACCTACTCAGGGATCTCAGATCTCCC
>NW_019523070.1:0-910 GCF_002814215.2 Seriola lalandi dorsalis | reverse complement strand
ACACAGTCTTGGGGAGTGCAGACAGACAGACAGACAGACAAGCATCCAGACCAACAGCAGGAGTGAGGAAGAGGAGGAGGAGGAGGAGGGTACCTTTCTTAAGGAGCGCGCGGGGAGAGCTGGAGGGAGGTCGCTGACCTGGTGGTGGAAAGCGTCAAAGTGCATCGACAGGTGTTGCCCTACGGGGGGGACACAGCAGGACTGACTGAGAGAGAGGCACACTCACACACCTCAGAGCAGAGAAGAAGAAGAAGATGAGAAGAAGAAGAAGGAGGAGGAGGAGGAGAGGAAAAAAAGTAAGAGGATGGAGAGAGAGGAGGAGGAAGAGAGAGAAAAGGGAGAGTAGAAAGATGCAGCAGGAGGACTGAAGCAGAGAGGAGGTGGAGGAGTGAGTGAGGGGAGGGGGGTGATCGAGGGGCCCTCTGAAGTTCACATGGTGTTTGGTTTTGATTCTTAATATGATCTTAAACTTATTTTAAACAAGAAACTAAGAAACATAAAGATGAAAGGTTCAGTTCAGCCACATCACACAAGCACTTTCCCTCTTAACGTCAGTGTTGAAGTTCACGGGCTGAAGACGAAGAGAAAGAGTTTCAGTTTTGACCTAAATCCTGCTGCAGAATCTTAAACTTATTTTAAACGAGAATGGTCTGTGCTGAGAAACATAAAGATTAAAGGTTCGGTTCAACCACGTCACACAAACACTTTCCCTCTTAGTTAATATTGTCGAGCCTCGCAGAGCGTCTTGAGTTCATGTGGTGAGGTTCTGAGATAACTGTGTGTGATGGGAGTGTAATCTGAGGTTTCTCATCTCTTTTAAAATCCTCTGCTATGATAAATATTTTTGTTTCACTTGGTTTTCACACATAAAAAGTGAAAAAGAAAATGGAAAACTGGTTCTGAAGCTCAT
>NW_019523069.1:0-2424 GCF_002814215.2 Seriola lalandi dorsalis | reverse complement strand
AGAGAGCCAATCAAGATTGTCCTGATTCCAGTGGGAACAGAAACACAGAGTTGGTTTATCTTGAACTTTGTGAACTTTAAACAAACCGGAGGGAAAAGTGACGACGTCTCTACAACAAGTCTTTAACGAATTCCCCAGACAGAAAAACAGGAAAAACGAATCACAACACTGTCAGCAGCCGATTGGTGAGAAAACAGCTGTTCAATCAGAGCAGAGGATCACATGACTGCACCCAGACGTCCCTTCATGTCTGTTCAGGATGGACGTTTGTTCTCAGAGTGACGAGGACGCTCTTTGTCTCGTCAGAAACATGAAATCAATTCGTTCTCAAATGTTCGTCTTTCATTTGTTATAAACTAAAAGTAAGAAACAGATTCTGATTGGACGAGACGATCAGGAGAGCTGGTAGATGTTCTTCATCATCAGCTCCTTCTCCTCCTCTTCATCATCACGGAGCTCTGAGAAGATCAGGGCAGGAGTACAGTCAGGTTTACAGGTAAACTGTCTCTTAGCAACAACTGATGTCATCCTGGGTTATTACCTCTCTGCTCCTGCTCTTCTTCTTCTCCTCTCTTCAGTGTTTCTCCTCCTCCTATGACCTCCTCCTCCTCCTCCTCTTCCTCTCTGCACTCGTCAATGTTCCTGTACGTCGACTGTTGAGAGAAGAAGAGAGACGATGTGTTCAGGTACCAACTGTTGAACTCACTTCTACTGTGGGTTTAAAACAGCAGCCTGCCAGTCAGAGCTGATTGGACCTCACCTGATGGGTGTGACGTGGCGACGTGTCATTGGTGGAGGGGAGGAGCCCATTGACGAGCTGACCAATGGTTTTGAAGGTTGGTCTGTCGGTGGGCTCCAGACTCCAGCAGAGAGTCATCAGCTGATACCTGCGAGGACAGGTGTGTTAGATTCAACACAACTTTATTTACACCGACATGAACCTGTTTGTCCACTTACATCTCTGCTGGAGCAAAGTCTGGCCGAGCCATGTGACCGCCATCCATGATCATCTTGTAGAAGTTGGTATCCACGGCAACATTGGGATACGGACTCTTACCTGAGCAGGTAAACACAGAAACAGTCAGAGGTGAGAAACGTCCCAATCAAGACATTTGAATTAATCAGAACATGATGTCATGCTGATGTTGTCTCCATGGTAACACACAGAGGAATAAACCTGAAACATTTCTACCTGATAACTAGGACCACAGAAGTGTTTAATGCCACAATCAATAATCAATATTTATCAAGATCAGAGCTGTAATGTTACTGATTGTCAAGCGTTGCCATGGTTACCCAGAGAGAAGATCTCCCACAGTAAGACTCCATACGACCAGACGTCGCTCTGCACAGTGTAAACACACTGAAAGATGCTCTCAGGAGCCATCCACTTCACCGGGAGGCGGGCCTTCAAAATAAAACACACAGAAATGTGTCTTATTTTGTCAACGGAGTGATGAACATTTAATACCCTGCAGACGTCTGAACAGGTAACAGTGTTGTTGTTTACTCTGACAGGTAATAGTGTTGTTGTTGTTTACTCTAACAGGTAACAGCTTTGTTGTTGTTGTTTACTCTACAAGGTAACAGCTTTGTTGTTGTTGTTGTTGTTTTTTACTCTAACAGGTAACAGCTTTGTTGTTGTTGTTTTTTACTCTAACAGGTAACAGCTTTGTTGTTGTTGTTGTTGTTTACTCTAACAGGTAACAGCTTTGTTGTTGTTGTTGTTTACTCTAACAGGTAACAGCTTTGTTGTTGTTGTTGTTTACTCTAACAGGTAACAGCTTTGTTGTTGTTGTTGTTGTTGTTTACTCTAACAGGTAACAGCTTTGTTGTTGTTGTTGTTGTTTTTTACTCTAACAGGTAATAGCTTTGTTGTTGTTGTTGTTTACTCTAACAGGTAACAGCTTTGTTGTTGTTGTTGTTGTTGTTTACTCTAACAGGTAACAGTGTAGCGTTGGAACACTGACGTTTCCTTGAACGATGTAGCTGTCGTCGTTGCGAATGTCTCGAGCCAAACCAAAGTCACAGATCTTTGCAACACGACGATCAGTCAGCAGGACGTTTCTCGCCGCCACGTCTCTGTGGATACACTGACAGAGAGGCAGACAGGTGACAGACAGGTGACAGACAGGTGACAGACAGGTGACAGACAGGTGACAGAGAGAGACTTTTTTCAAAAGATTTTACTGCTGATATAATGAGAACACTCAGCATGTTACTGTACTTGTGCTGGTATTTTGATGACGGCCATTCTCTCACATCGTAGTGAGGATTTTTCTTTTCTACATTGAGAAGACTTGTCTACATTGAAGGACTTTTCTACATTGTGAGGACATTTCGACATTGAGGGGACTTTTCGACATTGAGGGGACTTTTCGACATTGAGGGGACTTTTCGACATTGAGGGGACTTTTCGACATT
>NW_019523068.1:1903-2551 GCF_002814215.2 Seriola lalandi dorsalis | reverse complement strand
GTGTGTGTGTGTGTGTGTGTGTGTGTGTGTGTTAGAGATAGAGAGAGAGCTGGTAAGAAAACAGGCATGCTCACTGACTGACAGTGTTGAGGTCATTTCTCAGTGTCTCCTGCTGCACTGGACTGTAACATCATCATCATCATCATCATCATCATCATCATCGTTCCTGTAAATTAGTCAGGATCCTGATCCGAGTCCATCTTTCTGAACTTTTGTACGAGTGGGATATTTTCGGCGAGCAGTCAAGCTGCTGGCTGAGGTTTGTTCTTCATCAGGCCTCACAGAGACAGGAAGGTGTGAATGGGAGTTGTTTTGTAAATGCCATGTCACTAAGTTCCCACTTTCACTTTGCACTGACGTCTGAAACTCAGACAGCAGCTCCTTCATGAACCTCTGCTCCATCAGCTGCGACGTCCGGCACTGAGCAGAGTCAACTGTGTCACATCAGCCTGTAGAGGTTTCTGTAGAGGTTTTCTGTAGAGGTTTTCTGAAGAGTTTCTGCAGAGTTTTCTGTAGAGTTTCCTGTAGAGTTTTCTCTAGAGTTTTCTGTAGTTTCTGTAGAGTTTTCTGTAGAGTTTCTGCAGAGTTTTCTGTAGAGTTTCCTGTAGAGTTTCTGTAGAGTTTCTGCAGAGTTTTCTGTAGAGTTTC
>NW_019523068.1:0-795 GCF_002814215.2 Seriola lalandi dorsalis | reverse complement strand
TGTAGAGTTTTCTGTAGAGTTTCTGTAAAGTAGAGTTTTCTGCAGAGTTTCTGTAGAGTTTTCTGTAGAGTTTTTGTTGAGTTTTCTGTAGAGTTTTTGTAGAGTTTTCTGTAGAGTTTTCTGTAGAGTTTTTGTAGAGTTTTCTGTAGAGTTTTTGTAGAGTTTTCTGTAGAGTTTCTGTAAAGTAGAGTTTCTGTAGAGGTTTCTGTAGAGTTTCTCTAGAGTTTCTGTAGAGTTTTCTCTAGAGTTTCTGTAAAGTAGAGTTTCTGTAGAGGTTTCTGTAGAGGTTTCTGTAGAGTTTCTCTAGAGTTTCTGTAAAGTAGAGTTTCTGTAGAGGTTTCTGTAGAGTTTCTCTACAGTTTCTGTAGAGTCACGGTGTGATCTGGTAAACTGAAACGTTCTCCAGTATCCACTGAGATGAGCCCAGGAAACAGAGAGTCAGGCTGAGAGACGGCGGGGCCTGTCGGTGAGTTCACACAGATGTGACCTCTATCACAACAGCTGGAAGGCCGGTTAAACAAAACAATAAAATCAAAATTTAAAATAAGTTCCTTCATCGTCTGATTTTATTCTGTTTCACTCACATTTCACTGACTCTGTTCTTCTTTAGAACAACAGACCAAACACACAACATGAAAACACCTGTGGCCGTCAGGGTGAGAAAACACACACTGTTCCTTTAATGCATCAGTGTTTAAAACTGAAAACTTGTAAACTGCTCAGGCTCAGTGTGAGAACTCGTGCCGGACTCAGAGGGTCTGATCTGGACTTGGTTTTCACTCTGGTTACCTTCTG
>NW_019523067.1:0-936 GCF_002814215.2 Seriola lalandi dorsalis | reverse complement strand
ACTGGAGGGTTAAGATTTGATTGGAAAACGTGTTGCATTGTAGGCTTCAACATATCAGTGAATTACTTGTGTTTTTACACTGTACAACTCTGGCTTCCTCTCGCATTCCAAAGATGTTTTTATGCCTTACTATACCATGACTTTTTATCATTAATATACTTTGACATTTTTATGCATTACTATACTGTGACTTTTTATGCCTTACTATACCATGACTTTTTATGCCTTACTATACTATGACTTTTATCATTTACTATACTTTGATATTTTTATGCTTTACTATACTATGTCGTTTTTATGCCTTACAATACTATGAATTTTTATGCCTTACTATACTATGTCGTTTTTATGCCTTACTATACTATGATGTTTTTTGACTTTTTATGCCTTAATAAAATATTTCATTTTTTTTGCCTTACTGTACTATGTCTTTTTATGCCTGACTATACTATGAATTTTTATGCCTTCCTATGCTATGTCGTTTTTATGCCTTACTAAGCTATGAATTTTTTTAGACTTTTTATGCCTTACTATACTATGACTTTTTATGCCTTCCTATACTATGATGTTTTTATGACTTTTTGTGCCTTACTATACTATGTCGTTTTTATGCCTTACAATACTATGAATTTCTATGCCTTCCTATGCTATGTCGTTTTTTAGACTTTTTATGCCTTACTATACTATGATGTTTTTATGACGTTTTTAAGGTTTACTATAATATGTCGATTTTATGACCTTTTTGTGCCTTACTATACTATGTCGTTTTTATGCCTTACTATACTATGATGTTTTTTGACTTTTTATGCCTTAATAAAATATGTCATTTTTTTGCCTTACTGTACTATGTCTTTTTATGCCTGACTATACTATGAATTTTTATGCCCTCCTATGCTATGTCGTTTTTATGACCTTTTTGTGCCTTACTATACTATG
>NW_019523066.1:46758-47786 GCF_002814215.2 Seriola lalandi dorsalis | reverse complement strand
CAACCGCTAACACTGTGTCAGCCACTGCCAGTTACAAGCTAACAAACAACATAAACAAATAAAAGATGCTAACAATGCTAACCGTTCTGAAAAGATGCTAATTACTATGAATAATTATAGTAGTAATAGTAATTATGAACATAGCAGAAGATTTAACACGAGGTTAAAACACATCTGGAGGAACTTTAACAAAAGTCAAATCTCTATGTGAAATGTGAATTTGTCAGTGTTGTATTGGTAGATTGTTGTGATGCCAAAATGAATGAATGAATGAATGAATGAATTAACACTGCCTTAAAGATCAATACATTTCATAACTATTTTATTATCTATCTATGTCCTTACTGTGATTGTGAATACTGTATATGATTTATTGTTTATAAATCATATTTTTACAAACAATGATTTATAGCTTATTATAAATCATATTCATAGTGTTTCATTAACATTCACTGACGGTTCCTCCGACTGAAGAATGTAAATTTGCTGTTTGTCAGTGAACGTGTCAAACCACAGCTCCCAGCTCATCCGTCACGACCGCCACTCGTTTGTATTCAGACACTTTCCCACATTTATTAGAAACATAAAACCTGGAGAGAGCTCTGTCCAATAAATGTAAATTCTCCATCAATCATCAGCTGATAGAAACTGAGAGCAAGTCAATTAGAGAATCGACCTGTGTGACTGGGGTTTCAAAAGGCTCCATACCATTTCTCTGGAGTGTAAATAATGTTTTGACAGAGCCTCCTCTCTTCTGATTGGCTCACAGACCTGTTGTTACTGGAGCTCCAGAGAGAGAGAGAGGATGGATTTTATATCTTCTGATGGATCAAATAAAACACAGAAGAAGAGTATTTTATTCAAAAGCAACTTTAACTAATTCAATCAACACAAAAATGCTACAAACACCGTCTGATTGACAGGTGACAGTAATTATCCATTAACGAGTAACAACATTTAAAAAGGTAGATTATCACTTAAATCATGTTGGTGTATGACAGGATGTAATTAGGAGACTGTCTGCGGGA
>NW_019523066.1:42786-43448 GCF_002814215.2 Seriola lalandi dorsalis | reverse complement strand
TTCTATAAACAGGTGAGTTATATAAACAGGTGTCATGAAGGAGGAAATTATCTCTAGAGACCAAAACAGTTTTTGTACCAGACTGTAAACATGTTTATTTCTGCTGTAAAGTTGGACATTTTAACATGGGAGTCTATGGGGACTGACTCACTGTTGGAGCCAGACTCTAGTGGCCGTTAGAGGAACTGCAGCTTCTGGTTCTTCACTGTTGAAGCTTCATGTTTCAGGTGGATGGTTGGTCGTATCAGAGGGTTGGATAAAACACCTGTGGTTGGCTGTTGACCGTCACCTTCAGCTCGACATGAACAGACTCTGATGTGAATGAGATTCTTTCAGGGATGATGTTGTGTTCAAGTGTTTTTAATCTGATCCTGTAAAAACCTTCCTGCAGGTTTCTCCACTGCTCGTTTCTCTCTTTGCTTCTCTTGTGTCACAATCAAAGGAAATATAAAGAGGAGGAAGTGGACTGTCTTTTTTTCTTCCCTTTCTTCTTCTTCAGGAAACAAACTAAAGATTGAAGTGTGAGCTCTTCTCCATCATCTGTCCTCAGGTTTTTAAGCAGCACATGGTTTAATAGCTCAGAGAAATGCATCAAATCCCATCTGCAGTGTTTATATATATATATATATATATATATATATATATATATATATATATATATA
>NW_019523066.1:40744-42766 GCF_002814215.2 Seriola lalandi dorsalis | reverse complement strand
CCATCTTCCCTGTAGGAAATGTATATTCATCATTAAATAGATTCATGAGAACCAGTTCGTTGATTCATATTTAATCGTTGACATTAATTTACAAACCTTCAGCTCGTTAAAGCTCATTATCATAATTAGTCCAGAGCTGCTTCCTGACTCTTTGATCTTGAACGACAGATTCTTCACAGATGAAAATGTGAAAAGAGGAAAACACTCGACACTTCTTCATTTTGGAATGATGAAACTTTTCTAATTATTATTGACCTTTAGGACGAAGAGGTTACTGGAGGTCAGGATGTACAGTCTCTCATTGGTCGCTCTGAAGCCCAGGATTGGTTTGTCCGAGTCCAGACTGGCCACCTGTTGCTTGGCGACCTGCCCTACCTGACGTCCCTGCTTCCTGTTGAAGAGGACGGTTTCCACCGGCGACGGCTGTCTGTAGATGAAGGCGCGGCGGAGACACTCGCACAGAGACGCGTAGGAGAAGTTCGGAGCGCAGGTCGCAAACTTTTTGTCCCTTTTGGACGCCTGAACGTAGCCTGAGGACACAGAGAGACATGAGATCAGAGACATCAGGTCAGAGACATGAGATCAGAGACATCAGGTCAGAGACATAAGATCAGAGACATCAGGTCAGAGACATCAGGACAGAGACATCAGGACAGAGACATCAGGACAGAGACTTAAGATCAGAGACATGAGATCAGAGACATCAGGTCAGAGACATCAGGACAGAGACATCAGGACAGAGACATCAGGACAGAGACTTAAGATCAGAGACATGAGATCAGAGACATCAGGTCAGAGACATAAGATCAGAGACATCAGGACAGAGACATCAGGTCAGAGACATCAGGTCTGAGACATCAGGTCAGAGACTTAAGATCAGAGACATCAGGTCAGAGACATAAGATCAGAGACATCAGGTCAGAGACATCAGGACAGAGACATCAGGTCAGAGACTTAAGATCAGAGACATCAGGTCAGAGACATAAGATCAGAGACATCAGGTCAGAGACATCAGGACAGAGACATAAGATCAGAGACATCAGGTCAGAGACATCAGGACAGAGACATCAGGTCAGAGACATCAGGTCAGAGACATCAGGTCAGAGACATCAGGTCTGACACATCAGGTCAGAGACATCAGGACAGAGACATAAGATCAGAGACATCAGGTCTGAGACATCAGGTCAGAGACATAAGATCAGAGACATCAGGTCTGAGACATCAGGTCAGAGACATAAGATCAGAGACATCAGGTCTGAGACATCAGGTCAGAGACATAAGATCAGAGACATCAGGTCTGAGACATCAGGTCAGAGACATCAGGTCTGACACATCAGGTCAGAGACATCAGGTCTGAGACATCAGGTCAGAGACATCAGGTCAGAGACATCAGGTCAGAGACATCAGGTCAGAGACATCAGGTCAGAGACATAAGATCAGAGACATCAGGACAGAGACATCAGGACAGAGACATCAGGTCAGAGACATCAGGTCAGAGACATCAGGACAGAGACATCAGGACAGAGACATCAGGTCAGAGACATCAGGTCAGAGACATAAGATCAGAGTCTCCAGTAACCACGGTAACACTCAGCCTTTCTCAGTCTCTTTACTCAGATTTTCTGAGCCTCATGTAAAAACACAGAACGATCAGAACGACACAGCAACTGGATCTGTCTGCCATGTTTCTAACCACGAGCATGTGACCACGTGACCACGTGACCATGTGACCATGTGACCACGTGACCACGTGACCATGTGACCACGTGACCACGTGACCACGTGACCATGTGACCACGTGACCACGTGACCATGACAAAGACTTGAGACAGAGGGAGAGTCACTGATGTAAGAACAAGACGTCACAGAGAGACGAGTTTTCATATTTAAAGTCACTCGGACTGAAAGTGAAACTTCAGAGTCGCTCCACCACTAAACACACACACACACACACACACGCGCGCACACGCGCACACACACGCACACACACACACACACACACACACACACACACACACACAC
>NW_019523066.1:30753-36209 GCF_002814215.2 Seriola lalandi dorsalis | reverse complement strand
GATCTTTTAACTGTCCGAAATCCTGGTAGACCTCTGAGGTCAACAATTCAACTTTTGCTGGAAGTGCCCAGATGGAATAAGCTCCCCACCGAGCTCCGTCTTATTCCTGACCTGGGCCGCTTCAAAGCTAGCTTAAAAACCCACCTATTTAGGATGGCCTTCAATACCTAGTAGTATGACGACACTTTTTACAATCTTTTCTTAATCAATTTTGTTGTATTTTATTGCTCTTATTGTTCTTTTATTATTTTTTTTTTTAATTGTTTTCCATTTATTTATCTCTGCACTTATTATCTGTTGTAAAGCACTTTGGTACACCGAAAGGATTGTTGTAAAGGGCTTTATAAATAAAGTACATTTACATTTACATTTACACTCACATCTGTCCTGGGTTAGAGTCACATCTGTCCTGGGTTACACTCACATCTGTCTTGGGTTAGTCACATCTGTCCTGGGTTAGTCACATCTGTCCTGGGTTACACTCACATCTGTCTTGCGTTAGAGTCACATCTGTCCTGGTTTAGACTCACATCTGTCCTGGGTTACACTCACATCTGTCCTGGGTTACACTCACATCTGTCCTGGGTTAGATTTATATCTGCCCTGGGTTAGATTTATATCTGCCCTGGGTTAGACTCACATCTGTCCTGGGTTAGACACATCTGTCCTGGGTTAGACTCACATCTGTCCTGGGTTAGATTTATATCTGTCCTGGGTTACACTCACATCTGTCCTGGGTTAGAGTCACATCTGTCCTGGGTTAGAGTCACATCTGTCCTGGGTTAGTCACATCTGATCAGAAACATCAGATCAGAGACATCAGGACAGAGACATCAAGTCTGAATTGGTCTGAACTGGACCTTGGACTGGGCTTGTTCTGAAGTGGAGGTGAGGACACAGAGTGAAAGAGCAAAGGGAGAGAACAATGAAGACGGAGGCTGATTTTCTACCAACGAAGAAGAGGCATCTTTTTTTAACTTAAGTACTAAAATCAGTGCATTTCATGGTCTCCAGTAACCACGGTAACACTCAGCCTTTCTCAGTCTCTTTACTCAGATTTTCTGAGCCTCATGTAAAAACACAGAACGATCAGAACGACACAGCAACTGGATCTGTCTGCCATGTTTCTAACCACGAGCATGTGACCACGTGTCCTGGTTAAGACTCACATCTGTCCTGGGTTAGACACATCTGTCCTGGGTTAGACTCACATCTGTCCTGGGTTAGATTTATATCTGTCCTGGGTTACACTCACATCTGTCCTGAGTTAGAGTCACATCTGTCCTGGGTTAGTCACATCTGTCCTGGGTTAGTCCTGAGTTAAAGTCACATCTGTCCTGGGTTAGTCACATCTGTCCTGGGTTACTTACATCTGCCCTGGGTTAGTCACATCTGTCCTGGGTTAGTCACATCTGTCCTGGGTTAGATTTATATCTGCCTGGGTTAGACTCACATCCGTCCTGGGTTAGACACATCTGTCCTGGGTTAGACACATCTGTCCTGGGTTAGATTCATATCTGCCCTGGGTTAGATTCATATCTGCCCTGGGTTAGACTCACATCCGTCCTGGGTTAGACTCACATCCGTCCTGGGTTAGACACATCTGTCCTGGGTTAGACACATCTGTCCTGGGTTAGACTCACATCTGTCCTGGGTTAGATTTATATCTGCCTGGGTTAGACTCACATCTGTCCTGGGTTAGACACATCTGTCCTGGGTTAGACTCACATCTGTCCTGGGTTAGACTCACATCTGTCCTGGGTTAGTCACATCTGTCATGGGTTACACTCACATCTGTCCTGGGTTACACTCACATCTGTCTTGGGTTAGACTCACATCTGTCATGGGTTACACTCACATCTGTCCTGGGTTACACTCACATCTGTCCTGGGTTTGACACATCTGTCCTGGGTTAGACTCACATCTGTCCTGGGTTAGATTTATATCTGCCCTGGGTTAGACTCACATCTGTCCTGGGTTAGACACATCTGTCCTGGTTTAGACTCACATCTGTCCTGGGTTACACTCACATCTGTCCTGAGTTAGAGTCACATCTGTCCTGAGTTAGAGTCACATCTGTCCTGAGTTAGAGTCACATCTGTCCTGGGTTACTTACATCTGTCCTGGGTTACTTACATCTGTCCTGGGTTAGTCACATCTGTCCTGGGTTAGATTCGTATCTGCCCTGGGTTAGACTCACATCTGCCCTGGGTTAGACTCACATCTGCCCTGGGTTAGTCACATCTGTCCTGGGTTAGATTCATATCTGTCCTGGGTTAGACTCATCTGTCCTGGGTTAGTCACATCTGTCCTGAGTTAGACTCACATCTGTCCTGGGTTAGTCACATCTGTCCTGGGTTCAGGTTCACATCTGTCCTGAGTTAGAGTCACATCTGTCCTGGGTTAGTCACATCTGCCCTGGGTTAGACTCACATCTGTCCTGAGTTAGACTCACATCTGCCCTGGGTTAGACTCACATCTGTCCTGGGTTAGTCACATCTGTCCTGAGTTAGACTCACATCTGTCCTGGCTTAGTCACATCTGTCCTGGGTTAGACTCACATCTGTCCTGGGTTAGTCACATCTGTCCTGGGTTAGACTCACATCCGTCCTGGGTTAGACACATCTGTCCTGAGTTAGAGTCACATCTGTCCTGGGTTAGACTCACATCCGTCCTGGGTTAGTCACATCTGTCCTGAGTTAGAGTCACATCTGTCCTGGGTTAGACTCACATCTGTCCTGGGTTAGTCACATCTGTCCTGGGCTCAGGTTCAAGAGTTTCACAGCACGTTTGTCTCGTCTGTATTTGCTGTAAGTTTCTCACAGCAGCTTCCAGAGGACGCACAGACAGACGATTGTCGTGTCTCTGACTGAATATGAAAGAAACATGTTCATCTGCAGCACGAGCAGCAAACACTTCACTGTCTGTCGAGATGAATCAGATAAAATAATGTTGCCTGTTGTTTCAGTCCAGCCAGAGAAAAGTCAACAATCCACTAGTTTAGTTCATATTTATTAGGAAATGACATTAATGGTATATTAAACATTACTCAGTGCTCTCTACGGCTGCACGACGTGCAAAATAAATTATTATTATTATAATTGTGCAGCTCTAGTGCTGTTTTCTCAGGACTTTCAAAAGTGATGTTACATTAATTTAGAGCAGCTGCTGCATCTTTGACGAGTTCTGGTAATAATAACAAACTGCTCCTTCCTCTCAGTAGATCAATAGTCAGCAGCTGCAGAGCTACATGCTACCTGTCTGAATCTGACCTGAGGTGATCACCTGGATCATTTCTCTGTGGAAAGATCCATCTCTCTCTCCCCACATCAAGTTCCACGAGTTACTTCCTCCTCAGAGACGCCATCTTTAACCCAGAGTAAATAATACGCCACCATGAGCATATGGAGTCGCTTTAATGCAGTTTGGCCAAATTAAAGAATGAATGTGACTGAACTGCAGCTGCAAGTTCTTATTATAACTGGTGAAATAAACTTTCTCCCTCTCCAGCCTGTGAACACACTGTTGGTTATTTCTGATAAAAACATGATCATTCAGAGCTACTTTTGATTCTAATATAAAAATCAATATCCTTTTTATTTTAACAAAAAAAAAAAAAAAAAAAAGATTTCTTTTTATATTTTGTGATATAAATAATAATATAAAACTTCAAGTGTTTTCAAAAGATTTCAAAGTCTTCTCTACAAATAAAAGCCTCCATGTTGTTCTGAGCCTCTGCAGCCAAAGCCGTCAGTAGCTACAGATCCGCTCCTTTATAAAAGCTCTGACAGACGTGGTCGGTGGATATGACTCAGTCCTCCTCCGGTGAACAAACATAAAAACTCTTCTTCATCTTTTCAACTGGGACTGGAACCAACACGAAGCGTCTCAGCCGAGCTGCAGAATTAATAGACGGAGCCACGGTTTTCAGCTGAGAGGTTTTTAAAAGGAGGTGAGTTTGGACTGAAGCATTAAGGTGGATACAAAGAAAAGAACGGTACACAGCTTCCTGGATGAGATACACACACACACACACACACACACACACACACACACACACACACACCTGTCTACACTCGCATGTTCACACACATGTGGAACAAACAGAGCAGCGTCCTTCACACGGCTGACAGGTCTGATTTAAGGGCAGCAGCTTCTGCTCAGTAAATGGAGGCAGAAACATAAAGAGCTTTTATACACACCAGGAAGAATCAGGCGGAAACACTGAGCCTCATATTCAACACTCATTATTCGCCTTTCATTACATAATCAAAGGGCTCGTGTTTTTCTGTTGAGAGTGGAATTCTTCACCATCAACACAGAAACTATTTAGTGCCAATGAAACAGAAAGTGAAAGAGGAGCATCAGTGATGGACGGAGACTAATGTCCACACATGAATGGAGCTTTTGTAAAGTGCGATTCATCTGCTTTGGGAAAAGAAAAACATGAACTTATTCTCATTATTCAGTATTTTCAAAACACAGAGGAAAGGTTGCTGCTCAGAGAAATGCTTACGTCACGAAGCGGAGTGTTTTCATTTAGCTTTTTGTGCTAATTTTGAAAGCGTACGTGTCACTTCCTCACGTCCATCTGAGGATTTTAGGAAGCTCAGATGTCTAACGTTAATAAATCCAGGTTTTTTCAAACTAAAACAGACTTTCTCTTCAGTCTGCAACATGTGTCGTACGTTTCTCACCTTGGGGAAAATAAAAGCAGTTTTTCCTCACATGTTCCGGACGGAGCAACAACACAAGCGTCCTGCTTTTGTAAGAACAAACCTTCCGCTGCTTCAGAGAGGTTGGAAAAGTAAATAAGAGCTTCTCCTGAAGGTTACTGCTGTAAGAAACACACACCTGAGCCTCACTCAACTCACCTGGTAAAACAAGGTTTACAGAGTGAAGGATGTTAGCTCGCGTACGCCTCGTTTAAAGCTCCTCAGTCAGACCCAGAGGAGGAGGAGGAGTCAGAACCAGAGACCGGCAGACGGATCAGAACGGTTAGCATAGTTAGCATCTCTTCAGAACGGTTGGAACAGTTAGCATCTCTTCAGAATGGTTAGCTTTGTGAGCAAAGAGCCTCAGTCAGACCCAGACTCAAAGGAGGAGTCTGTTGAGACCAGACTCAGAGACTATATGTTTGGACACAGGTCAACAAGTCCACAGCGTCCTCTGTGCAAAAGGCAAAGAGTCGAGACGTGACACAAAAATCTGGACTTCTCTAACCAGCGGATAACTCTGCAGAGCGACACGTTGCACCCTGAACAATTTATTCTCGGCCTGATCTCTGATAGAAAGAGACGTCGGCCACAACGGTGCAACTTCTTACTATTCGAGTCACGAGGGTGGAGGAGGGAAACGAAGTGGGTGCGCCTGTTCATTCTTTACTGGTCCTTTGTGGAGCTTCCTGGTCAAGTGGCTTGTCAAAGGGCCAGCAGTGGCTCGCTCAGCGTTTGGGG
>NW_019523066.1:29434-30289 GCF_002814215.2 Seriola lalandi dorsalis | reverse complement strand
AAGGGGGGGGGGGGGGGGGGGGCTTAATAAAAAGGTATAGAAGGTCATGAGAAAACCTCCAGAGGAAACCAGACAAGACAAAGACGAGCTTGATGAAAGTTTCATGGCTGAGTCATCTCCTCCAACACACACTGATTTAACACCCAGATGATTCACCCAGACAAGTGGCAGCAGGGTTGGAGAATATGTTGATATATATATTATATATATATTTACATATATACTGTGAAGATTAACTGTCAGATATTTTTGTCTGTTTACACCAAGATATTCATCGCTTTAATATTCTAGGGTGAATTATAGTTGAGCTAAGTTTTAATGTAACATTACATTTTTATTTGATTAATGTGAACTGATTAATTAATTAAGTATTTAACTCACTGGATTAAGCACAAATGAGTTTTAATTATCACCATTTTCCCAAAAATTTTTTAAATATACACACAATCCAAAGTTTTTTCAGCATGATGCTCAAAGCAGGATGTCAACTTTAGAAACAAAATATCTCAAATTTTAAAAAGGCCAATTTCCATTCTAACACAAGGGAATGTAACTGCTGCTCCTTTACTTTAGTTTCTCTAACTTTGGTTGTGACGGTTTAACCAGGATATTTGAGCTCACACACGATGGTGCAGAGAGACGTGCGTCAGGTGCAGCGCTGCAGTGATCAGTGTCATGTCTCAGCCTCACCAGGTCTTCAGACGTCAGGTGGGTCAGTCTCTGGTGGATCAGGGCGGCCTGCTCGTCACTCATCACATGCTCTCCCCTCCTGTCGCCCATCACCAGCTCCGCCCACACGGGTCCCTCACTGCGCTTCTGCAAGGTCACCTCCAGACTGAGGACACACACACACAC
>NW_019523066.1:24894-28788 GCF_002814215.2 Seriola lalandi dorsalis | reverse complement strand
ATCAGCAGCCTGGTGGGATAAAACACTGAGCTGATGAGAAGGACCAGAGGAGAACATGAAGAGTTATTCACTGTGTCTGACCTACTTTGACTCACATCATCTTCCTCAGTGAGAGAGGTGTGTGAAGGTGACCGACAGAATAAATCAAACCAGAGACGCCGAGAACAAAACAGAACAAAAAGCAGAAGAGTTGAAGTGATGAAGATCATCATGAAAATTACTGCAACATCATCATCATCTGCCCATATCACGCAGCATGAGATGAGTTTGAGTTTTTATCTATTTGCTAATTTATTGTAATAAGTTGTGCTTTGATTAGAGCTGCACTAATTACACAGTTAATCAGCTGTTAAAAAACTTAATCAACAACTGTTCAACTATTGATAACTCTTTATATTTCAAGCGAAAATACAAAACTGTGACAAATCAAAATGTTTTCTCAGTCTTACATCACAATAAATATGAATATGTTGGATTGTTGTTTTGTTTAATCAATATTTAACAAGAGTAATTGGTCAGATTTAAACATGATTTATTATCACGGTGAAGTCAAACTGAGTGTCTGTCAGGTTGTTATAAATGTCTTATTATGAATTGATTGGGAAATAATTGATAAAATGTAAAAATCATTTGAGTCCAATTGTAATTAATCAATAATTAAAAAGAATAATTGTTAGTTTTAGCTCAAATTTTGATATTTGAATTTTCTGCTTCAGATTTTTAAATAATTGATCATCTATAGCTATTAAGTGTCTGTCAGGGTTTGTTGTTAATCATGAAAATCTAATTAATGAATAAATCAATCGTTTCTACACAGATCATTTTAATTACTGACAGTAATTAAGGTCGTTGTGTCGTCTTTACACCGAGCGGAGGGTGAGCCGACGCGTCAGTCCGTTCATTAATTCTCAGCAGAATAATGTTAATGACGATCAGTCTTCAAAGATTCAAGGAAAAAGAGGAATAAATTAGAATTAAATTAAAATGACATTATCTTCCTGGTTACATGTTTGCATTTATGCGTTTTGCCCGGAGCGATGAAAACTCACATTTATAGTCGCAGCGAAACGGTTTGTATTAAACAAGGAGAGAATAATGAAGCACGCTTCATCATGTTTCTGTTCCTGAACTCTCTGATGCCGTTTGGTCTGAGTTCAGGCAAATTTAAATCTCCTTTGGTTTCACTTCGACCAGTAATATTATTCAGGAGAAACACAGAGATGTTACGTTTGTTTCCAGCAGGATTACACAGAAAGTCCTGAACTGATCTGCTCCAGACCTGGTGGAGGGATGGGACACGGGCCACAGAAGAATCCATTATATTTTGGTGCAGATCCGGTTAAAGGGCGGGAACCTGGGATTTTTTTTTCCCTTCTTTATTCCTCCAGCGGCCATTTTGTTTTCAGGTTGTACATCTGAGTCCATCCGAACTTCTTCAAACTTGACAAACACTCAGTAGAACTCAAGGATGAACTGATTAGATTTTGGTGGCTAAAGGTCAAAGGTCAGTGTGACCTCACAAAACACAGTTTAGCCATGACAAAATGTCACACAAATGTTTAATATTTTCTCTGACTCTGGATAAACAGGATGTAACCCGGAACTATAGTCTGAGCGGCGGAGGGATACGACCATGAAGAGGTGATTGTAGTATTTTTCTGTTATGACAGTGAGACAGATGTGCAGCGTTGTTTGGCCTTGGTCATTCTGCTTCCTTCTGATTTTGATTTTCTTTTTTTCCAGGGATGAAAATAGTCGACCTCCTGCTGGAGCGGTGACAGAGACACATGAAAGGTCTAAAAGTGGAGGATATGACTCAACTCACATTCATGAATGGTTTCATAGATTCGCTGCTTAGGAAAACTATTCAAGCCCCTCTCTCCTTTCGTCATGTTTTATTGCTTTGAAACACTGAATCGCAGAGGATGTCATTTAAAAAGAAGAAGAAGAAGAAGAAGAAGAAGAGCCGGTGGACTGTTTCTCATCCAGAACTCCTCCTCCACCTCAATCTGAGGCTCAACAATCACGCCGACTTGCTTCTAAACAGAAGTTTGGTGTGGGAACATTTCCATCTGAGAAATAACGGAGCTCATTGTAAACATTGCATCGGCGTGAATAAGCGCCGCAGCTCTGGCTTGTTTTGTGTGAGGCGGTTTGGCTCAGAGCTTCGGTCTTTTTTCTTCTGTTTAATAGTTAAAGTTTAAACTTTCACTGTCTCGTTAAGGAGGATTGTTGTTGGACTATAATTTCTTCTTGGAATAAAGATTTCATTGAGGAAAAAGACACTTTCTTTGGTATTTTCTGCCATAGGCATTTTTTTTATATAAAAAATTAATAATGAATCGATAATTGATTATTAATTTTTCTGATGATCGAATAAGGAACCCATCTGAGCTCCGATCACTCAGACCACATTCAGGAGGTCTGGACCACATGAGACCACATTCTTTGTGAAGGTGAATGTGTCCTGGGTCAGACTGAAGCGCCGCGTCCTCTACTGACGTCCTCTGACACCGTCTGATTTGTCCCGACACAGTTTATAATGAACACAAAATATTTTACTGTTTCAAATGGATAAAAGCTGATGTGAGCGTGGAGCTGTGAGCAGTGATCCTCTGCTCCTCGTCGAGGTCCCGCCCAGGCCTGGCTCCGGGAGTTTGTCCCCGTGTCCCTGTCCCGGGCGAGGTCACCTCTGTCCTCATGGTGTTGATTTAATCAATCACTCTGGGTCTGGATCGTTACCAGGAAGCAATTTGCCTTAAGAGACGGAACGAGCAGTTCCTGATGCAGGAAGAGATTCACCTGAAGAGCAGCGACAACCTGGTACCAGGTCAAATCATTTTTCATTTCAGCTGTTAAAGATCTATTCTCTGCTTTTAAAGAAATGTCTCGACGGTGTTCTGGTTGTGTCTCTCTACAGACGAAGAATATTCAGCACCGCGACCAACACAACCACAACATGGAGCAGATCAGGTGTGCTGAGTCGCACCCGTTTAAAATAAAGGTGCTTTTAATTGATTTCAATGCTTCAATCTTTGGTTTTTACTTTTGGTTTTATTTTTACTTTTGTCCGTTTTATTGATTTTATTGTTTTTACACATGTATTTTTAATTCTCCCTGTTACACATTGCATCTCTTCTCTGTGGTTTTTATTTCTTTGTTTTGTTTTTATGTTTGTACAGAACTTCATAACTGTTATAATAAATAATAAAGTTATTATTATTATTATTATATGTGAAATGAGTGGAAATGCGACGCTGTCACGTGTTAGTGGGACTGGACAAAAATATTTCTTTCAAAATCTGTTCAGAACATTTACACTTTGTGAGATCTATAGTTCTGATAAAAGACTGTTAGAGAATGAAAGATGGAGGAATCTGCTCCCTGAAGTCAGAGGTTTGTGTTTCCCTGTTCACCTCGTTCAGACGTAATATTCAAACAAACTGAGATACTGATGTAATGAACTGAGGTTTCCACTGTCACGGCTGAAAACACTGAAGTCGAAGAACAATCCAGACTCCAGGTCTCTAACCTTTTGTTGTCTCTGATGATCCAGGCGCTGGCCTCGGGGTCTACAGGTGCAAACAGCTGGCCTTGCAGCAGAGGAGGAAAACCCTGGACTCCGATGCTGACGTTGTCGGCCGTCAGCCTGTACTGCACCTCCTCCTTGGTGACGCCCTCGGGGAGGCGCACACACACGGTGACGTCCTCCGCCGTCTGCTGCCAGAAGTAAATGGGATCTGAAGCCAAACAGGAGAGAGACGGGTGGAGCTGAAGTTAACCACATCCAACACCACACAGGAAGTGACGGGAGCTACTGCTGAATATTTACACAGATGGAAGTCTGTTCAAATCAATTAATGATCAGATCACAAGAGGAGACGATGAGGAGAC
>NW_019523066.1:22671-23931 GCF_002814215.2 Seriola lalandi dorsalis | reverse complement strand
AACGGTTCTGACCCGTCTGCTAGTCTCTGGTTCTGGTCTCAGACTCCTCCTCTGAGTCTGGGTCTGACTGAGGCTCAAACATGTGGCTGAGTCTCTCTGATGTTTCCTCCTCTCACCGTCTTGATGCTCTCTGCTCTCTCACCTGTCCACCTGGAGCAACAGGTGGTGGGCGGGGCTCAAGGCCTGATCCAGATTTCTCAATCAGGAAGTGAGAGGAGACGAGCTTCAGACCCAGTTTTCCAGTTAAACTAAATATTAAAATATTAATATATGAATCATAGCAGAATACTAAAAAATGAAGCAATCAGAGAGGATAATTCAAATTAAAATACCAGTGATTTAGAGGCTTGTGCAGCATCAGTGGAAGTTTGCTTCTGTGTTTTCTAGTTTTCCTTAGGTTTGTAACCATAAGTTACGGTTATGTGTGTTTTAAGAAGTTCAGTCACTCAGCTGCTTCCTGTATTCACCTTTCCCACTAACATGATGGCTGCATTTCTGCTTCTTCTTCACGGGGAACAAATCTGTTCTCACCACTGCCCACATTGTTGAGCAGCCTGTGACGCAGCTCTTCATCCGGCCTGGTCACATTCTGTGATCCTCCATCAAATATGTTTTGTTTTGTGTTGTTCTTCGTCGGTGACGTCCCCCTGTGCCGAGCGCTCTGCCATAACGAAGCACAGACATCGTCACAGCGCGTTGGCTTCGGTGGCGGGAACAGATGTAGACCCTGAATGAAGCAGAAGCCGGCAGCCATGTTTGTTAAAGCCTCGTCTCCTTCTCTTACTTCTCTCTAACAGATGCTCGATGAAATGACTTCAGCTGCCAAGTGCATCATCACAGCCGGAACAATCCGGACACTGTTCTGCAGCCTCGTGTTTGAATCACATTTTCAAGAAGGAGTCAGAGGTTGTTCACCGATAAATATCTCTGAAATTAAATCCCTTTGAATCCGATTCTGTCATCAACACAGTCCTGTTCACCTGCTCCCGACCTGGAGGGAGATTCAGGGGAAAGGTTTCCTCCTCTCTGTAATGAAGCTGCCAGGATTTTAAAAAGCAGCAGAAATACTAAAGTGACCTCGTCACTCAACAGTCTGCTTCCTTTCAGCAGCTGGAAACTCAATGAGACTTTTATAAACAGCAAGTGGTTCACAGCAGAGAGACAGACGACCTGAGGGAGGAGAGAGGAGAGAGGAGAGGAGAGAGGAGAGGAGAGGAGAGAGGAGAGGAGAGGAGAGAGGAGAGAGGAGAGGAGAGGAGA
>NW_019523066.1:20775-21904 GCF_002814215.2 Seriola lalandi dorsalis | reverse complement strand
GGAGAGAGGAGACAGGAGAGAGGAGAGGAGAGAGGAGAGAGGAGAGGAGAGAGGAGAGAGGAGAGAGGAGAGGAGAGGAGAGGAGAGAGGAGAGGAGGCAGGAGAGAGGAGAGAGGAGAGAGGAGGAGACTCATCATGCTCTGTCTCCATCTACAAAGTCCATGTCACCTCCATCTCTCCTGCCTCCTCTGTCATCACCTACAGACCTCTCTGAAGACTCCTCCTCCGCCTCTTCCTCCTCCTCCTCCTCCTCCTCCTCCATCTAATCCAGTCTTTCCTCCAAAATGAGTAAAGCAGAGCACTGATAAAAGGAACGGCTAAAAAGCTGCCATTACTCTGTCTGCACACGCACACGCGCACACACACACACACACACACACACACACACACACACACACACACACACACACACACACACACACACCTCTAGGTGTTTTCTCTTCTATCTTTTGAAAACAGAAGTTCTTCTTCTGTTTGTTTAAGGAGAGAAGAAGCAAAGAGGATTCTGGATCTGAACAGCTGCTTTAGTTACTGAGGCATGAAAACATCCAGGTACATGCTGCACCTGGCTGCACCTGGCTGCACCTGGCTGCACCTGGCTGCACCTGGCTGCACCTGTAATTAACAGCTCACTCATTAACACGGTTTATCTTGTGAGCTTTAAAGACAGAGCCAGGCTAGCTGTTTCCAGTCTTTATGCTAAGCTAAGCTAACCTTCTCCTGACTTTACCTTAATATTTACCATACAGACACGACAGAGCTGTTCCTGTACAGTGTTTCCTCTACATTCATTTAGCAGTGTTTCCCGCCACTGCTAAATCACAGCCGCCACGCCTTCAAATTTCTTTTCTTTTTTCTTTTTTTATTGTCGCAAATGCACCTTCACATCTCTCCACCTTCATCTCTCCACCTTCATCTCTCCACCTTCATCTCTCCACCTTCATCTCTCCACCTTCATCTCTCCACCTTCATCTCTCCACCTTCATCTCTCCACCTTCATCTCTCCACCTTCATCTCTCCACCTTCACATCCCTCCACCTTCATCTCTCCACCTTCACAGCCTGTGATGATGAGCGCAACAGCGGGGGGAGGGGAGGGAGGGAGTGGGGTGGTTGGATCCTATTGGAGT
>NW_019523066.1:10547-20619 GCF_002814215.2 Seriola lalandi dorsalis | reverse complement strand
CTAATATCTACACGTCATTATGTTTTAACTGCTGACTGCATTTTCAGATGAGCTTGTTCAGATACTTCTCTAAGAAGAGGAAGACAACAGATGAAGAAGACACTAGTCAGGTAGCATCATAAGCCTTTTACTGACTTGGTAAAAAATAGTATTTTAATGTTCACACTTGTGATCAGATGTGATGTGAGTGTAAACTATATAACGCTGTGAGCTGGAGAGCATGCCCCCCCCACTGCTGAAATCCTAGAGGAAACACTGAACTTTAATCGATTAGAAATAAATTATTGGCAGTTTTATGAATTAGTTATTTAACGACACATTTTTTTGTTTCACTCTCCAAAAACTTAAAAAAAAATTTTTTTGTCTGTTGTTAAAATGATGAGTTTGGGCTCCGGTGACCTGTGACGGGCATTTGTCTTTATTTCTTACATTCTTACTAAATCAAGCCAATAGTCAAATATATAATAAAAGCATAAACAGGTTCTATTCATTAATCCCAGATCTAAATGACGCCCTCAGAAACCCAGTGAGGGCAGAGCCAGACACTGTTTGTCTGTGCAGGAATAAATGGCCTGGAAACGAATCAGTGTAAACAGACACAGATCACCGTATGATATATATTCTGATGACCACTCGGGCGTTTCCATGACGATAACCCAGCCAGTCGACCCCTGGCTCCTCCAGGTAATGAGCCAAACAAGTGAATGTTGCTCGACGGAGAACTTGATAGAAACGATCTAATAATCAGTGTTTTTGTAATAAAACTGGTGCGAATGGAAACGTGTCACATTAAAGCAGCTGCTTGTGGCGACAAACACAGTGATTTGGTTTCTACAGAGATTTTCACCCTCTGGTTCGAACACTGTCGTCAGCCTTGTTAACAGCAGCAGCTGTTTTCAATGAAAACACATTAATAAACCCAATAAACAACAAACCCAACACACACAAAGTCAGAGCCAGTAGCTGCTGAAAGAGCTGCAGCATTCAGCAGCTACAGATCCAGGTGTTCTTCTCCGGCGTCAGTGGAGAGTGAATATCAGACTTTGAATGGAAGGATAATGTTGTCATGGCTGCTGGATGTATAAATCAATAGTGTTTGCTAACGCAGTACCCATAAAGTCAAAATACGACGGTGTTTAAAACTGCGGTCGTGATCCTCTCGCCTCATTTCACAGAACACCACAGTGTAACTGCAGCTTTAAAATGACTTATCTCCTACAATAATAAAACTGAGCTTCTGGGAATATCCTTCGCTGGGACTGTTATCTGCTCGTCACAGATGGTTTCCAACAGAGAAAATAAAATGACAACAGTGTTTTTAAAGTGTAAATATGAGGTGGAGTCGTGTTGTCTTTAACCACAGTAATACGTTTCCAGCTCCACCTGTGACCCACCTGTCTTCTCCTCCTCCATGGGCTCCGGCTCGGGCCGCTCCACAGGACGACCGTCCACGTGCGTGAAGACAAACGGTTTCTCCGAGGCCACCATCAGCCCCCTCCCCCGCGGCTCCACCGCCGCGTAGTGAGGCACCGACTTCCCCCTGAGGACCCTCCTCTTCCTCACCTCGTAGCTCTTCTCCTGACCTGCGGGGCGGGAACAACGGGAGTCAGTGATGGAGGTGTAAAGTCATCTCGTCTCCTATTAAACTCCGACACAGGAAAAGAGGAAGTATAACAACATCAACACGTCGCAGGACGGAGTCGAGCTCAGGTCGCTTCCATCAGGGATCATGTCGATATCCAGACTTTCATTCTTTTCTTCATCAGTTATTAGATCTGTGAACTAAATGTTTCTGCTGTGAAAAAGGAGGAACTCTACGAGGGAAGATAAAAGTTTCCTCATCTGAGTTTTGTTTCCACAGATTCAGATTCATCTTTTCTCTTACGCATTTCATTTTGTGTTATCATTTAATTATTTGTTCATTTATTATCTTATTGAGTTTTTTATTCATTTCTTTTTCAGTTGTTTATCTTGGATAATGTTTAAATCACAGGACAATCTTTACACCTTTATATCACCTGTGTTATACCTGTGAAAGTACATTAGTATCATTTTATACTGTTTTCAGGTCCATCCAAAGCCTCCCGACGGATGAAGCTTCAGCTCTCAGATATCAAAGTGCTGCTTCTTTACATCCAGGTGACTGAGGAAGAGACTCTCAAAAGGCTGCGGCTGCTTTATTCTCTGGTGGATCTGATCTTTGAATCATTAGTCAGGGTGAATTTCTTTCTGAGCTCAAGCCAAGAACTTTAATGAAAATTCTTCCTGCCAACGTTTGTGCACTAATCTCATCTGAGAAATGATAATTAAACTTCATTAAAGGCAGATTATGACTAGTAGTGTTTAATTAAACAGGATTTCTGTCTACTGGATGTGATTCTGTAAAAATGTACAAAGAGAGAAATAATGACTCAGACCTAATTATGTAAGACACACTGGTCTTATATTATTTCATGCTCAATTAGCAGAACTATGATCAATGATGTCAATGTCAACGAACCACCCACCATGTCCTGCAGTGTTGGCGACTGTGATCCACTCCAGAGACACAGAGAACCCACTTCCTTTGGTTTCCTGTGGGTCCTTCTGGATGCGGAGCAGCAGAACCTCCATGTTGTGGACTCCGGCCTGGACGTGTGAGACGCTGTGGAGGACGGTGAACGGCTCCCCCGTGTCTTCACTGAACAGCGGCTACAGGAAGAGAAGCAACCAGCAGTCATTTCAAAAATATATATGTTTATTGATTTAAACGTTTTGATTACATCAAAGCAACAAACACTAACAACAACAGAAATAAAAATAACTAGAACCGCCTCCTCGTGGTCGTATCCCTCCGCCACTCAGACTAGTTCCAGGTCACATCCTGTTTATCCAGAGTCAGACAGAATATGAACCACGTGGATGAAACTGTGTCATAAAAAGTGTTTTCCAAGGTCACCATGACCTTGACCTTTGATCACCAAAGTCTAATCAGTTCGTCCTTGAGTCCAAATAGATAGTTGTGCAAAATTGAAAGGGATTCCCTTGAAGAGGAGATGTTGCGTTCACAAGGCCAAAACTGTGATTTGCGAGGTCACCATGACTTTGACCTTTGAACTTTGACCTTTAGCCACAAAACTCTAATCAGTTCGTCCTTGAGTCTAGATGAACGTTTTTACCAAATTTGAAGAAATTCCCTCAAGGCGTCATGGAGCGTTCACAAGGCCAAAAGTGTGTTTTGTGAGGTCCCTGTGACCTTTGACCTTTAACCTTTGACCACCAAAATCTAATCAGTTCATTCTTGAGTCCTGGTGAATGTTTGTGCAAAATTTGAAGAAGTTCCTTCCAGGTTTTTCTGAGATATCGTGTCAACGAGAACGAAACGGACGGACAACCTGGAAACAATATGGCTGCCGCTCTGACTGTCGCCGGGCGGAGGAATAAAAATAAAACTTTGATCTGAAGGGAAAAGAACAGAGCTGCTTCTCCTCATATATGTATTTAATGAATGTGGTGACTGTTTTGATGTCACCTCACTTTACTGAAAACTCCCCACAGGTCGCTGACTGACTCAGGGCCTTTACTCTTCATCACAGATTCCACTGTTGAACGTTAAACCGATCCCGACTGTGAAGAGGAAGAAGAGCACAAAGACTTCACCCTCACTTCCTCAGACCTCTTCCTGACGGCTTTCTAAACACACACTCTGGTTCTGAGGCTTGAATTTGAAGAATAACTGGCTGTTTTTATGAGGAAAGAATTCACCGGCTCCATCTACGTTTGTGAGCAGGACTCACGGCCGGTTAGCTTGGTTAATGTAGCGGGAGGTTACAGGATAAGAAAGAGTTAATCATCTACAGCACTCGCTCCTCATTGGTTCCTGCTGAGGACTCAAATATATATATATTTTAACACTCATAAATAAAGTTTATTTATCTAAATACTCAGTTATTTCCTAAAACAGCTGAGAACTGTCGTTTTTAAACAATATTCACTCACAGGAATAAAGTGCGTTTATTCGGGACTATTTTTCCCAGTGGATTAACACGTTTGTAGTTTCTGGTTCAACCAAACGCCACTGTTTGTACAACCCTGCTGCACACATTGTTTACTGAGATATTGTGTTTGATTTTTCTTCTATGTAGATTGAGCTGTTTTTTATTCTTAGTAATCAGCTGCTATAACTGTAATTTACCAATTTGGGATCAATGAAGTACGTCTACCTCCCTACCTAGCTACCTAGCTACCTCGCTATCTCTCTATGTAGCTAGTTATCTGCTGAGGATTTTGGGCAGCAGGACGATGTATGTGGGACAGATTAAAGTAAACTACAGCTCCCATGTTCAGTTTAGTGAAGGAACATGTTGCTCGGTGCAACGCTGATGTGTTTTTGGGCAAAAACGAAGCTGCATGACCCAGAGGAAGAAGCTACTTATTAATGGAGTCAATTAGAAAAAAAAGACTTTTCCTAATCTTCATCACCGTCTGCTACAAACAACTTTGTCACAGTCACAATCACTGAGCTCTTTTTAATCACTGACTCTGCTCCTCCGGGGCTTTGACTTTGTCATCAATGACTCGGAGATTACATCACCAGCTGCTGAGGTGTCGGGTTTGTGCACCCAGTTTCTGGACACTGAACACACCTCCAGTCTGATGCTAACATCAGTCACAAGCACCTGAGCGACACCTGTCTGTGTCCGGCCCATAAAGCAGAAGACAAAGCAGCAGAGAGAGAAATGTTTCCTCTTCATGATACAGCACAGAATTTCTGCTCAGCTGCTTTCCTCAGTGTCAAAGTGCTTGTGTCAGTTTTAAACAACACTCACTTGTGGAGATGAGAGGGATGTGATCAGAGCAAAGCAGGAAGCCCAGTCAGCGTTGCTGCACTTCCATTCAGTCACCAAATGAGGTCAATAAAAGGTCACGAATGAGTCCCGACCCTTTGACCTCCACAGTGACTTCTAGATTATATTATAATGTCTGAATTATGGAAAACTCACACAGTTATTTGATCATGTGTGTGTTGCTCTACGTACCTCCCACTTCGAATGAGAGCTGTCTCCCCTCTTGCCCGTGCGGAGGAGGTGGAGTCGGCCGGTGCCGTCGGAGAGAGCGGCCCAGGTGGCGGAGGTGAGGCTGACGGAGGCACAGAGACGATCCTCACACCGGCTGGAGTCAGCGCTGATACGGAAAACCTCTCTTGGCTTCCCGAGGGCAGTGTCCTGGATTCACAACATAACAGACACGTACGTCAGTCAGTCAGTCAGTCAGTCAGTCAGTCAGTCAGTCAGTATTCATGTAAAACAACTGCAGCTGTTTCTACGTGGATTTAAACCAGAGTGAGTTTGATTCAAGGAGACCGGGTGGAGTGAATTTGAATGTTGGTGGATGTGGATGAAACTGATAATTACTTGCTCTGTTATTTATTTGGTCTATGAAATGTCAAAATATAGTGAAGGAAAATACTCATTACAACTTCTCAAAGTCAAGGTGACATCTTAAACAAAAAAGCAGCAAAGAGAAAATGATGAGTCAGTTATCAAAATAGATGCAGACAGGTTTTCTGTTGTTTCGGCACTAGTGGTGAGGAAAAGCATAGGAATGGTGCAACATGGATTTTGTGAGGTCACCACGCCCGTAACCTTTGACCTTTGACTCCCAAAATCTAATCAGTTAGTCCTCGAGTCCAGGGGAATGTTTGTACCAAATTTGAAGAAGTTCTGTCAAGGTGTTACTGAGATATCGTGTCCATAACAAAGAGACGGACGGAGAACGTGAGAAAACAAAATGGCTGCCGCTCTGACTGTCGAAGATTAGAGAATAATATAAAATGTGTGATATACACGTGTCTGTTATTGCTACCAACCAATCAAATTACTTTTATTCTCCAAACAGTCCAGTCATGACTCACAAGGACTCAGAGACGCTTAACGAGAGACGGTTTTGAACCACAGAAGAAGAGAAAGGTCACTGCACCATAAACCAATGAGAAAACTCTGATCAACATCTGAAATCACAGGTGGCGGGACACGTGACTCGGCCGTGATTCACAACTCAGAGCCTCGTTAGTAACGAACAGATCCGTCGCACATGAGCTTCAATTACTCACTGCTTGGAAGTAACAGCGTTTGAAAAGGACTGTGCAGCAGCTGCCCTGCTGTTGCCATGGCGCTCAACACTGTGTATTATATCACCACCTAATGTAGGGTGCACCTTTGAGATCATTTTCTCCACCATCCGTGTCCGTTAATGTCCCGAACGAGAGCGTGATCCGCCTCTGCACAAAGCGCCGCGCGACCCTTCCTGCAAACGTACACAAAAGGTCCCGCCGCCCGATAATTATCATGTGATGATTGTAATTAGGATTTGAGCAACACATTTCCATAAAGAGTCACTTAATGATGCAACTGAAAGCCAGATATTCTTCCTCACAGGATGACAGTGTGACGACCATCATTCAGGCCGGTTTGGACATAAAAATCACTGATGTTGCTCCAATTACCTCTAATCACGGTCAACGATCTGAGACATGAAAGAAGTCTCAGCTGAAAAGGTCACGGTGCTGATTCTACTCCTCGTCTCAGCGTCTTGGTCCTGGATCAGGATCTTGAGTTAATTATCTAAATCACACCTGTGATTAACCACAGACACACAAGGACTCATCCAAAACTTTATCATCCAACAGACAAAAGAAAGTCAAATGAAGTTGTTTTTCCCCTAAAACTGCCTCTGACTGAACGTCTCCCTGAAGGAACAGAGTGATGGGAAGAGCCACGTTGACACTGCAGCTTTTAAAATGTGAAGTTGGTGGAATTTTTGCAGATGAAATTCAGTTTCTCTTGGCGTCACCTGCCGGAAAAGCACCGTGGGCCGGCGCTGCCGTTACACAAGTGTTTGACCGCCACCTGCTGGTGAGTCAGAGGCACTGACGGCAACTTTATACCTCAATCACATACTTCTAATACAAAAACAGATGCTTTCAAACTCTGCTAAGACCCATCTGCACCTTTGTTTAGGACATTTAAACTTCTGTCAATTTATTCTGCAAATCATCTTCTAACTCGTGTGATAATGTTTAAATTCAATACATTTCATAATTCTTCTATTATCGTCTGACATTCACTCTTATTTACTGACGCGCTCAAAGGATTTTCATTTACCTTACTGTCAAACTTCTAATCATCATTTTTTAAACCAAATTCAGAAGTTCCTCGTCCCTGAGTTCACTCAGCTCAACTGCGAAGTCGTCGTTAAAAATATGAAGTGTTCAGCTTTCTGTCTTGATTTATTATTATTATTATCATTATTATTATTATTATTATTATATCTTTTTAATGTGTAATGTCTTACTGTTCCTTCTGTCCAAATAAACTGAACTAAACTAAATTCCACCAATAATTCCACTGTCACAACATCTGCATCACAACTGTTTTATTTGACATGAACATTAAATACATATGAATTTGCCTCACAGACTTTGGTGGAAGGATATGTTGAACTAACTAACAGTAAATAGACCCACACGCTGCTGCAGCACAAAGACGTAAACAGCAACAAGGAGGATTTAAAATCTTACCAGAGTGACGGAGAGGCTGAGAACTCGTCCTTTGCAGTCCACAAATAAAACACTATCTTCATACCAAGGGTCTAAGTGCAGGTAGTTGTACATGCCAAACGCACGCATATGTTCCAGGGTGTACTGAGTGTCCTTCAGCTTCACTTCCTCCACAGCTGTGGCACAGATGACAAAGCAAAAGGTGAGACATGAAAATGAAAATATTTCGAGTTTTCACTGAGCAGGAGTTAAACCTATGATTACTGCAACAGCTTTTATATGTAATAAAGATGCACCAAAATATTTTTCTATGTCACTTAATATGTTATACAAGCAGTAAAATAATAGTGCTTTAAAAAGCCACTTAAATCGGCTTGATATACATCAGTGGCCAACATGAATTGGAAAACATGGATGTTCATGAACATACCAGCGTTTCCCTCGTTTTTGTGGCTTTTTCTTTGTCATATGTACTATTCTTCTTTTACCTTTATTTTCATCTTGTTTATATTTTTATCAAATGTCAATTTGACTGATTTTTTTCTCTGTACTCTTTCACTTTGTTTTCTTTGTCTGTGTGTTTTATGAAAGGCACTTTGTAATCCTCATGGAGGCATTAGAGACGAGCAACAGACACCAGACATATGTGCAATAAGTCGTCGTTCCTGCCGAGTGCATCTAAGATATCGAACACATTATGGCTCTTTTATAAACTAAATCTTGCAGCCAGCTCCTCGTTGTTATGTAAAATAATCTAATTTTAAGACTGACTTTAAATCTTTGTATTCGTGTTGTATTTTTAAAGCCAAAGACAATTTTACACTCACAAGTTCACACTAACATCACTGTTATTACGATAATCAGCAGTGAATTGAATATGGCTCCAACTATTATTGTTTGTCAATTATTCTGCAGATTATTTTCCTTTATAAAACGTAAGAAAGTAAAAACCCATATACTTTCCCACAGCATAAAGTGAAGCCCTCAAAGATATTCAGACATCAGTCATGTATGACAAAGAAGAGCATCAAATCAAAGCAGGAGCCACAAATTATTTGGTATTTTGTCTTAAAAACACAATAAAAATAATTATTCCTTCTTCACAATACTAACCGATTAATTGTCTTTGCACAGACTAACCGATTAATCAACTAATCATTGCAGTTCACTTTCTTACTGACCCCTTCAGGTAAAAGTGGAGGAGTAGTGTTAATTAGCATGACCACAGGACGTTTTAAATTATTACCAAACTGTAAAGAAATGAGGATGTTACATGGCATAAGTGATAGCTGGTATCAATGCTAGGCTAGCACACATGCTAACTGCACTCTTAAGTTTCTCTCACCAGCGTCCAGCTCTACGTTGTAGGTTGGGATGGCGTCCAGAGATAAGCGGTAACTTTCGAAGCCGGGGTCCAGCAGCTCTCTGTTGACCTTCAGGGAATAGTTAGACGCGGCCATGTTTTGATTAATGTGACCGGCTAATTTACAAGTTGGTGACAATCCTGTACAACAAGATGATGATGGTGAAGAAGTCAGTAACACACACGTTTCC
This sequence comes from Seriola lalandi dorsalis, assembly GCF_002814215.2. NCBI lineage: Eukaryota > Metazoa > Chordata > Actinopteri > Carangiformes > Carangidae > Seriola > Seriola lalandi. The sequence continues at coordinate 11,528 of NW_019523066.1, read as the reverse complement.
TGTTTTGTCGAACACGGCGCCATTTTTAGAGCGGACAAGGCGGGCCCGGGTGCTCATGGGAAGGTGAGTTCTCGATGTATTTTCTCTTAAATTCGTTCTTATTTTCGTCTTTCAAAACCAGACGCCGTCTCTTGAAGATGAACTGTGTCATAAAACACGACTTTTTCACAGTGACGTAACGTGTGACGAATTTACCGCCAAAAAAGCGGAACCCTTAAACCGTTCCGCCGCGAACGTTTCCGACGGTACGCTTTAGTGAAGGGACGGTGTGCTCCCCAGCTGATCCATCCCGACAAAAGGTAGCGTCTACCTGATTGCTAGCTGAATTAAACAATATTTCACATATTTATCACATTTAGTTGAATCCAAACTGACAGATTTACTGTTTTTATTTAATTCCCCGACAGATCATGAGCAAAGACTCCCAGATGAGGGCTGCAATAAACCAGAAGCTGATAGAAATGGGGGAGCGGGAGAGGTAAGCGAGTCTTTCTCTGCAGTGTTTTCGGTTGTGAGTGGTTTACAGACTGTGCAGTGTCTTTACACGTATTTACAAAATGTCAACTAAATGTGTGGCGGCAGGTTGAAAGAGTTGCTCAGGGCGAAGCTGGTGGAGTGTGGATGGAAGGATCAGCTTAAAGCACACTGCAAAGGTACTGCATGTAATTGTTTGTTTGTGTGTGTGCGTGTGTGTGTGTGTGTGTGTGTGTGCGCGCGCGCGTGTGTGCGCTAGTGTGTGTTCCTATGAAACTGGACCATCTAAACTCATGAACTCTTGTGTCCAGATGTGATCAGAGAAAAGGGCCTGGAGCACGTCACAGTGGAGGACCTCGTCACAGAAGTCACACCTAAAGGCAGAGGTACCGTTCATGATCAAACACAGCGGGGGGGGGGGGGGGGGGGGGGTAAATACTGTGACAGTACACTGATACAATAAGGGGGAATCTGCACAGTCACACTTTGTTTAGACCCACAGTGCTT
>NW_019523066.1:5982-10218 GCF_002814215.2 Seriola lalandi dorsalis | reverse complement strand
CACACACACACACACACACACACACACAGGTTGGTGGGGGTGTGACCCACAGTTCACCGTCGTCTAATGGCTCCCTCCAGCAGGATAATGCTCCATAAAAAAACCACAATGCTAAAGTCTCAAACTGAAACTCCTGAATTATCCGGCGGCGCAGGAGATTTGCAGAACATCATCATCATCATCATCATCACCTGTGGAGTCAGTGCCACGGAGAACTGAGGCTGTTCTCAGAGCAAAGTATTAGTATGGTGTTCCTAATAAAGTGCCCGCTGAGTGTACATTATGAGCATTGATTATGTACAGAATGAAGTATTGAAAAACAATATGAACCCTACTGAATAAAATGGTCTCCAAACATGGAGTCTTTGCTGAGAGTATCTCAGCCATCAGGATCATGATGAAGAGCTGGAACAAGCTGATACAGTTTATATCTAATAACACGAGACAGACTTCAACACTTACAGCTTCTGGAAGAGAAAAGAAATCTGGATTTTAAGACGTTAAAACGTTTAACACTGACATGTTTTGAGTTCAATTAAAAAGCTTTTAGAAATATTTGCTCGTCTTAGTTTGAAGCTGCAGATGAGCGACCAGCGGACCCGTTTACACAGGAGGGAGGTTCCTGAACAGGAGAGCAGAACACGTTCTGAAAGTTGATTTGCAATAATAAAAAAATAATGTGCAGAACATCGGTCAAAGAACAAAAGCTGAAACTTGTAAAATAAAGCTCCACTGAGACAAATGCTGCTCAACTCCATAAACAGCAAATTGTTTTTACACTAAAAACGACTTTAGATGAAAAGTGCAGTTTTTGTCGAGACAACTGCTTTAGAAGTTTGAATCCAGATTCTGATCTGTTTCTGTCCCGTTGGACTGAAATGCTTTTTACTGAAAGGTGTTCGTAGTATTAATAGTAATATGTGTTTTACAGTGTGTGTGTATGGAGCCATAGGAGCGCCATGAAAAAGAATAAGTCTGTAAAAGAATAAGAAAATAAGTGTGAAAATATAAACAGGAATAAATAAAACAAAAGAAATGCTTTTACCTTTTGTTTTTGCTTTTACGAAATGATTTTGATTTTTCCATTCTAGCAAAAGCAAAATCATTTGGTGAAAGCAAAAGTTATACAGTACAAGCATTTTTTAAATTGTTTTATTTATTTCTCTTTATATTTCCACATCTATTTTTTTATTCTTTTACAGATATATTCTTTTTTGTGGCGCTCCTGTGACTCCGTATTTGTGTTGCAGTTCAACAGCAGCACAAACATCATGACGTCGACTCGACGTCTCTTTAAAACAGTTGAAACATTAAAACCTTCAGGAAGTTCGTATTGATTGGAGGTTGTTGTCTGAGACGTAACGTTGTTCTCAGTAGATCAGGAGACTGACACTCAGTGATTATAGAGATGATGTTAGAAACAGGACAGCGCAGTGTAATCCAGCAGAGTGTCACAGATACTTTATTTATTCCAGGACTGTTGTTTCTGATTGTGTCACACAGACGGACAGCTCTTCTTCTCTTTGTTAATGTGCGTCTCCTCTCTGCAGCGCTCGTCCCAGACAGTGTGAAGAAAGAGCTGCTGCAGAGAATCAGAGCGTTTCTAGCTCAACACGCCGCCTTGTGAAGCAGAGGAGTCACGTCTTAGGCATTTTTTAACTCACTGTAAATCCACAACTCAAACCATCAGACTGATGTTTGTTCTCATTGTTCTCATTGCTGAAGTGTTATTTTTATTTTGTATTGTGTGTTTTTCATAATGATTTTAGTTTGTTATGCAGCAGTTTTGGAAGAAAAAAAATAAAGTCATGCCTATTTTGGTCACTGGGGGGCGCTGCTGCCTTTTGTCTCTTAATTGTTGCTGAAAACCTGTTTGACCTGTTTGATTGATTTCTTTGTTCCAACCAGAAAAATGCAGCTGGATCTGCTTTTCTGCTTTTTTCTCACGAATGAGCGCGATGATGATTTGTGCTAAAAATAATCTGTGGGTGGAATGACAGAAATGTCTTTGTCTCCTCGTGTTTGAGGCCGTTTCGTTGTTCAGGATGTTGCATAAGAAGACAAAGACATTTTTTGAGTTGTAGTTTTTTTTTCATCTCACATAATACAGTAAATATAAACAGTATAGACAGAAAAACAATCTTTTAATCCCCCTTTTATTCGTTTTTTAATCATTTTTAAATTGTCTTTATCTTTTTTAATCGTCTTTTTTTTTTTAAGCGATTTACACATTTTTTACAAATGTTGTATTTGCATTGTTCCATGATTTCACCCCGACAATAGAAACATATCTCACTTTAATCCCTGTTATCTTGGTGAACAGTGAACTGACAGACTCTGATCGTATTTGTCTCCTGTGTTGTAAAAACTTTTGGACACAGTCTGAGAGTGGCTCTGATTTTCCTCTGAATATCATTGGCATTATTTGATAATAATATAGTAAATCATTAAATTGCAGAGCATGAGGATTTAGAGACAGTGGGTTTGAATGATCACAGTAACCAGCCTTATTAATAATGTGGCTCCTTTTTAGTGAGACTGGAATTTATACGTGTTTTACTTCAGATGAGCTTAATAAGTGCGTTCTGACTTACTGATCAATCATTCATATGTTAAAATGATTTTAAAAATATCTCTCTATCGTGTGAGCGGAGAAGTGTTTGTGATTCTAAAGCTGACAATCAACAATCAACAGTTTCTAGTTTTCACCTTCAAAAATCATCCAGTGCATGCTTTTATTTTCTTAAAGGAAAAGTTGTTTCCTGTTCAGACACTTGTGACTCAGTGCAGCAGCAGTTCTGCAGGAATGTGTTTTCTATGTTACAGTTGAGAGATGAAGCTGCTGGACGACGTCTCTGTTCCTGTTCTGTGTGTGTGTGTGTGTGTCGTGTGTGTGTGTGCGTGTGCGTGTGTGTGTGTGTGTGTGTGTGTGTGTGTGTGTTGAACTGAATGCAAATTAAAAAAACATGTAACTTGATGATATGAAGCAGATTTCCACAACACTAACTTTTAACAGTAAATCTTTAGTTTCCCAAGAGTTCTGTCGCTCACAGCCGCACCACCTTCATCACTCCTCCTCCTCCTCCTCCTCCTCCTCCTCCTCCTGCAGGAAGCAGTAAGACAGGTGAAGGTGTGTATCTGCTGTTACTGGAGAATAATGTAAAAACTAACCAGCCTGAAACTTCAAAGTTCAGTTTGATTCCTTTGCTTTTTATTTTAAATCTAGTATTTCTACGTAAAGAAATTGTTCATATTAACAACAGAAAATATTTTAAGGAAATATTTATGTATTTATTATAGGTATTATAGGTTATAGATTAAATAGGAGAGTAAGATGAGAGATTGATGTCTGTACATTAGTATGGAGCCGGAGCCAGCAGCTGTAAATCTCATTAACATGTCGGATCTTGTTTGTTTGAACTGACAAAGTGTTAAAATGCGACTCGCTGCTCTCGGCCCACAAGTTTTATTTATTCTTTCTTTGATGAGGAAGTCACATTGAGATGGAGATCTCATTTACAGGTGAGACCTGAGAACAGGAAATGAAATAAATAACAAAAATAAATAAATATATAGCAGAGAAACCAAAAAATAGTCCAGCACATAAAAGCACGACACTTATAACATGTTGCTGAGCTTTAGCAGGAGCCAGGCTAGCTGTTTCCAGTCTTTATGCTAAGCTAAGCTAACCAGCTGCTGACTGTAGTTCATGTTTATCCTACAGGCACAAGAGTGGAATCAAATCATTATTGATGATGATAATTATTTAAGTTTTTACAACTGGCACTATTGATTGATATTAGTTTACTGATTAGATTTGTTTTACGTCGTGGTAAATGTGACATGTTTGTCTTTTATTTTGACACTTTATCCACTAAAAGGCTGAAAAACAACATAATAGTATTATATAATATTCTATAATGACAATAATGTTCTTTGGAATAACACAATAGATGAAATGAAAAGAGCCTCAGAGTAAAAACGCTGAATAAACAAAGTTCACGTTCATCAATCTTCACATGACAGTTCTGTACTCAACGACCTCTGACCTCTTAATTCCCTCTGTGTCACAATAAAGGATCTGTGCTGAGTTACTGTCTGTCTGTCTCTGTCTGTCTCTCTCTCTGTCTGTCTGTGTCTGTCTGTCTCTCTGTCTGTCTGTCTGTGTCTGTCTGTCTGTGTCTGTCTGTCTCTCTGTCTGTCTGTGTCTGTCTGTCTCTCTGTCTGTCTGTGTCT
>NW_019523066.1:2261-5417 GCF_002814215.2 Seriola lalandi dorsalis | reverse complement strand
TCTGTCTGTCTCTCTGTCTGTCTGTCTGTCTCCCTGTCTGTCCCTCTGTCTGTCTGGATAAACAGGATGTGACCTGGATCTAGTCTGAGTGGCGGAGGGATACGACCACGAGGAGGTGACTCTAGTTTTTTCTTAAAGATGAAGAATAAAAAACTTTAAAAACTAAATCAGCTGCTTTCTCTCTCGTCGTCTCGTCTTTAAAGGACAGATTGACAGAACTACATTTACCCTGTTAAAAAGGCTCGTTGAGCTCTGCTGGTGTTCTCCTGGATGTGACGTAAGAAAACAAAGCGTTTCTTTGGGTGATGAACTTGAACCTGAACCTGCTGTGACGTGATGTGAGTGAACGGGTTGTAAACGCTGACGCTGTAAAGCTACAGGCGAAACTAAAACACCCGACCTGGTTTATATAAGATCAAATTATTTCTTTATTATTTCATATCGATTATTACCTGTTCTTTCTACTATGACGTCAAAATATCTGCAGTGAGAAAAACCTGCTATCGTGGCAGCTGAAATGGATTTAACCTTTGTCTTGTTTCTTTGTTTCCAGCCTTGAAAAGAAAAATGCGTTTTTATTCTCGAGCTCAGAAGTCAAAGATGTTTTGGTAAATTTACTGCATTTAAAAAAAAAAAAAGGCTTCTCTGTCTTTCTCCTTCATAACTGATGAAGTCTCACATAAACCTCTCAATCAGTCAGATTTAACTCAGCGTGTTCACTGATCTAAAATCTCACACAGCTGCAAGAGCGGTTAAAGACTTAGACTTCATCCCTTTTATTAACATCGTGTCGAAGTTTAACGTTTGTGTAGCGACTTCAGGAAGACGGAGAGGCTGAGGTCGGCCAGAGGTCGGCCAGAGGTCGGCCAGAGGACAGCCAGAGGTCGGCCTGGGGTCGGCCTGAGGTCGGCCTGAGGTTGGCCAGAGTGTATGACACGCTACCAAAGAAAAGGATTCGCTGTCAGTCCAAAATATGTGCAAAACAAACGACCTTTATTGACTAAAGATGAACTTATTATACCATGTGCAAACTTAACAACAAACAAAATAACCACAGCGAACAAAGAATATAACGACCCCCCCTTTACCTCCCCACACAGGTGAACAGGAACTTAAATCACCAAAGCAACACCCAAATTAAAACCCTCAAAATCCAGTTGGGGTGGCACCTCTGACTCTCCACACAGCAGCTCAAATCACAGCAGTCTCTGGAAATAAATCTCTGGATATCTTTGTGGTCAGACAGGAAATGATGTCACTCCTCCTGGTGCCCTGTGGCGTTGTATGAAATGTGTGACTCACTGTGATGATTAACACTGAGGTTACAGTAACTGTCTGATCTCTGTCTGTTCATGTCATCACTGTGGACTAATAATACACTGACGCCTGCCGTGGTACAGGAGGTCAAACACGCCTCGGCTCTGATCTGGTGTGTTCGCTGCTTGTTGCTAAATGTTGTGTTGTAATGACATGAACACGGCTGTAAACATCCCCACGCTGCAGAGTGTCCTAACTCAGTTCACTGACCTGACAGCACGTTGTTTCTGAGGCTTGTGATGGAAATGTGAAAATGAAAAGCTCGATCATTAACAAAATGACCAAGTTTATCTTTGTATATTTTAATAAGAGCACTTCAGGAAGAGGGAAGAAGGACGTATGTTCAGGAAGTGTGTGTGAACAATTCTGAGGACGTCTTCACCGTCTTCAGCGTCAAAAAGAAGCAGCTGCGTGTTCAAGGACAAGGACTCCTCAGTTTGTACCAGACAGGACCAGATAAGGAGTTTACATGTGAGGACATCATAGTTCTGTGTCCGAGGGAAAACTGTCTGTGACAAGCCACTGTAGAAATCACATAAATGTAAAACTAATAAGATTCACCCTGAAATTACAGAGAAGATCTTTAAATTGTTCGTATGTACATTAACCTTTATAATAACAAGCTACATTTTTAATTACAGATAATTACTGTCATTTTACACAGATTTGAACACAATAAAAAAAAAAAAATTACTGTTAGAAAACTTAGTTATTTTCCATAAAATTAGAATTTTCTTTTATAGTGTACAGATGTTAAAATACACATAAATACTGCAGTTGCTGATTTGTGGGTTTTCTTTTTCTTGTGTGGATCACGTCTGTAGCCAATCATCTCTGTTTATCACTACTACGTAGCATCACTACTAAAAAACAAAACCGCCCACAACCAAAAATCTATTTCTCTTGTATTCTTATTTCTAAAATCACTCTCTTCTTTTAAAAGAAAATATTATGTGTCCTTACGTCACCACGCCTCCACCAATTATAGCCAATAATATCAGGCGAAGGGGCGTAACGTGGTCGTGAAGAGGGCGTGGCTATGGAGCCAACAGCAACAAAAAGTACAGAGACAACCTAGCGTGACAGGTGTGCTACTGCTAGCTTTTCTCTCCTCTATCATGTACAAAAACAATGTAATTGAACGTACTCATGTGTCCACGTTTTATAGTTCAGTTTAGATGTTTTAGGAACGTGGGCTTAGCGTCTGGTTCTGGAGATATGATCAGTGTGACAAGATGCTCGGGTCTCCGCTACACTCACACTGTGCAGGTGTGGGATTAAATATCAGGCACAATTGGCTTCATAATGGAATGTGATTTTGTCTTTATAATGGAAAGTGACACTGTGGCTGGGAAAAATAAATAAACACTAAGCGGCTTCACAAAGGAAGGACTAATATTTATTCAGGGTTGGATTTCATCTTGACGTTCAGGTTTCATGTTGAGCCAAACAACTTTTTAATAAAGGCCCAGCTCATATTTGCTTTCCAGTAACTGATCTGTTCTAATGTTCTAATGTTTTATTTTCAGCCACTCCACAAATTCACTGTCAGGCTTTTTAAAGTTCTTCCTCTTCCTCTTCCTCTTCTCCTTCTCCTTCTCTTCCATCACTCCTCCCACTCTGACTCCGGACGGTTTGATTTCATCAACAGACTCAGGCTGAGGTTTGATGTCGACAGGCTCCTCCCACTTCCAGGTGAGAGGCGGAGCTCAGCTGCTTTATAAAGAGTTAGTGCGCCTTTCTTTGCACCCACAGTGTCTCTCTACCTCTCTCTCTCTATCTCTGAACACCTGATCCATCCAGCAGGTAAAGACGTTTTCTAACTGACAGGTGAGTTTT
>NW_019523066.1:0-1266 GCF_002814215.2 Seriola lalandi dorsalis | reverse complement strand
GGGGGGGGGGGGGGGGGGGGGGGCTGCAGCTGGATCACCTGTTCACGGGGGTGATCCTGAACTAGACTCTGACCCTTAAGCCTTTATACTTCTACAGGGGATTATTAGGATTATTATGGTGTGTTTGTGTTTCCAGGTTTCGCCCAGGAGCGTCAGTTCCAGCTGAACCCGGCAGACGACACCTTTGGGAACCAAGTGACTCTGGTGTCGGACACTCTGTCCGTCCCCTGTGACGTGGAGAGAGACTCGACACACGGAAGCCAGATCCTGTGTTACACCAGGTATCCTGCAGGCTCCTTTAAACAGCATCCACTCCGCCTCACCTGCACCTGCACCTGCACCTGCACCTGCACCTGTAACCACAATGATTGTGTTCTCCCGCCGCAGGCCGATGCCGAGCGGCCACTATGTGGTCCGTGTGAGTGTGGACGGTGTTCCCGTTCCTGACAGCAACATCTGCCACGGCGTGTACAAGTCATACCACTGCAGCTTCTATGTACGTTTGCACTTCATGCCACACTTCACGAGTCAACTGATTGATCAGTGATTGATCATCTTTTTCCATCTGTACTTTCCCTCTCCTCAGACCGTCTGGTATCGCACCCCCACTATCAAATCCCTGAGTCCAGCCAGCGGCCCCCCAGGTGCGCTCTTGACTTCTGTATTTGTGCATGTGCAGATTCTACTGAGTCCAGTTGAACTTTGATTTAAAGCTTCTTCAAACTGTCTGCAGGCTCGTTGGTGACGCTGCACGGACGCATCTACTCTGACGTGTACGGCAGCAACACGGCCGTCAGCTCCAACGGCCTCAACGTCAGATTCCTCAGGTAAAAACTCACGTTTACTTTCAAAATCTTCAAACTCTGACGTCACCAAAACATTAAAGTATCGTTCTTTAAAACGACCTGAGGAACTGAAGGAAGTCCTGTAATATCCCATAATCAATTAGGATTCTTTTTGCATTGGAAACAATAGAAACTTTCTCAACCCACTGACATTTATTCACTCGCTTTAATAAAATGTAGGTTTAAGATTTAAAGTTACGGGTAAAGAAGGTTTATTTAATCGCTTTATAATAAAGAATTTAAGTTAGACATTTAACTGCAGATTAAAACTCAACTTAATTGTTTGTACCAGATCCTACATGGGAGCGATGCCCTGCCAGCTGCTCAAACCAGAGTCAGATGAACTGTAAGTTTGTCCAGATGTGGCCTGTGCATTCAGAAATGAAGTTATAATCCTACATCCTATAATTCCCTTTATATC
>NW_019523065.1:25613-26386 GCF_002814215.2 Seriola lalandi dorsalis | reverse complement strand
TTAACGCTGCTCCTGATATTTCCCCTTTAAAACCTCAAATTGCGACTTTATTCTCATCATGACTATTTTCTTGAAATATGATTTTATTCTCATAGTTTAGATTTTTAAACCCAGTTTACTTTGAGTTTGATGTAATGTGGAGTAAAAACTACTGTGTTGGCAGTAATCACCATACCACACTGTTAAAAAACAAAAATACTCCATTACAGGTAAAATACATTCAAAATCTCACTTAAACAGTTTAATCAGAATAATGTTGCTACTTCTAACTGTGAGATATAAAAAGGAGTTAACACTGATGTAAAATGTAAGCAGCATTTTTCTGTTCTGTCATAATGATCATTTTCATTATGTATCATTTTTATTGTCAAAGAATTTCTGGATTATTTCCAGATTAAGTGACTGTTTGGTTTTACACTCATTTTTTACATGGAAAAGGATGATTATCAAAATAGCTGCCTGCCTATTGATTAATCAACTTATCATTTCAGTTACTTGTACATGCTGTTAGGAGGTTTTATTAATAACCAAATAACAGAATCACGTCTTATGAGCTCTTCACGTTTTGGATGCAAAACTGTTCATCTGCAATGTGATTAGTAACTGCAGCTGTCAGATAAATGTAAAGAATAAAGTTAAGTCCAAGCTCTTCAAAATTGTGCTGATGTACTCATATTATTATGGTCTATTTTACAGAATAGTGAGTCTCTTGGTATAAATATATAATATAAGGTTGATATAAATATTATCTGTAATTCATTTTAGTTACTGAC
>NW_019523065.1:24733-24797 GCF_002814215.2 Seriola lalandi dorsalis | reverse complement strand
TTGCCTCTCGTCACCAACAAAAACCAAAAAACCATTGTGCGACTTTGATTTCTGATATAAATTA
>NW_019523065.1:22140-24381 GCF_002814215.2 Seriola lalandi dorsalis | reverse complement strand
TTAGTAACTCACGCCTCGAGCAGCAGTTTGAGTTTCCACCTGGAATCAAATGTGCTGTATAAATAAAGCTTTGCTGCCTCACCAGCACGTCTCCCTGAGGCTGATCATCACAATCACAATCAGATCACTTTATACAAACAGAAATAAGCAACAGTGAGAAAGCTGTTGTTACCTCGCCGGCGAAGAACACTTTTCCCTGAACGTCCTCAGCGAGGATGTCGTAGGCCTCTCCGCTGCCCCCCGTCTTCACGAAACTGTAGGACATCTGGGACCACGTGTCTTTGCTCCAGTGAGTGATGAAGAAACGCAGCGGCTCTGGGACTTCCTGTCGAGGGTGACGAGAGGGAAACGACCACAGCAATCAGAAAAAAAATCGTGTGAATCTACCAGAGGAAACGGACGGCGCATTCCCGAATTTTTGAGTCCTTTTCCATCATGAAGTAAAGAAACTGAGGAGCTTTACTGACACTTGAAACAGAAACTTTATTTATCCCCTTGGGGAAATCCATGAGTGTGATTGGTCTTTGCAGGACGTGACATCATTACCTGTTCCTTGAAAAGTTCACGCAGAACCTTCATGCACTCGTCCACCACCTCCTTGTCCTCCATGTCCCGAACGGCGGGCACGGCGTCCCCGGTGATGACGGACATGAGGACGGCCTGTTTTCCCTGCAGATACACAGACGAGGTCAACGTGGAAAATCGGGGAATTACTCATATAGAACTACTTTGAAAACTTGGTAAGAAGCCGACTGCATCCAAATCCCCCCGACTTCATACTAAAGTATAAACTTGCTTCATATAAACTTTATCACACAGTGGAAACTTTTTGTGACTTTTGGATTTACTTGTTGAATATCTTTAACTAAAAAGACATTTTTAGAGTTTGTTTGTTCTTTGTGGAGCTTGATTGGTCGTTGGTAGTTTGATTTTAAATGTCGGGACAGAGACCTGATAAAAATAAAACTTAGAAATAAAAACTTAAAAAGTTCAGTGGGGAGAGTATTTTCATTGTAACTGAGCAGTGAGATGATGTTTGTGTCTTTGTCCTGAGAGTGAAAGGAGAGAATCGAACCTGTGGCTCCATGTCATAGAAGACACTGAACATGCCTCTCTTGTCAGGACCTGGAGGGATGTGACCAAAGTAATCCGCCCCCTGGATCTTGTTGTCCCAGAATCTGTACGGGAACTGAAGAGCGATCTGCAGATCCACACACAGAAACATATTTCATCTCTGAAACTTACAAACTCACAGAAAGGAAGGGACAATGAACCGGGTGGTACCTTCTCTATGATACCGACTCCCAGACTGTGGATTGCTTTCAGTTTCCTGTCAGGAAGCGGAGGGTTGAACTGAATCGAGTTCTTCTGAAGTAAAGTCAACGGGACCGTCACAAGAACCTGAACGAGGAAAAGATGTGAAAGTAAAAAGTCATTAACTATAAAAAGATTCAACATTCTCTGAAATGTCACGTTTTAATATAAAGTCTTCATGGATATATTTTCACCTTCTGTGCCGTCCACTGAGAACCATTGGAGGAGGTAACTTTGACAACGTCCCCTGAGTAGTCGATGGCCTGAACCTAAAATAATTTAAAAATACAAAATGAAAATACTCATTTATTTTTCACAATGAGATTTATTTCTGCTTTTATTTATATAAAAATAAAATCTGGAATCAAAAAACGGAAAAAACGAACCGGACACTTTGTGCGGACGTCGAGACCTTCGGCCAGTTTGTGGAGTAGAACAGAATAGCCCTTAGTGAGTAAAGTGTGGTCTCCTGAGAACTGGGCAAAGAACTCATTGTGGTCCCAGGATCTTGCTGATACCTGCAAACAAACAAACAAACAAACAAACAAACAAAGTAAATATAAAGAACATTTTCATAACCTAAACACATCACACCACACGCCAGCATTTATTAATCTGATTAATCTGGTGACTTCCTGTTTATATCAACCCTCCAATAGGAATCCTTCTACTCAGACACCTGGCAGCTCTTGTTCACACCTGGTCTAACGTGCTTCCACAGGCGTACTCCAGGTTGCTGAGATGAAACTGAAGCACTTTCTCCTCCAACTCACTGAACTGGATCCCAGACTCCTGCAGGAAGTTCTTCTTCACTTCCTGGACTTTCTCTGCAGAAATAAAAACACATTACAATCATCTGTAAACCAGATTAAAGGAGACATTGTTTGACACTCAGTCAGCACGACTTCTGTTTCCCTCTCATAACCT
>NW_019523065.1:17454-21429 GCF_002814215.2 Seriola lalandi dorsalis | reverse complement strand
GTAATCTGATTTCCCCCTGGGGATCAATAAAGTTTTTTGATTCTGATACTGAAAACATAACGTCCTCAGTGGAGGTGATAAAGATAAATCATAATCTGTCTGAGCGCAGGATTTCTTACCTGTTCACACATCAGGGCGATGGGGTTGTTCACACAGCCGTTGACGATCTGAGCTCCTCGACCGACAGTGACGCCCAGAGACGTGTCATCCCACACTCGCCCTCCGATTCGCTCCCGTGCCTCCAGCAGCACCACCTGTGAATCCATGGAGATGAAGAGTAACGGGGTGAAACATGAGGTCAGCGAAGACGTGCAACAGGATCTGAGTGAGGTGAAGTGTTTTAACCTGAGTGCCAAAGTTTTGCAGCTGTCTTGCAGCAGCCAATCCTGAAGCTCCGGCGCCGATGACGATGACGTTCTTCTGCAAAAATGAGGAAATGAAAACGAAGTCCTGTAAACCTTAAACAAAAAAAGTCTTTAACATAAACATATAGATGGGTGCTGCTGTGTCACGATCAAGTGAAGACGACGACACTCACGGAGCGGTATCTTTCAGGGAGGAGGGGCTGTTTGACCGACAGCACACCCGTGTTGATCAGACCCTTCCTGGTCATGAAGTTGAGCACCCGGTCCATCTCCTGCACGCAGCGCACACGCACCAGCCCCCGGACGATGATGTGCAGCGCACATTTCTGAGACGTCAGCATCTCCTTTAAAAAAGACAAATAGTTTCACTATTTCACTTCTTGCTGGTTTAGAGTTTTTTAATCCACTTTTTACACATTTATTAGGATTTTTGTTCCTGGTTCAAAACCTAAAAGAGGAAAACATGAAAAGACACGGTGTGTTTGCAGGTAAGTGTCACTGGCAGGTGTCACCTTGCAGTTCTTGTGCCAGGACGCCAGGATGAGGTTACGTAAAGCCAGGTACATGGTGGGATCACGGGAAAACTCCGGGAACTCGTAAAGCTCATCCAGCTCCATCATGTCCGGCCGCACACACAGAGCCTTGCCACACTCGTTGGGCTGGTAGAAGGGCTGGAAGTACGGACACAGACCTGGAACTGAGGAACACATTATGAAAACCCACATTACTGTCGTCTGGACCGATGTCTCCGTCAGTAACAGACTCACTCTGCGGCTGCACAGCTCTGCAGTGATCCCCCCTCAGCTCAGACAGGGACACGTTGCTGGGGGAGCCGGACGGACTCATGCCCACACAGTCGGGGTAATAGGCGGAGAGGAAAGGGCTGGCTGGACTCTCTTTAAACAGCGGCGGCAAAATCAGCATCGAATGCCACCAGCTGTCAGTCACCTCCGCCACTCTCTGTCACAACACAACGGCTCGTTGGTTAAAGAGGGTGTCACTTATTCTATCTACCTATCAATCATTCAATCAATCAATCAATCAGTTAAACAATGTAACGCAAAGTGCTTTACAGAATAAAAGCAATAAAAAAAAAACAAACCCACCACCTCTCACAAACACAACAACAATAAAATGAGACGATAACAACAGGAAGTGAATCACTGAAGACTGGAGCGAAGACAACGACAGAGTGATAAAGATAAAATACTAAAACAGAGGAGATGAATTAAAGTTAGTAAAACTAGAAATAAAAGGAAGGATATTAAAACGCAAATAAAAATAAAGACACAATAGTAAAGATAAAATAATAAATTGAAAAAGAGGAGATGTTTGGAAGAGAGAAAACCAGAAATAAAAGTAAAGAGTATTAAAAGGAAAATAATCATAGAATAAAAGGATTTCTCAATGACACATAATCATTTTAGAAATATCTGATTATAATAAGTTGTTGTTTGCAGCTGTTTAACTGCTGGGATAACAAGACAGATGTTAACATCAGCTTACCAAGTCCTCAGGCTGGGAGCACTGGTCCGGGCCCTCAGTCTGTTTGCAGACAAACAAGATTATATCATCATAAATATCATCAGCATCAACCATCACTTAGTTAATGGCGTGTTCTTAACTTCCTGTCGACCTTGATGTTGTTGAACTTCATGCCACAGCGATATGTTGCTGCCAGGGAGGCGGTGAGCTGGATCTCCTTGGTCAGCTGACGCCACTTCCTGCAGTCCGGTTTGGTGCATTGAACCTGAGAGGAACATGTGAAAATGAACGTTACTGTATCTGCGACATGGAGAACTTAGAATGACCACAGTCAGCTGTTTAACAGGAAGCAGGAAAACACAGCAGCACGTACCCAGAACGGCAGCTGCTGATCTGCCATGAAGGCTTTAAGACTGGGCTCACTTTTCCCATTACTGGTCCACACCTTCTTCCACGAGGCGAAGATCTCATAACCGTCTTTGTGACTGAAAAAAGGAAAATCAGAGTCTATAACAGTCGTTTATGTGAATAAAGAGTTGAATAAAGAGCGTGCCGCTAGATCTATAAGATAATAAACAATAAAATATCTGCGTTACACTCTTGAAGCAGCACTTTCATAAATAATCAGTCGTCACCTTCTGTAATAGTGATCGAAACATTCGTTGCAGAAATGTTCGCCACACGACAGATGATACCAGCGGGATGTGTATCCGTTTTTAGCGCACCTGAGGAGAGACGGAGGGATGAACATCCATCAGTCTCTCAGTCAGTTTCTATAAAGGTGCGAGTCGGTTTATTACTGTTGAACAGCGACACACACTCTCTACCTTTCAGATGCACTTGCAAAACAAACGGGGTACGTGGCAGAGCATCCGGCCTTCTCACACTTTCTGTACTTCTTCTCAGACTGATCGTCCTCCTCCTCCGTGTCTGTGGCTTTTCTTTTGCTCTAGAAGAGAGTGTGGAGAATATTACAGAGCGAAACTCTACTGATCTTTATTTATACAGTTATTTAAATTAAGGCTGCACTGATCCGACACACTGGATCAGGATCCACAGCAAAACTGACCTGATTAAAGACACTGTATGTCTGGAGAATATGATTTGTAGGTGGGGGCGTCTCTGTAGCTCCACAACACTGATGGAGCTAACAACATACAACAATGTTGTGACACAGTTTACCCTCACCTTGGCCATATTGTCATTTTGATTATATTTCGATTAATTGTGCAGCGCTAATAGTTGAAACACAGCAGGTAACAAACAATATAATAATAATTAAAGGTTAATTATATAAAACAACTTCATGGACTAAATGGTAAGAGGCTGATGACCTGGACTATTATTGTTTATTATTAACTATGATTACTGTGACTAATGAACTGCTGGACACTTGAATTTCCCCTCAGTGATAAATCATCTATCTCTCTATCTAATGAAGTAAAGGCAGAAATGCTCCAAATCATGTGATCATGTACAGAACCATGTAAGATGTGGACGAAGGGGAGTAAACAAACATGAGGACCAACACTGCACAGCAGGAAAGCAGAAGCTGATCATGCATGGTGCAGCTTTACCTGTCCAGGTGGAGGGTTGTTGGTGCGCTTCACCCGGACGTTGATCTGCCGTCCAGAGGAGCGCAGGGTCTGGCCGTCCCCCGGTGACTCCCCGTAGCTCCTCTTCCTGGCTCTCCGAGCACCAGAAGCGTTTCCAGAATAGTCTGAGCATGAATGACAACAGTGTGTCTGTAACACTTGAACACAATGCAGCTCAGTTCAACAGAGGCCTTTCACGCACAACAGCTGTGACTGTGTGCACGCAGTTAACGACACTTTTAACAGGCTGACCTAAACAAACGTACAGCGAGATGATCTGTATGTAAACGCAGCAGAAGTGGCGACACAAGAGCAAATTCACGAGCCTTTAACAACCAAACAAACAGTGTGAGCCTGTCACATTTAGCATGTAGCATCCAGCAGCAGCGCGCTACCGACACTGACCTGCGTCCGACAGCATGGCTGCCCGCGGTGCTCCTTTAAAAACCCCGGGATTTATTGACGTTTGTGTGAGTTTCTGACACGGATTTTTACATTTTAACATCCGTCTCCCTTTTATTGTTGTGGGC
>NW_019523065.1:7763-17434 GCF_002814215.2 Seriola lalandi dorsalis | reverse complement strand
GTTGTTACCAGAATACCACTTCCCGTTCGAAGGAGGAAATGGGCGTTTCGTGTCGGCATTAGTTTTGAGCTGCGCTGCTCGCCGTACTACACGGTAACCATAGTAACCGGAGTACGCGCTCAAACTCGGAGCTAACAGGGAGATGTTGGACGATTAATGTTGTTTTAATTACTTTTATTTAGACTTTCGATACTAAAAAAAACAACCGGGTTTCATTTATTTAAGTTATCATTAGTGTTAGCTTGTTGTCATTAGCTGCAGATAGAAGTAAACTGCAGCCATTTTAAATGTTTTAAACTGATCAGTGAGTGACTTCTGTTCATTGATTAGCTAACGACACCAGCAGGAATCAAACGTTGAACCGACGATGTTCGTGTTTTCTGCTGAAGTGAGAAGCTGAAGGGAAGAAAGTTCTTCGTTTTTTCTTTTGCAAATGGATTCAGTTGTGAACAGAAGAAAACCGGTGATTCCTGTGATCAGAGCATCAGACAGGAGCCAAAACATCCAGCAGGTAAAATCATATTATATTTACTGCTGAACTGTCAGTCAGTTCACTTTGACACCACATTTTTAAAAATTATATTTTTTGAATATATTTGATGTAATATAATATAATATTATATTATATAATTCAATTTAATATTATATTAATTAATAATATATTGCTTATATAAGCTTGAGATTATTTATTTATATTTCTGCTCACTAGCTGCACAATCATTCTAACTCTCCTGTTTTATTCTAGTTTATATTTGTCTTTTCTACTTTACTCTTGCAGATGAGTTTGTCTTGCCTTTGCACCCACTCATTTATTTCACAGTAAAGATTAAATAGAGTAATATGGAATAACCTATACATTGGTTTGCCGGCCCATACACAAACCTGAACTATACAACAACTTAATAATCAAAAACTGAAAAAAAATTACAATTATCACATTGGTTTTGTTTATTAAAAATCTCTTATTTCAGTTGGGAAACACACAACATGAAAAAAAATGCTTTTCCCAACAAAAGGACAATTTCCAAAAATACACCATTCGATTTACTGCATGTTTATTTAGGAACATGCACCACTAAACCAGGCAGATTTAACTGTATGGCATCTTTAAACAACAAGGCAATTAAAAGTTCTTTATATAAGAAGAAATACAAAGCAATGAAAAAAGTCTGTAAAATATGATTTTAAAAGATGGATGCAAAGTAAAATAATAATAATAATAACACTTCTCTGTGACAAATTTGTGTAGGAGTTCTTCAATCACTGAAGAAGACTCTTTAAATTGACAATAATACTTTAACTGACAGTGTAACTTTGACTAAACTGTATTTTCTCAACAGGTCAGTGCTCAAAGTCTTGAACTCACTAAGGTGATTCGACTCCTTGAAGATCCTTTGACAGTGAGTTAAACTTGAACATCGTCAGTTTTTTTCTGTCTGAGACGATGTTATATGTAATCACACTGTACATTCTGCTTTTACTGAAGGCTAACCTGAAGGAGAGGCACCTTTTTGTCCTGAAGAAGCTCCTGAAGAGAAGCCACGTCGGCTTTGTATCCTTTCTTTTCCATTTCACGTTCTTATGCAGTCTGATAATGCAAACATCTCTTTCCGGTACAAAGTCATTTCCCTCAGGTGTCACACGCTGCAGCAGATTGACAAATTTTCCTCATTAATGTTCCCTGGTGCAGTGATGGAAAAATATTTGCTCTTGCAACCTGAACACAGAGTCAAAACAGAGTTCCCAAGGCTCCAATTTACCGCTGCATCTCAGTGTCTGTCAGCTTTTTCCCTGTTCAGAAATAACCTCAGGTATCACGATGACTCTTTGCCCCATCACCCCCCCCCCCACCTCTCCGCTGGGATTTATCTCTGTGCACAAACAAACTCTGAGCTAAATGTTAAAACTTCTTAAGCTATTTCAAGCTGCTGAAGGAGCTGACAGGCATAGCCAAAATACTCAACATCTGTGCTGAGAAAGTGAAGGATCACCCTGAGTATGTGTCCATTTTGAATGAGGCACTTAAAATTTGTAGGTAAGCGACTCAGATCCTTCAAGCCGACAAGGAAACAACTTTTTTTTTTCAGTCATGAAATCATCTAAAGATCACAGTGTTGCTCTGCTTCGTCTCAGGCTTCCCTTCCTGAAGGAGAAAGCATCTGATGAGGCGACCTACGCTCAGGACGTCATAGAGTTCCTCTCCCACATGGGTACACAGCTCCGTTATTAAAGCCTCACAGCCCTTATATTACTGGTCATGTTTATATACAATTACAGTTAGTATACCATAGGTTTTTAGGTCATGTGTTTCCTTTTAGCAGCCACTGATTTCTATTCTTTTATTATGTTATGATAATGAATTTGAAGACTTGAAACTTAAGGGAAAATGCTGGAATTATTTAATTTTTTCTTACTGTCAAGATAAAATTTAGAGACAGAGACAATGACAATATTTTACACCTTCCCTATCTGGTCTGTGACACCCAACAGCAGCACCACTGGTTCCTTCTGAAGATGTGAATCTGTTGCACTGGCTGACATGTTCCTTCATGAGCTCTGAAGTTTAATTTGACAAACTCCCACATACATCATCCTGCTGCAGGAAATAGTCTCAATATGTGTATTAATCCACAGTTGAAAATAGTCTCTATAAATACAATATTTACTCCAGTTTAAATTGTATTTATCAAAAACTAGTGTCCAGCTGCTACTGAGCCTTTTCTAAAAATGAAACTGATGTTTTCATCATTTTTAATAATAATGAAGCTCTGTAACTCGGAGGAGTGAGATATATCAGGCTTCAGCTACACATTCATTTCACTGTCCTCAATCACAGCCTTACTCTTTAAGTTACATCATCCATCACAGTGAACATCATATTACATTTATTTTTATCAAAATGACATCATTCTTTTGTGGTAATGCAGTTGTGAGAAGGATATTTTTGTAAAATGGGACTTTAAATGCTGAACATCAGCGTTTTTAATGCAACTCACAACAAATCCATGTTTTCCTTCCTACAGTTTTTACTTAGTGTTTGTGCAGAATGATCTTTGCTTTACATTTAAATCAGAAGGACAGGAGTGGTGATGAGGAGTGACTGTGTCAGGTGTGTCTCTGTTGGCAGGGTGTCTGATGAGGGTGTCAGATGCTGCAGTGAGACAGCAGATAGTTGAATCTGTGAAATCATTCTACAGCTCTGTGGCTCCTAAACAGCAGCCTGACGGTACGGACCGCAACACCGACCCAAAGCCTCGGACTTTCCACTCTTGCAGATTTTCTAGACTTTCACTGAGTGAGGCTCTGTCATGGCGTCTGCGGTGGCATGCTTGTGCTTCTCTCTTTCTTTTTTTGTTTCATTCTCTCATTCTAATTATTGGTGCATATAATTGCAAAGATCAGTCAAACTGTAAAACAACCTGCCTTCTCCTAATGTCTTTGTCTCCTCCTGAAAACGTGCTTTGACATAATATTATGTATAGAGTCTTAGGCAGAGCGCTGCGTTGAGCTAAATGCTCAATCTTAGTTTAGCATGTTAGCATGCTTACATTTGCAAATTAGTGCTGAACACAAAGTTCAGCTGAGGCTCATTGGTTCTGTATTTACTAACTGAACAGCTGATCACATGAGGAGGACATGAATCTATATACAAATTTTCGTGGGAATCTGTTCGAAAGTTGTTAAAACATACGAAAACACTAAATGTCGACCTCACGGCTTCAGTGTCTGGGACCTCTGGTATCTGTGTAACATTTAATGGCAATTCATCCATTAGCTGGTGAGATATTTCAGTCATGGTCAAAGTGGCAGCACAAATATTTACTGATAAATGTTCCAACATCTAGAAACTAGAACTGGTTTCTAGATGTTTAGAACCATCAGTCGGGCTCTAATTCTTATGTTCCTTTGAATCTATTTGAATCTGTCCTGATTTTCTTTTTCCTCTTACTTTTTTAATGTTGTATCACTTTTAGTTCTTGGTGTTCTGCACCTGTATGTAATAATGAATTCAGTTACTTTGAAATACCACATATATTTTATATTTTATTTCTATTGTCTCTCGTCTTCTCTGCCTTTGTTTCTGGTCAACGTCACGTTCAGGAGTTTACTGTGATATTAAGATATATTTCCTCTCTGTTGCTGCAGGGCTCCAGTCGACCTCTCCAGGCTACAGGCTGCAGCTGCTGGAGCTCAGTGACCTGGCTCAGACGCTGCTCCTCTCCATGGCCACGCTACAGAACCAGCCCGCCATCAAGCTGCAGCTCCTGCAGACCCTTCAGATCCTGTCAGGCTCCTCTGGTCAGTCACTGCTTTTATTATGGTGGGGGAGGGGATCTGTCAGACATGTCAGTTCAACTGATGACCTCCTTCATTAGAGAAAGTAGGCAGCACTCAAGAGCATAAATCATCTCATTAACAAACAACACTCAGACAAACAATCAAAACAGTGATTTTAAGTGTCCTTGTATCAATGTCAGCAGGTCAATGGGTTGTTTTATTGCTAATCACATCTATTTATCTGTAATTGCATTTCATTTTACGACCACAGATATGAACTGTGCCTTAATTCTGAACGCACACGGAGCAGAGACGATCTGTCTTCACATGAACGAGCCCGACCCGTCCGGTCAGGTCCTGTTCTGCTCCTCTGAAATCCTCTGGAACCTGCTGGAGAGAGGCAGGAAGGACGAGGTCACCGCTCAGCTCAGCAGCATGGAGTGTGTTGTGTAGGCGTCTCCAGTTGTCTTTTAGTGTTTTTAAATGGGGATGAATCTGAATTACCCTTTATTCACTTTCAGAAGATAAAATTTTTGATTTCATGAAATCTTAATCTCCTAAAATGAGATTGAAAGGATGTAATCTGAATCAAGAATAAATCACTTTCCATCATCCAACCTCTCAAAATCATTTTGTACTAACATATCTGTTATTGTTATTTCTCTTCATTTCTTATGACTTTTATCTTAGATCTCTGAAAGAAGCGTTTTTTCACCTGCTGATGAACGGCTTCCAACACGCTGACCTCCAACTCAGAAACGATCTTCTCGTGATCACAACTCTCATCGCTGAAAATCCCAACTCTCTGCTCATTGTGAGTACAGGACAGGAAGTCAAATAAGCAGTGAGATCAGTTTATATATGCATGATGCAAACATGTGGTCAGTAATGTGGTGTGTCAGATGTGCTGCTACAGTCTCACATGATGTTTCTAATTTTCAGGAGAGTTTATTTGCCAAACAGTTGATGGGTTTAGTCACATTTCCAGAGTGTGAGTCAATTCTTTTTTCTTTTTTTTTTTTGCAACTGAATTATTTATGAGTATTAAAGTAGACGCTCTCATGACACCAACTCTTCTTTATATTATAGTGAAAACTCAAAACCCTCTGGTTCGCAACCTGAAGCTCAGCTACAGCAACGAGGATCTGAAAATGAAGAAGCTGCTGTTGAACCTGTTGGTTTTAATGTCAAAGGATTTTTCTGCGCTGCAGGTGAGAAACAGACTCAGTGGGTTTGTTAATATGTGAATAATCTGAGTCTGACTCTCTACATGTTCTCTCCATGATTCCCTCTCTCAGCTCTATAAAGAAGAGCAGGTTATGTTGGCTCTGCTGTTGCTCGTGAAGCCGCTCGCTGCCTCGTCCGAGCGCCGCTCCGGTCTGCGTCACTGGTCCTCCGTCCAGCAGGAAGAGCTGCAGCTGCAGGCGCTCGCCACCCTCGCAACCATCGCTCCACTCATGTTGGACAACTACATGTCATGTCAAGGGAACGCGTGTCTGCTGCTGCTGCTGGACTGGTGCATTGGGCAAGGTGAGGGGGCGGGAAAACATGGGGACCTGCATCTGAAAGGTCAAAGGTCAAACGGTAACATTGATGTGTATTATCAGGATGCACAAACTCTGAGCTGCTGCTCGCTCACTGTAAGACGTGACATGATACAAGATAAAGAACGAGTCACTACAGTCACTTTCTATTTCAGTCATGCTGACACTTCAAGTGCTTTCATTTCCTACACTTCAATTAACACTTCAACTACTTTCACCCCTTACACTTTAAATGACGGTTTAACTGCTTTCATCTTTTACACTTCACTAACACTTCAACTACTTTCATCTTTTACACTTCAACTAACTTCAACTGCTTTAATTTCCTACACTTCAACTAACACTTCAACTACTTACATTTTTTACACTTCAACTAACACTTCAACTACTTTCGTCTTTTACAGTTCAGTTGACAGTTCAACTACTTTCACCCCTTACACTTCAAATGACGGTTTAACTGCTTTTTTCTTTTACCACTTCAACTGACAGTTTAACTATTTTCACCCCTTAAACTTTAAATGACGGTTTAACTACTTTCGTCTTTTACAGTTCAGCTGACAGTTCAACTACTTTCAGTATTTCATAATGTTTTCAGTTGTTAAAAACAAACTGACCTTTAACGTCAGAGTGTTTGGAGTTTGAACGGAACATGTTTACACTTCCTGTGTGATTACACTTCATTTAACCTTTTCCAGTTTTCAATAATGTTGGTTAAGTTTAGAAACTGTGGCGTGTTCATCAGCCTTTCAGTCAGTCAGTATTTTCATTGTGGCTCCTCTTTTATTCCAGATGCTTTCTTTGGTCAGGGTCACGGTTTCCATGGCGCCGGAGGCAGAGGGAGTAAAAAGGCTCAGATGCGACACTGTATCCGAGTCCTCAGATCTGTGACGTCTTCAGGTGAAGAGTCGATCAACCAGGACCTTTGTGATCAGGGAACCATCAATCAGCTTCTGGGTAAATTAGATTAAAACACAAAGTGTGTGATATCAGCAGAAACAACCTTTCACATCGTTAATAAACGAGGTCAGTGAGGTCGGAGCTTTTGTGTCTTTTCAGGGGTTTTGATGCAGATGGAGGCGAGTCCTGATGAGGAGGATGACATCACACTGGAGATAAAGTCAGACATTCAGCTCATACTGTCGGCGCTGTGTGAGGCCGACATGCACAGGAAGGTAACACTGATAAAAACACGGTATCCAACCTAATTAATCACAGAAGTCACAGTGGGGGTGGGGGGTGAATTAAAGTGACTTTATCTGATTATTATGATCATTCTGAGGACAGAAGGTTTTGTTGGAGGAAAACAGGTGAAGTCAATGTTTCCTGCCACTGTGTCGTATCATGCATCATCAACACATCTCCACATTCCTCACAGAATCAACTCATGAATAAATGTAATATTTTGTGTTGGTGCTACAGACGTGAAACCTGATGTGTGTTGTTTTTAATTATTAATCCATATCTCATGAATATTAACATGATTTACCTTTTAACTTTGTTTTGACTAATATTTTTCAGCTCTGTGTCGTCTCATGCTCAGATCAGACTCTGACAGTTTCAGTCAGTGTGTGTCAGAGCTCAGCTGTTGACAGTCCTGTAATCTTCTGCCTCAGGAGCTGTTCGGGTCGGAGGGAGTTGAGATGACACTTCATTTCCTGAGGAAAGGCTCCGACAGGTTCTACAGCGGCCTGGGACACAACAAGCTGCTCCTCTCCACGGTCGACTGTGTGTGGTCAGTCGAACCTCAGCACACCCTCATAGATTCACTGACGGACTCATTTAGTTCATTATAATATGCAGCTTTCGTTTCCTCTTGCTTTTCAGAAACCTGATTTGAATCAGACTTTTAGTTCCTGGTTTCGTCCCTGATTGTTTCACATTCAGATTTTCAGCTGTAGATTCTGCAGCTTTGTCAAAGACTCGAGACACATGAAGACACATCCTGTAAATACAGACAAATGAACTTGTTGATGAATTTAGCAGCAAAGCTTCTGTCGGGCTGAGACAGTTTGAGTCTGTGTGTTGTGTGTCCTTCAGGTCCTGTGTTGTGGGCTGCTACACCACTGAAGATTTCTTCCTGGTGAGAGAAGGAGTTTCTCTTCTGCTGGACTTACTCACTGTAAGTAACTGATTTCCAGCAGAGGTTGAACCGTTAAACTGAAGGTGTTGTAATAAAACAGAGGTTCAGCTGCTCTGTATGAAAACTGTCTGCTGTCAGCCAATGAGCTCCTACAGAAAATATAAACTCCTGACATTCAGTTGTTGTGTGCGTCTCTCACAGTGGAGCCCCAGGTGTGTGCACGGCATCGTCCTCGCCACCCTGCTGGAGTTATGTGACAACGCCAACACCCCGTCTCACATCCTGAGCTGGAGGGATGATGGAGGTCAGACGGCTCCCAGACTCCTGCTGCAGCTGTGGAGGCGGGAGGAGGAGGAGCTGGGCGTCGGCCGGAACCAGCACGGAGAGATTACAGGTCTGCAAGAAGACGTGAAGCGACTGACATCATCACAGATCAAATAGAGATAGACAGTCAAATATCACAGTGATTAACTGAACATAAACACCAGAGCTGCGTCTGGGAGTGAACATCAACACTTTCATTAGCTCTTTAGTTTAGTGTTGTCAGCCTTATTGTAGAAAGTTCAATAAAGTGTTAAATGTTAATTATTGTGGATTAAAGACACAACAAAGAGGTTAAAGGTTAAAACAAAAAGGGGAGCTGATAAATCCTGTTTGATAAAACTGTCCCTCTTTGTCTGCACAACAAACATATGTGTGTCATATGTTTCTCCTCTTTTACCTGTGAGATCCCCAGAAGCCGATCCTCAGTCACCACCAGCAGGAGAACACTCAGCCGCCACTTCCTGCTAACAGAGCGAGCGCGGCGGTGCTGGAGATATCAGAGAACCTGCGCTCCAAGATTTACTCCATCTTCTGCAAACTTGGTAAAACAGAGTGAAGAATCAGATTCAGTGTCAGGATTATTAAGTTATAGTATTATTTATTTAAACCACACATATGCATCTGTGAATATGTGGATGATTCTGTTTTGTATCATGTAGGATAGTAGCTGTAGTCTGTCACTTACTATAGAGGTACTACACTGTCACTGTTAAACCATGCAGTCTGGATCAATAATGTGGAGTCACATAATTCCTGATTATTTATTCTGTCAACAACATAATGCAAAGAATAGTAGTGTTGTGGAGGTTCATATCACTAACACACAAACCCACATACCTGCTGGTCAAGGTGCATTAAAACAAAGTGTTTCAGTCAGACTTGAAACTGGGAAATTTGCTTGTTTGTGAATTTTGCTCCCTCAGGTTTTCAGGAGCTGCCCGGGCTGTCGACTAAAGATTATGTGACTTTGAGCATCGTCAGGAGATATCTGGACTTTAAGGTGGGAACGTGTTTGCTGCAGGAACCACAGTGTCAGTATTGAATGTAAAATGAGCTGAAATGACCATGAACGACTCTCGCTGCTGCAGGTGGGCGAGGTGTGGGACGAGATCAGCAGGGAGCTGAGTGTGGACGGCGTGAGGCCGGTCAGTCCTGACCAGGAGAGTCTGAGCACCATCTGTAAGATGGCAGAGGACACTGCCAAGAAGGTCACAGCCGAGCAAAGCAGCTTCCTGGAGCGACAGGAGAAGGAGAACGTCAGCGAGGAGCAGCTCATGTACACGGAGGTGCTGAGAGAGAGACAAACAACATGTTTCCACTGAGTGTCAGAGCCACACTGAGGAAAACTGAGAAATCTGAAATCACAAGAATAAAGTCAGAACATTACAAGAATTAAAAATGTTAAAGTTTGAGAGGAGAAATATAATTTTTATGAATATTACATC
>NW_019523065.1:0-757 GCF_002814215.2 Seriola lalandi dorsalis | reverse complement strand
GTGACTCTGTGACTCTGTGACTGTGACGCTGTGACTCTGTGACTCTGTGACTCTGTGACTGTGACTCTGTGACTGTGACGCTGTGACTGTGACGCTGTGACTCTGTGACTCTGTGACTCTGTGACGCTGTGACTCTGTGACTCTGTGACTGTGACGCTGTGACTCTGTGACTCTGTGACTGTGACTCTGTGACTGTGACGCTGTGATTGTGACGCTGTGACTCTGTGACTCTGTGACGCTGTGACTCTGTGACTCTGTGACTGTGACGCTGTGACTCTGTGACTCTGTGACTCTGTGACTGTGACTCTGTGACCGTGACGCTGTGACTGTGACGCTGTGACTCTGTGACGCTGTGACTCTGTGACTCTGTGACACTGTGACTCTGTGACTGTGACGCTGTGACTCTGTGGTTAAAGGAACAGAGCTGAAGCTGTTTCTGATCTGAGTTCAGACCAGGACTGTGACCCAGGAGGCTTATATGTGTCTGAAACTGAGCAATAATAACTCACAGCTCTAAAGCTGCTGGAGGTTTCTACACATCAGTGTCTGTGAACACACACTGTCAAACTGTAAATCCCAGTTCACTCACTCAACCAAGAAGTTTAAAGAGTGTGCACATAAACGTAAAGTTCTTTAACATGAACGTTCTGACTTTAAATCACAACAAATAAAGTTTTTTAAGCGTTTAATTCTACATCATATCAACAGGGAGTATATGTTATATGAGATAAAATTACCAGGTTGCTGAATGTTTATT
>NW_019523064.1:2053-2134 GCF_002814215.2 Seriola lalandi dorsalis | reverse complement strand
GCAAAGCTCCGGTGCTGCAAACCACCCGAAGAACAGAGAAGCAGATCAAACGTAAGACAAGACCAGACTTTGAATTACTAC
>NW_019523064.1:0-813 GCF_002814215.2 Seriola lalandi dorsalis | reverse complement strand
GAACATTGTAAAACTTAAATAATCTCATAAAAACACATTTGTTTTTATTTATTGAATTTAATTTGACCTGTAATTTAATCGGCCTGACGCTGCACAGTGGGAAAGCAGCTCTGAAACGCAGACAGCATTAAATAAGACATGATTTCCTCTAAAGGTAAAATGATACAGGTGTGTAGAGCACAGGTGGGATTGAGAGTCCAGTCTGCACTCACTTTAGTTTCACTGTTTTATCTCCAGTAGAACTCCAGCAACGCTTTATTTTAAGTTTGTTTATGTAGCGTTTATAAGCAGAATATGAACATTTAATTATTGGTTAATAACAGAGTAAAGTGTTTATTAATGTTCATAATTCTCCTGTGAGAACATATGTTGAGTTATTCCAGCTGTTACAGCGTACAGCTTCATTATAGTCTGTTATAATTAGGGTGCTGTTTAAAAATGTGCCTTGACTTTGACACAGAGTCTTAATGATACTTTTTAAATACCAATTTTATCAAATCCATTTTGATAAAAAAAAAAAACTACAACACACATGGTACATATTTGAGTTTTACTTAAGTTTTATTTTGAAGCTCGGTCTCTTTACCACTCAAAAGTGTTCGTGTAAATGAACAGCTGAGCCTCTCTTCTGATTGGCTGACTGTTTTCTGAGTGATCCAATAAAAATAAAGCAGATTTCAGGTAAAAACACTCAGAGAAACCAAATCCTGCAAGGTTTGGATGGTGGGTCCAGGTGGGCGGGGCTTGGTGACTGCTTTGTTGTGACATCACAAAGTTCCAGAAGTCCTGACGGCTGGTTTTAAGGCTCAGTTT
>NW_019523063.1:38883-61548 GCF_002814215.2 Seriola lalandi dorsalis | reverse complement strand
CATAAAAACGACATGGCATAGTAAGGCATAAAATAGTCATAGTATAGTAAGGCATAAAAACGTCATAGTATAGTAAGGCATAAAAAGTAAAAAAATGTAATAGTATAGTAAGTCATAAAAATGTCATAGTATAGTAAGGCAAAAAAAGTCATAAAAACGACATGGCATAGTAAGGCATAAAATAGTCATAGTATAGTAAGGCATAAAAACGTCATAGTATAGTAAGGCATAAAAAGTCATAAAAACGACATGGCATAGTAAGGCATAAAATAGTCATAGTATAGTAAGGCATAAAAACGTCATAGTATAGTAAGGCATAAAAAGTCATAAAAACGACATGGCATAGTAAGGCATAAAATAGTCATAGTATAGTAAGGCATAAAAACGTCATAGTATAGTAAGGCATAAAAAGTCAAAAAACGTCATAGTATAGTAAGTCATCAAAAGTCACAAAAACGTCATAGTATAGTAAGTCATCAAAAGTCACAAAAACGTCATAGTATAGTAAGGCATAAAAACGTCATAGTATAGTAAGGCATAAAAAGTCATAAAAACGACATAGTATAGTAAGGCAAAAAAACGTCAAAAAACGTCATAGTATAGTAGGGCATAAAAACATCATAGTATAGTAAGGCATAAAAAGTCATAAAAACGACATAGTATAGTAAGGCAAAAAAACGTCATAGTATAGTAAGGCATAAAAAGTCATAAAAACGACATAGTATTGTAAGGCAAAAAAACGTCATAGTATAGTAAGGCAAAAAAACGTCATAGTATAGTGAGGCAAAAAAAGTCATAAAAACAACATAGTATTGTAAGGAAAAAAAACATCATAGTATAGTAAGGCAAAAAAACGTCATAGTATAGTAAGGCATAAAAAGTCAAAAAACGTCACTGTATAATAAAGTTAAAGAACAGGGCGTCGTGTAGCGTAGTGGTCTAGGCAGACACCCCATGTGTAGAGGCTGCAGTCGGCCCCTGTTCCAATCCCGCATCGGAAGGCTTTTTGCTGCATGTCATTCCCCCTCTCTCTGCCTCCCCGTTTCCTGTCACTCTCCACTATACTGTCCATTAAAGGCATAAAAAGCCCCAAAAATATACTTTAAAAAAAAGTCAAAAAACATCATTGAATAATAAAGCAAAAAAACGACATAGTATAGTAAGGCATATAGAGTCATAAAAATGTCATAGTATAGTAAGGCATAAAAACGTCATAGTATAGTAAGTCATCAAAAGTCACAAAAAACGTCATAGAATAGTAAGGCATAAAAAGTGATAAAAACGACATAGTATAGTAAGGCATAAAAAGTCAAAAAACGTCATTGTATAATAAAGCATGAAAATGTCATAGTATAGTAAGGCATGAAAACTCATAGTATAGTAAGGCATAAAAAGCCAAAAAAATGTCATTGTATAATAAAGCATGAAAATGTCATAGTATAGTAAGGCGTGAAAACTCATAGTATAGTAAGGCATAAAAAGCCAAAAAAACGTCATTGTATAATAAAGCATGAAAATGTCATAGTATAGTAAGGCATAAAAAGTAAAAAAATGTAATAGTATAGTAAGTCATGAAAACGTCATAGTATAGTAAAGCATGAAAAGTCATAAAAACGTCATAGTATAGTAAGTCATCAAAAGTCACAAAAACGTCATAGTATAGTAAGTCATCAAAAGTCATAAAAACGTCATAGTATAGTAAGGCATAAAAAGTCAAAAAATGTCATTGTATAATAAAGCATGAAAATGTCATAGTATAGTAAGGCATAAAAAGTAAAAAAATGTAATAGTATAGTAAGTCATGAAAACGTCATAGTATAGTAAAGCATGAAAAGTCATAAAAACGTCATAGTATAGTAAGTCATCAAAAGTCACAAAAACGTCATAGTATAGTAAGGCATAAAAAAGTCATAATATAGTAAGGCATAAAAAGCCAAAAAACGTCATTGTATAATAAAGCATGAAAGTGTCATAGTATAGTAAGGTAAAAAAACGTCATATTATAGTAAGGCATAAAAAGTCAAAAAATGTCATTGTATAATAAAGCATGAAAATGTCATAGTATAGTAAGGCATAAAAAGTAAAAAAATGTAATATTATAGTAAGAAATAAAAACGTCATAGTATAGTAAGGCATAAAAAGCCAAAAAACGTCATTGTATAATAAAGCATGAAAATGTCATAGTATAATAAGGCAAAAAAACGTCAAAAAACGTCATTGTATAATAAAGTATGAAAATGTCATAGTATAGTAAGGCATAAAAACGTCATAGTATAGTAAGGCATAAAAACGTCATAGTATAGTAAGGCATGAAAAGTCATAGTATAGTAAGGCATAAAAAGTCAAAAAACATGACTGTATAATAAAGTTAAAGAACAGGGCGTCGTGTAGCGTAGTGGTCTAGGCAGACACCCCATGTGTAGAGGCTGCAGTCGGCCCCGGTTCGAATCCCGCATCGGACGGCTTTTTGCTGCATGTCATTCCCCCTCTCTCTGCCTCCCCGTTTCCTGTCACTCTCCACTATACTGTCCATTAAAGGCATAAAAAGCCCCAAAAATATAGTTTAAAAAAAAGTCAAAAAACATCATTGAATGATAAAGCAAAAAAACGACATAGTATAGTAAGGCATAAAAAGTCATAAAAACGACATAGTATAGTAAGGCATAAAAACGTCATAGTATAGTAAGGCATATAAAGTCATAAAAACGACACAGTATAGTAAGGCATAAAAAGTCATAAAAACGTCATAGAATAGTAAGGCATAAAAAGCCAAAAAAACGTCATTGTATAATAAAGCATGAAAATGTCATAGTATAGTAAGGCATAAAAACGTCATATTATAGTAAGGCATAAAAAGTCAAAAAATTTCATTGTATAATAAAGCATGAAAATGTCATAGTATAGTAAGGCATAAAAAGTCATAAAAATTTAATAGTATAGTAAGTCATAAAAACGTCATAGTATAGTAAGGCATAAAAAGTCATAAAAACGACATAGTATAGTAAGGCATAAAAGTCAAAAAACGTCATTGTATAATAAAGCATGAAAATGTCATAGTATAGTAAGGCATGAAAACTCATAGTATAGTAAGGCATAAAAAGCCAAAAAAACGTCATTGTATGATAAAGCATGAAAATGTCATAGTATAGTAAGGCATAAAAACGTCATAGTATAGTAAGGCATAAAAAGTCAAAAAATGTCATTGTATAATAAAGCATGAAAATGTCATAGTATAGTAAGGCATAAAAAGTAAAAAAATGTAATATTATAGTAAGTCATAAAAACGTCATAGTATAGTAAGGCATGAAAAGTCATAAAAACGTCATAGTATAGTAAGTCATCAAAAGTCACAAAAACGTCATAGTATAGTAAGGCATAAAAACATCATAGTATAGTAAGGCATAAAAAGCCAAAAAACGTCATTGTATAATAAAGCATGAAAATGTCATAGTATAGTAAGGCATAAAAAGTAAAAAAATTTAATAGTATAGTAAGTCATAAAAACGTCATAGTATAGTAAGTCATAAAAACGTCATAGTATAGTAAGGCATAAAAACGTCATAATATAGTAAGTCATCAAAAGTCATAAAAACGTCATAGTATAGTAAGGCATAAAAAGTCATAAAAACGACATAGTATAGTAAGGCATAAAAACGTCATAATATAGTAAGTCATCAAAAGTCATAAAAACGTCATAGTATAGTAAGGCATAAAAAGCCAAAAAACGTCATTGTATAATAAAGCATGAAAATGTCATAGTATAGTAAGGCAAAAAAACGTCATAGTATAGTAAGGCGTAAAAAGTCAAAAATCGTCATTGTATAGTAAGGTATAAAAAGTCAAAAAACGTCATTGTATAATAAAGTACGAAAATGTCATAGTATAGTAAGGCATAAAAAGTCAAAAAACGACATAGTATAGTAAGGCATAAAAATGTCATAGTATAGTAAGGCATAAAAAGTCACAAAAACGTCATAGTATAGTAAGGCATAAAAAGTCAAAAAACTTCATTGTATAATAAAGCATGAAAATGTCATAGTATAGTAAGGCATAAAAACATCATAGTATAGTAAGGCATAAAAAGTCAAAAAACGTCATAGTATAGTAAGGCATAAAAATGTCATAGTATAGTAAGGCATAAAAGTCAAAAAACGTCGTAGTATAGTAAGGCACAAAAATGTCATAGTATAGTAAGGCATAAAAAGTCATAAAAACGTCCTAGTATATTACGTCATTAACAGTCATAAAAACGTCATAGTATAGTAAGGCATAAAAATGTCATAGTATAGTAAGGCATAAAAAGTCACAAAAACGTCATAGTATAGTAAGGCATGAAAAGTCAAAAAACTTCATTGTATAATAAAGCATGAAAATGTCATAGTATAGTAAGGCATAAAAACATCATAGTATAGTAAGGCATAAAAGTCAAAAAACGTCGTAGTATAGTAAGGCACAAAAATGTCATAGTATAGTAATGCATAAAAAGTCATAAAAACGTCCTAGTATATTACGTCATTAACAGTCATAAAAACGTCATAGTATAGTAAGGCATAAAAAGCCAAAAAACGTCATTGTATAATAAAGCATAAAAACGTCATAGTATAGTAAGTCATAAAAACGTCATAGTATAGTAAGTCATCAAAAGTCACAAAAACGTCATAGTATAGTAAGGCATGAAAAGTCATAGTATAGAAAGGCATAAAAAGTCAAAAAACGTGATTGTATAATAAAGTTAAAAAACGGCGCGTCGTGTAGCGTAGTGGTCTAAGCAGACGCCCCATGTGTAGAGGCTACAGTCCTCGCTGCAGTCGGCCCCAGTTCGAATCCCGCATCGAACGGCTTTTCGCTGCAGGTCATTCCCCCTCTCTCTTCCTGCCACTCTCCACTATACTGTCCATTAAAGGCATAAAAAGCCCAAAAAATATACTTTAAAAAAAAAGTCAAAAAACGTCATTGTATAATAAAGCAAAAAAAAATGTCATAATATAGGAAGGCATAAAAATGTCGCACTATAATAAATCATGAAAACATTAAAAAATGTCATAGTATAGTAAGGCAAAAAAAGGTTATAGTATAGTAAGGCATAAAAAGTCATAAAAACGTCATAGTATAGTAAGTCATCAAAAGTCACAAGAACGTCATTGTTTAATAAAGTATGAAAATGTCATAGTATAGTAAGGCATCAAAAGTCATAAAAATGTAATAGTATGGTAAGGCATAAAAACGACATAGTATAGTAAGGCATCAAAAGTCATAAAAATGTAATAGTATGGTAAGGCATAAAAACGACATAGTATAGTAAGGCAAAAAAAGGTCATAGTATAGTAAGGCATAAAACGTCAAAAAAACGTCATAGTATAATAAAGCATGAAAATGTCATAGCATAGTAAGGCATAAAAAGTAAAAAAATGTCATAGTATAGTAAGTCATAAAAACGTCATAGTATAGTAAGGCAAAAAAAATGTCATAGTATAGTAAGGTATAAAAAGTAAAAAAATGTCATAGTATAGTAAGTCATAAAAACGTCATAGTATAGTAAGGCAAAAAAAATGTCATAGTATAGTAAGTCATAAAAACGTCATAGTATAGTAAGGAAAAAAAAATGTCATAGTATAGTAAGTCATAAAAAGTCATAAAAACGTCATAATATAGTAAGGCATAAAAACTCATAAAAACGTCATAGTATAGTAAGGCAAAAAAACATCATAGTATAGTAAGGCTTAAAAGGCATAAAATATCATAGTATAGTAAAGCATAAAAAGTCATAAAAACGTCATAGTATAGTAAGTCATCAAAAGTCACAAAAACATCATAGTATAGTAAGGCTTAAAAGGCATAAAATCGTCATAGTATAGTAAGGCCTAAAAAGTCATAAAAACTTCATAGTATAGTAAGGCAAAAAAACGTCATAGTATAGTAAAGCATAAAAAGTCATAAAAACGTCATAGTATAGTAAGTCATCAAAAGTCACAAAAACATCATAGTATAATAAGGCATAAAAAGTCATGAAAACATCATAGTATAGTAAGGCATAAAAAGTCATGAAAACATCATAGTATAGTAAGGCATAAAAATGTCATAGTATAGTAAGGTATAAAAACATCATAGTATAGTAAGGCAAAAAAAGGTCATAAAAACATCATAATATAGTAAGGCATCAAAAGTCATAAAAACGTCATTGTATAGTAAGGCATAAAAATTTCATAGTATAGTAAGGTATAAAAACATCATAGTATAGTAAGGCAAAAAAAGGTCATATTATAGTAAGGCATCAAAAGTCATAAAAATGTCATAGTATAGTAAGGCATAAAAATTTCATATTATAGTAAGGTATAAAAACATCATAGTATAATAAGGCAAAAAAAGGTCATAGTATAGTAAGGCATCAAAAGTCATAAAAATGTCTTACTTTAATAAGGCATGAAAACATAAAAAAATGTCATAGTATAGTAAGGCATAAAAAGTCAAAAAACGTCATAGTATAGTATGGCATAAAAAGGCATAAAAACATCATAATATAGTAAGCCATCAAAAGTCATGAAAACCTCATAGTATAGTATGGCATCAAAAGTCATAAAAACGTTATTGTATAGTAAGGCATAAAAACGTCATCTTATAGCAAGGCATAAAAACGTCATAGTATAGTAAGGCAAAAAAAGGTCATAGTATAGTAAGGCATAAAAAGTCATAGAAATGTCATTGTATAGTATGGCATAACAAGTCATAAAATCGTCATAGTATAGTAAGGCAAAAAAGGTCATAGTATAGTAAGGCATAAAAAGTCATAAAAACGTCATAGTATAGTATGGCATAAAAAGGCATAAAAACATCATAATATAGTAAGGCATCAAAAGTCATAAAAACGTCATTGTATAGTAAGGCATAAAAACGTCATCTTATAGCAAGGCATAAAAACGTCATAGTATAGTAAGGTATGAAAAACGTCATAAAAACACCATAATATAGTAAGGCACAAAAGGTCATAAAAACGTCAAAAGTCATAGTAACTAACTATCTTGATTGATTGATCTCTCCTTCAATCAAACTCCTACAAATAAAAAACATCATAAGGCATAAAAACATTCATAGTAGGCCGTCAAAATAAGCTGAATGATAATAATCTCAGCAGAAACATTAGGTTCTTTGCACCTTCGGCTGCTGGGACACAGGTCATGTGGTTGTAAACAACTGTAGCCGTAACTTGTGTAAGTTTAAATTTACAGAGGGCAATTAGCTGTTGTAATGAAGAAAATAGGTAAATTAACCAGGTATTTGTAGACATCTTGATTACAGGATGGAGCTGCAGCTGGTGGAGCTCTGACCACACCTGACAATCACTCACACACACACACACACACACAGTGACCAATAGAAACAGGAAGCTAGAGACAGACATGGCTGCCCAGAGAGGAGCATGTGTGTGGTCACTGCTCGACAGGGGAGGCAGAGACAGAGATGCACTTCCTCTGACACTGTGACAAGTTCTCTCCAGTGAGAAAAATATATATAAAAAAATAAAAAAAAATCTAAACTTCCAAATGTCAACCCCAGAGGAGAAACTGTTAACTCTCCTGGGTGAAGGAGCAGCAGCTCCTCTGGAAGCTAAATATGTGTCTGCCTGCCGCAGCCTGAGGGACTCACAACAACATCCAGGAAACCGCACATTGATATAATGTTAAATGATTGTATGTAAATACACGTATAAAAGCGTATTACATTGTAATGAATTATACTGTATTTTTTGGTCTTATATGAAAATGTAAATCTGTATCATTATGCGACACATATTTAATAATTAATGTGTTTTAATATTGTGTAAACTGCTTTGGCAACATGTTTTTGTTCATGCCAATAAAGCAATTTGAATTTAATTGAATTTAATTGAGAGAGAGAGAAAGAGAGACAGAGAGAGAGAGAGAGAGAGAGTAGCACCAGCACCAGTCCAGATGAGGAACTATTCATCTTGTCGTAGAAAAATAAATGATAAAATAAACAAACAAATCATAATCTGTTGTTGTTTATTTAACTAATATGGCGTTCGTAGAACTGTTGTATAAAAGAATCATCACACACACACAATATTGCTTAAATATTATATGTCCATTAGAAAGAGAAGTGAAGAGAAGAGAAAGAGAACAGGAGATAAAGAGAAGAAGAAAGCTGTGTAAATACTCCTCTGAGCCCGAGTGTGTGCATGTATTTGTGAGGCATTAACAGGAGGGTGCTGGTGTTGAGATTCTGCTACAGAAATAAATATTAACTAGAATCATCTGCATCACAATAAAAGATAAAGGGCAGAGATGGATTTGAATGAAGCAAACACACTGAGCTGATCTCTGAAGGCAGAGGACTTAGGAAAGATGATTCTCAGCCACCTGGTATTTTCACGTCGTCCACACACATTATTAGCACTCGTGGTTTTAAACGCCGTCTCCTTTAAGCTTCACTGATCAGTATTTTTATATTGACGACAGATCCAGTGACTAGAACGCTTGTACAGATCTTTGTCACAGAATATTCTTTAAACAGTTCTCAGCTCTATGGAGCCTTTTTTTAGCCTCTCAGCTCATTGTTGTAGATTTGGCACCTGCTGAGCATGATGCCACATGACGCAACACAAAGTTTGCCCCAATTCAAATTCTATGGGATCCAAGTAAATCGCTCTGCAAGGCATTGTGGGATCCCAGGCGACATATCGACTGCGGAACAGCGAGGGCTTGAGAGCTGAAATTTTATTCATCTTTTTGCAAATGAGAGCGACAACGGAAAAGCAGCGGTTGGTCAGGAAGGTAAGTCTTTACCTGTAGTTGAGACATGTCAGTGAAACCGGTGTACTTCCTGTAACCCCCGGCCTTCAGGTTTACACACACAAACACAAATGAAGTGATGCTTGGAACAACATCATGTAAATACTGGGTGACTAACACACTGTGCACACTCTACAAAATAGGACCAACATAAACATACATATTTAATATATATATATATATATATATATATATATATATATATATGTAATTTAAATATATATGTCAATATAAAGGTTTTATTATATAATTTTTATTCCTCCGTGCCGGTGACATTCAGAGCTGGAGGCCATATTATTTTTTCCAGTGGACATGATATCTCAGAAGCACCTCAAGGGAATTTGTTTAAATTTGGCACAAACATTCAATTCGACTCAAGGATGAACTGATTAGATTCTGGTGGTTAAAGGTCAAAGGTCAAGGGCGTGGTGAACCCACACACACAACACGGTTTTGGCCCTGTGAAGGCAATATCTCAGAAACGCCTCGAGGGAATTTCTTCTAATTTGGTACAAACATTCAGTACGACTCAAGGATGAACTGATTAGATTCTGGTGGTCAGAGGTCAAAGGTCAAAGGTCACGGTGACATAAGAAAACACTTTTCAGCCATTACTCAAGACTTCACACAGCAATTATGACAAAATTTCACACAACGGGTTGATATTTTATACGACTGGATAAACAGGGATGCAACAGAAACTGGGTGGGGGAGGCAGACAACCACGAGTAGGTGATTCTAGTTATTTATTTTACTCGTTATTCTTATTTGACTTATTGCTGCTTGTTGTTCCTTGTATTGACCCAAGTATGATGATCTGTTGCCTCTTTGCCTGCAGTTTTTAAGTTGTGTGTGTGTACTGGGTAAGCTGCAAAGGAATTGCCCTTCTTTGGATAAATAAAATAATCTGAATCTGAATGATCACATTTCACTCAGCAGGTCGACTGTAGAGACTGTGTCCATAGCTTAATCATGAAAATAAGTCAAATTGTTAAAAGTTGTATATTTATAAAAGCTGTGTGTCTGTGTGAAGCAGAAATAGACTATTTGGATATTTTTTCATATTTGAGACTTATGGTCATGAATAAATCATAACACTAAAGCAGTTATGTAATGAGGACACAGAGCCTTTAAAATGAGAGACGACACAAGAGGAGACATAAAACCCTTGGATATTATCTACCTCCAAAAAGAATCCAAAATAAAGAAATATTTAATTCAATACATAAGCTTCAGTCGACATACACTGGAAGCTCTGTTGACTCTCTTCCTCACCCTTTCATGTCTGTTACTCAGTGTGTGTGTGTGTGTGTGTGTGTGTGTGCGTGTGTGTGCATGCATGCGTGCGTGTCTCCTGTCCAGATGAATCTCTCTCCACTCGGCTGGATGTGTCACTTCCTGCTCTCTGCGGTTGTCATGGAGAGGACAGGGCTCCAGCAATAAAGAGCCATCTGCTGTTGGCATGACCACCTACAGCCCGGCCACCGTCACGGCAACCGTGATTGATAGCCCCCAGAGAGTGACACAGAGAGAGAGGAGAATATGATAAAAAGGGAAGGAGAGAGAAGTGAAGAGCGCATGGAGCAGGAGGAGAGGAGGAGGACAGAGAGGCAGAATAAAGGTGGAGAATAAAGGAGGGAGGAGACAGAAGAAAAGGGAGGAGGTGAGGAGAGAGAGAGGAGGAGACATGTCCAGATGTCCTCCTGTTTGCTCTGGGGTTTTAAGTCTCTCTCTCTCTCTCTCTCTCTCTCTCTCTCTGTTTCCAAGGGAGACAAATGGTAGAAATGTGACACTGAGAGCCAGTGTATCAATTGCCAGGACACACACACACACACACACACACACACACACACACACACACACACACAGGAAACATAATGGCATTCATTCAACGCAGTGGCGCGCCGTCAGGACGAGCAAGGCAAGCAGAACTCGACCAGTGAAACCTAAAAATATACGTCAATTAGTGGAAGAGAAATCTGTCTTCACATCTCAGAGCAGCGTTCTGCCCCATAAAGGATCTGATGTCGGCCGTGTGCGATCATCTTGTTAATCACTGCCCTCTTGTGGCCACGGTCGGCTGTTGTCTCTTGAAGCTAGCTTGACTTGTATCTATCATCTCTGACATTGTCTGCACCTGCTTCAATCCTCTTTGCCTGAATTCACGGTGGCGTCGTGGATGTGGACTTTCCTATTTCTGCTATCAATCAAATAAAAGTACAGGCATTTTCAGTCCCCGGAAACATCCCCGTTTTCAACTGTGAATAAAAAACAGACGTCATGTGTTGTGCTTGTTTTGGCCAACAGAGGGGGCTGGTTGTTAGCTACAGCAGCTTCAGAAATAAAGCTAAAATCAACAAAATAGAGTTATCCAAATAATTTTTTTTTTTTTTGTCTCTCGGCAGAGAAAAGGTTAGCTGGCTCACTCATTGGTCGGGAGTTCATAACCAGCCGAAATTTGAAAAAAACATTTTCTATGTTGGAAGACGTGAAGAAGAAGAAGTGACCCGACAACAATATTCACAACCTGGAAAACTTTCATGAGAAATGTTTTTGATTCTTTTGATCTGTGGACACTTACGAAATAAAGGAATATAAATAATCGAGGAATAAATAGACAGTTGGACTTTGCTATAGCTTCAAAGGTAGGGAGTCGTTGTTTTATCAGTCGTCCTTCACCTTAGTTTATTACAGAACAACAGTTACCATGGTCAAAATAAACCACCAGGACTGCCACCACCCCCCCCCCTTTTTTATTTCATAGGTAAAACCATATTATATTTTAATGATATATTGATGCTGAACTGGAAACGTCCCCGGTTTTCATTTTAGAAATCTGGTCACCGTATGTAATGCATATGGACATACGGTGGTGTCTGACACCAGAGATGTGTGTTTGTGTTTCAAACAGCTGCCCTGTTGTCCTGCTTTGTGCTCTAATTTGATCCAGTTTATGAGTTTTCTGTCCTGATTCTCCTCAACTGAGAAATTCCAGTAACAGACCAGTTGACAGTGGAAACAGCTGATTGCTTTAGTGTTAACATCCAGCAGCTGCATCGTCAGTTTTCATTGTGACGACCTTCAGATCTCTGAAGTATTATGTCATAATTAATATCCCATTAAAGCTCCGTGATGTCATAATGTCTTTTTCTTTCTGAGTGAATATCTTAACTGTTTCAATGTGTGTATGTTGAAAAGATTAATTTGATTCATTTCTAATTAATTTCTGAGGCCGTTCTCATTTCATCCTGTTCAGTTCATCTCATCTAAATCAGTAGAGATATGAATCAGCCCTGTGTGGTCTGCAGGGGAAAAATCAATTTCTATGGCAGGAGATGCAAGATCCTCACTGGGCCAGTGTGTGTGTGTGTGTGTGTGTGTGTTTCTGTTATAGCCTACTTTTGGGGACAAATTTCAGACCAAAGACCAGTGAATTTGAGATGGCTTGTACAATTGGGGAGTCAGGGTTAGACAAGCCACGGTTAGGGTTTGGGTTAGTCTCCAGGAAATGAATGCACTTCTATGTAATGTCCCAAAAAGTGACCTATTACAACCGCGCGTGTGTGTGTGTGTGTGTGTGTGTGTGTGTGTGTGTGTGTGTGTGTGTGTGCCAGAGACTACTGAAATACGACCCGGGGTGTCTGGGTCCATCCATTTCCAGCAGCGGCTGCTGATGGCACTATGTAAGCCAATCACATCGCTTAATGACTCTGAAGTCATCACTTACCTCATCCTGACATCAGGTATCGATTGGCCGACTGAGAGAGGGATGATGGATAGATGAGTGGGCAGACAGATGGATGGACGGCTGAGGATATAGATCTTTACACATGATTCCATCAGATGTCTTTCAATTCAATAATAATACATACAGATCGTAAAAGAGCAAATCATTAAATTTCCAGTCCATCATGGCCGCATCGCGCTCACTGCACAGGAGAGGCAGACCGACTCATGTACAGTATCACAAATTTACCTCAAGGTGCTTTACAATCTAGAAACCATACAACACCTCCTGTCCTTTGACCCTTGAAATGAAGGAAACACTTTTAGTTACGATGGTTAAGGTTAGGGGCTAGGAAATGTCTGAATGTATGTATGTCAGTGAGGGAAGGTTTAGATGTTAAATCATACTGTATACGAGTTTATACAATTCATTATTTACATATTTACAAGATTAAATATTTACATGTGCATCTTTCAAATCTGTTGCAGTAACCTCCTTATTTACCTCTAAGTCGTCCTCGTCTCTGATTGGTTAGTTTAGCGACATGTGACTAAGAGACAGGAAGTGATGGTGTTGCGAAGCGGGCGACGTTTGTAGAGAAGCTGTTTGTTTTATCCGTCAGATATCGAACCCTCACGTTACGGATCGCTGCTTTGTGCTGCAGTTCCTCTCGTGACCACAACTGTCGCTGTTCGACCGAAGCTGATGATGATTCTCAGAACAACTCGCCAAAACAGCAGCACAGTACAGGAAGTAAAGGAGCCTTCCACCGGCGTTTCGACGTAATGAAACAGCAGAGTGGACAGCGGTCTGTCGGAGGGGAAGGGTCGATACTCTCAGGATTTTAATTTTTCAATGTGCTTCTGTTTCTTCTTCTTCTGTTTTTAGCTTTAACAGAGCTTCAGTTGGGAATCAATGTGACTGTTACAAACACTGACACACTGATGTCACTGATACGTTATACCCTCCTTTGTGTGTTTGTGTGTTTGTGTGTGTGTGTGTGTGTGTGTGTTTGTGTGTGTTTGTGTGTGCACTGCTCCTCCTGCTCTCCTCATGACCTACACCCTTCTCCTCCCCTCCCTCCCACTCTCCCCTCCCCCACACCACCAAGGACTGAGTGAGGACAATGGAGGGGGAGGGGAGGAACAGATCAACCACAGCGTGGATCATCTGCATCACTGCACACAGGGGAGGGGCTCTGAGGTCATCAGGGAGGCTCCATGTAATTGGTCAGCGAGGAGGTTATGGATCTGTATGAGCAAACATTTCTTTCTTCCTTCCTTCCCTCCTTCCTTTTTCCCTTCCCTCCTTCCTACCCCAGCGTGCACTGGGTAAAAGTTAGGGAGGCCACCGTTCACACATTGTGCTAACAGCGACAGAAAGACGTCTCTGGAGAAATTAGCATCTGC
Source organism: Seriola lalandi dorsalis (assembly GCF_002814215.2). Lineage (NCBI taxonomy): Eukaryota > Metazoa > Chordata > Actinopteri > Carangiformes > Carangidae > Seriola > Seriola lalandi. Next base: position 47,605 of record NW_019523063.1, on the reverse strand, counting down.
AGTCCACCTGCATAACTTAAGACGGACGGATTCTGCAGATAATAATGAAAAATACAGCTCTTCTAATTGTCTCCACGACTTCTTCAAGGTGAATGCTTTGCTTGAAAACTCTATCCTTAAAATATATATTTGATATTCATGGTCAGATTTATTAAAGCTCTTTCTTTTCTGTCCTTTTGTTTTTTGTTTCTCATCAGAGAACAGCTCTCTCCTTTATTTCCATTTAAGGAGGATCAAGCCTGATAACGGCAGGAGATCAAACCCAAAACCAGGAGACGAGGAGGAAGTGGGCGCCTTCTCTGAAAGACAAAGAGACCCTCATCTGAGCTCTGAATGTGAAACTTGATAAAATCACTAAACATTTAACCCTCTGGAGTCAGGGTCGATCTCTTCAGCTGTTCTTACTCCACAAGTGTGTAAAGCTTTCAGAAAAATAACACAGGAGGCTGTAAATTTAAAAATCTTTAGTTATAATTATTCAGAATATGATCAAACAACAGTTTAAGGTTGTAAAAATGATTGTTTCATGTTTATACAAATGAAAACAACTGAAAGTGGAAGAACAAAAGCTCTAAAGTTACAGTTTACACGTTATTCTTCAACTTTTTCATTAGAAATCCGACTGAATATATTAATTAATGTTATAAACTCACTATTTTAAAACCTGATTTTAATAAATGACCTGCACGTGAATCAGGTCGTGTTTTTAAAGCCCCACATCTCAGCTTGTCTCTACACGACCATATAAATAAAGTTACATTCATGTAAATAAAACATGTTCATGGTGTTCTCCACTGAACAACCAGAGTCCAGAGGGTTATTAAAGGGTTATTCACCCCGATGAAAGTCACTTCAGTACAGTGGAGGTGAATGGAACTTAATTTGTGGTGATCACAACGTTGAAAACTACTATAAATAAACTATAAAATTACCACCTCGCAGTCGTCTGCCTCGGCCACTCAGACTGGTGTCAGGTCACATCCCTGTTTATCCAGGGTCATGTATAAAATATTAAACATTTAGGTGAAATTTCATAATTGCTGTGTGAAGTCTTGAGTAACGGCTAAAAAGTGTTTTCTTTCTTTCTTTGACTTCACACATTTCAAGAAGTTTGACGGACAACCCGACAACAAACACAGTGTCGAGTCTTCTGGTCTTTTGTTGACAATCGGTAAAATATAGAATGAATCCAGCCCGATCCGTTCCAGAAACAAGGTCGCCCACATGCAACAGGTTAGCTTAGTTTAGCTTAGCTTAGCACACAGAGTGGAAACAGGTAGCCTGAGGCACTAAAATTAACATGTCGTTAAACATATTGCTTTTGTCTGTAGTGTGTGTGCTCGGACATGTAATAAGGGCTCGGTTAAGAAACGTACTTGCAGATGACTCTGACTGATCACCTCCGAGTGTCTTTCAAACAGATTTCACGTGAGTCTCTTCTCACAGTAACTAACTCCAACCTCAGTGATGCATGTCTCACTGTCTCACTCCTGTAACGCACCTGTGGTGACTGACAGCAGCAGGACTTGACTCACACTGACCTCTGGTGGTTTACAGACCACACTGCGTTTAAAGGGACATTCCACACACATGAAGATCATTACACTTGGCATTTTTTATTATTACTTAGCCCGGGGGAGTCGTCGGAAACGAGGCTTCGAACTAACGACTATGAGCAACTCTCCATATGAAACAGAGGGAGTCAGACATAAAGACCTGCCTCTAGTAAAAGTCTGTGACGTTCTGCAGCTGAAGTAAATAAAGACTAAACTGTTGTGGATCCAGACGGAGGCTGTGCTTCTAACTTTCTCTCTGATCATGTTTCAGTAAATTAAGCTGAAGTCACAGCTCAGTCTTTGTCTTTAGTGATTTTGTCAGACGACGTCACGGGTGTAAAATCAGGATCCGGACAGGTACTAGGTTTTTAAAATGTGCTTCATTTCTGATGAATTCGTCTGGATGGATGATGATGACTGACTTCAGAAGAAGGAAGCCTTTTCTTGTGGTGAAATTATTTGGAGTTTGATCCGTAACAACGCATCGTACTTTCGATCACAGACGATCGTATGTTTTGCAAAACCTTAATCTGAGGAACTTGTGGCGCCACAAGTGTTTTTGCAGAACATAGTGATGTCACAGTGAAGTTTCTCATTTCATCCTATTGGACACTTCAATAGGATGTTAGATTGCATCATAATTAGCATGTGAATTCTTGAGTTACGGCCAAAAACACATTTTGTGAGGTCTGACTGACCTTTGACCTTTGACCAGTAAACTCTAATCAGTTCAACCTCGAGTCCAAGTGAATGTTTGTGCCAGATTTAAGGAGCTTTTTTTTCCCAGGCGCCCCTGCAGCAGCTGAGTGATGTGTGTGTCCTGCCGACTACCTTCACACTTTATAATTACAAACCAATTCGTGCAGCTGCTGAGCTGCAGTCTCACCGAATCGCTCCTTAATTAAACCAAACACTGGTAATTAACTAGAATGAGTCCTTCAGTCTATATTTACCCTCTTTCGTCTTCCCCCTTTTTTGAGGTCTGACTGTGCCATAATAAGATCTTCATTAGTGATTATTTGATAAAGAAATCAAAGGAGGAAAACAGACAGAGGAGACCAAAGGTTTCTTATTGCTCATTTCCTTCTATACAGTCTTATCTTAGAAGTAGAATCACCTCCTCCTGGTCGTATCCCTCCGCCACTCACACTCGCTCCAGGTTACATCCCTGTTTATTCAGTCATAGAATATTAATCATTAGTGAGAAATTTTGTCATTTGTCACTGTGAACTTGACCTTTGACCTTTAGTCATCAAAATCTAATCAGTTCACCCTTGAGTCCTGGTGAATGTTCGCGCCAAATTTGATGAAGTTCCGTCGAGGCGTTCCTGAGATATCGTGTCCTGGAGAACAGGACGGACTTAAGGGTGAACTGCGTGGGTTTTGGAGTTCAAAGGTCAAAGTTCAAGTGCGTGATGACCCCACAAAACACTACTCATGACAAAAATTTCATATTTTATGACTCTGGATAAACAGGGATGTAACCTGAAAGTAGTCAGAGTGGCGGAGGGATACGACCACGAGGCCGTGATTCTAGTTCTGTTTTACTGTAGTTGATTATCTCAATTTGTTTTTATTTTTTCTTATTGTTCCTCTTATCTTTCTTTTTTCTATTATTTTGTAATTATTACTCTTGACTATGTCCACAACTATATTGAGCACGTTTGTACTGTTTGAAGACTTGGATGTTTTTCAATAAAGATTGAAAAGAAAACCCTAAAATAAAGTGTGAATGAGGGAACGGAGCAGCTCGGAGGGAAAGATCAGAGCAGAGAGACAGAGCTGAACAAAGTGAGAGAAGTTTATTGACAGGTCGACAGGTAAGACAGATGAAAGCAGAGGTCTGAACCCGGTCCAAACACACACTAACACACACAATTTAACCTGGGCTCCTTGGTAGAAAAGGCATGTTTAATTTGTGCTAATCTGAAATCTTATGACAAAAAAAAAACCAAACAAACAAAAAAAAACAGATTAAATTAAATTAAAAAAACTGAATTCAAGTAAAGAATTTACAACAATCCCCTAAAAGACTTTGGACATGAACTCAGTTCAAACGCTGACACAGCCGTCGGCTTGATGAGAGGTTCACATCTGGTTTTTTGTTTATTTTTTTTAGAAAATTAACAAAATAATGTGTTTCTACAGGTTTACAACACAGGATCAACAAACATCACCAGTAAAATCAAACGTTCAAAGTCACAAAAAGAATCAATAGTAATATCAGACCACAGACTTAAAAGGATCATGTACTTTGGTCCCAACAGGTCTCCTCCCAAAACCAGAGACCAAGACCAGAATCACATGTTGAAACGTCGTCTCAACAGAGAGCAAGAGCATGCATCCTGTGTGTGTGTGTGTGTGTGTGTGTGTGTGTGTGTGTGTGTGTCTGTGTGTGTGTATGTGGTTGTCAAAAGGCTGGGATGGGATTTAAACAGGAACATTACAGATGGCTCTATTCTTCAAGGAAAGCTCCACCTTCAGCATCATTACAAAGTGTTAATGTCACACACACATTCCAGGTTATTTTTGTAGAGGAAGTTTTTGGGGGGGGGGGGTTCTCAATTGTCCTCAACAAGCGTCGTTAGCTTCAAATTATGATTCACATTTCCCAGAATGCCTTTAAAGCCCCCCCCCTCGCAGACTGGCCACAATGAGCCTGCTGCTTTTTAATCAAACGGGCATCACGTATAAACGGCGTCAGAGCGATTGTTCACAGTTCACAAAAAAATGTCTCTTGAAACTGGAAATGGCAGCACGCGTCGTTCACTCCGTCTCCTCTGAGGATTCCCTGGTTCTAAAGTTACGTCTGGCGTTTAAACGATTTCAGTTTTTTCTTTAAGCTGCGAGCTACCAAGGAACATCGGGTGCTGGTAATGTAACACTGGCCATATTTACACTGTAGATGTGAAACAACACGCCCTCTACTCCTTTATACTTGTAGCTTGGATGACGTGTCCAAGATATCAGTTGGTGTTTTTTAGTTATTTTATTTTGAATGCACCAAAGTGCAGAGACGAACAGGAAGAGGTCTGAAGGAGTGAATCAGCACACTGATGGATGAGCGTGGCAGAATCTGCACTGTCCAAAACAAATCTTCAAATGACAAGAGGGAAGAGGAGTCACATATTGATGAGGAAAACGAATGTGGGGGGTGACGACTGTTAGAGCAATAATATCTTATGGTTCAAATAGTAATTAAGAACAGAAAAGGTTGACGTAGCAACACAACGTACAGAGAATTAAGAGATGATTAATCACAGGAACTCAAAGAGTCTACTGCTGTGCCGACAGGTGAGAGAGTCCGTTTCACCTGCTGTATGTAGCCACACCCAACAGTGATGTCACAACGTCGTGACACACCCAGGAGTACAGCTCTACATCACTGCAGCGAGGCGATCAGCCGCTCTTGAACGTGTCATGAGGGTAAAAGCAGGAATGGGGTTTGGCTAAGAACTGCTTCTAATTGGTCAAGAGTTTACATCATGTGATCAGGTGTTTCTGAATCTTTTTAACTGAAACTTTATAATGTTTAACTTGTTGTATCTATTATTTATCTATTGTCTCTTGCTTTTGAACATCATACATCACTTTTCTAGACCGGTCTGTTTACATCTTTCAAATCTTCCTCAAAACAACTTCCCTCCCACCCATGAACTGATTGCCATCAGTGTTTATAAAAACAGTGATAGTTTACAAAATGACGAAAATAAATAAATTACTTATACACACACACAACAATGTGCACAAATGCATAACTACATATCCGTATATCGAAAAGGGGGGAGAAAAAAAAAAAGAAATGCAAAAGGAGTAAAGTCTAAGTTGGTAAATGCCACATTTAAGAAGTTTTCAGGTAATAATTCCAAAAATGTACGAGATGAATCCCATATATTATTATGAAATATATGATTTTTGTTTGTTTGATTAAAGCTCATTAATCCACCACAAACTCACATTAAGACAGTTCGCTTGTAATAAGCAGAGGTCATTAAACTCATTTACTTTCATGAGTTCTTTGTGGATGATGTTGGAAATTGTGTTGCTTATTGCTTTATTATTATTATTATTATGTATTTACACTTCCACAAGCAAAGGAAATCAGGAACCTTTCTCTGTTCTGGGATATAAGGAATTCACCAAGCCTTACACAGGCTACGTCCTCTCAAGCCAATTATCTTTGGATTGATTTAAATCTTACTTTTAATGGATAAAATAGCTCTGTATTATCTGTCTGAAGGTCTTGTTATATAAACCCGTCTGAGCCCAGAGTCTGAATTACCTGATGCAAACACTGTGTTACCCCCCTAATAGGAGAAAACGTGATTCATACCAAGCTGTAACTGTGGTTTTAACATACGGGTTAGTTGTTTTCTGCTTAAGCCTCCTGAGAGAGTCGGAGTAGAGAGATGTGTCCAGAGTTTTTGTTTTAATAACATTCATTTTGCTAATTAAGGTTGGGGGAAGAGTCATCTGTCCAAACAGCAACAATGGGGCTAAACTACATGGGATCATTATTCCTAAACACTTGAACTCATCTCCAGTTATTATGACAGAGGCTGAATTGTTGATTGGTATTGTTGATTTACACCTTAGGTGGTGATTTTTTGTTTTTAGACATATACCAGTGTGTCGTCAGCAAATAAAGAAATCTGATGCTCTTTGAAATATCAATGCCTTTTATCCCTGGATGATTTCTGATTGCTGTTGCCAGGGATTCAAGGGTCAACACAACTTCAGCTAATGCTTCACAGTTCAGTAGTTTGGGATTCAGATCGACAGAGTGAATCACAAAAATAATACCAATGTGTTTTCAGCGTCATGTTTACTATCTCTCTCTTTTCACGGATGACGTTCAGGACTCGTCGTACATTACGAAAGGCCTGTCTGTTCTTAATGATCGTTGGAAGATGGTTTTCTAATCTTAAGGTCTGTATGATTCACATTTTAGTCTGTGGCTTCATAATGTTTAATTGGACATTTAAAAACACATTGTGTGTGTGTTACTGTACGACTTAATTTAAGTTTTTTCGGGATAGCACAGAAGAGGTTAACAGAACATAAAACATGGAAAATGGGAGTGACTTCCCTCGCTCGTAAAGGATCTTAAGGTTGAGGAACCGGGCGTGAGGCTTAGATGGTGGACTTTGAAAAGGAAACCTTTAGATGGTGATTCCCTCCCATGTCGTAGTTGTGAAGATCCATCAGCGCTTGGATTGCCTCCTCTACTGACGACATCTGGATCAAGGCCATCTTCCGGTCCCTGATGGAGGAAGCACAGAGACAAACAGCTGAATTGTATGAAAAGCGAAAGTGAAAGTGTTTGTGCACTTGGCACCATTTACTTCTTCAACTGTAGACGTTTTAAGTGTCTTAAAGACAGTCCCTCCAGAAAGTCGCAATGTCTCGATCGCAATAATTAACACACACTCAACCAGCCCCTGTGAATTCTGTGAGACATTCATGAAGACTGGGTCACCACCTGCACTGACCTGGATTTATTCTCACTGAAACAAGTTGCGTTAAATTTTTAATGAATTATACAAATAAAAAATAGCAACATTTTTAGCTTTTTAAAAAAAAAAATCTTTTCTCCCTGTTTCAAAACAAAAAAACCATAAAAGCTGCAGTGAAATCATGTTTTTCTGTTGCAAAACAATCTCATAAAAAGCCGCCAAATCCTGGAGGGACTGTAAAGAGCGTCACATTGAATTGTTTCTTACTGGAAGAACTTGAAGGCCTTGACAGTTCCTCCGCTGTTGGAGAACAGAAGACGGAGATCATCCTCTCCAACACCGTCCCTGGGCATGAAAAAGACAAACTATTTACAGCCTTGAAGTGAAGCAGCATAAAGTCGAGGAGGCCGCTAAACTAATTAAACGATTTGCTGAATGACTTTGACGGAGATGCGCTGTTCTACCGGATATTGGAGAGATGAAGTGTCGCAGAGGGAGGAAAGATATTCTGGAAGTTCTTGGATCCTGGTTTCTTAAAGCGATGGAGTGGAGAGCCGGAGAAATCTGTCCGACAGAAACAAAATAAAGATGTCATAAAGAAAACCATAATGCTGGGTGAAACATTATTGTTATTATTATTAGGACTTAGATTAAACACTGTTTATTATTTCCTTTACAAACATATAAAGATTGAGAAAACAAATAACCTTTAGTGAGGAGCTGGTCGTCCAGTCCTTCTCTGGGTAAAGCCACAGTTTGATGCTTCGACAGCGTCACTCTCATCACTTTACCGAACACCTTCTGACCATTCAAGTGGCTCATTGCTACACGAGGACAAAAACAGAAAATATGAGCAGGTGTGTTGAAGGAATATCACATAGACTGACGAACGAGGAATGTTTCTGCCATTTCACTCATTGCAAGGGACCGAATGAGCACAGTCTGTCCGTTTTCAACATGTTATTTGCATCTGTAAATACACCTTTTTGGGATGGTGGCAGTCGTGGATGTGGAGAGATGGATGTGGAGATGGTGCAACAGAAATGAACACGTGGACGCTGTTTTAATGTCTATTCTACAAGGATTATGATTCTTCATGCGACAGTGGTGCTGTGGACATTTTATTCTATTATCTTATTTATTTATTATCATTATTTTTTATTATTATCTAAGACTAGTGTGTTTTTGTAACGTGGAATTATGAAAAGTTTTAAAAATTTAAGTCATAAAAAATAGAGAATATGAGCAGGTGAGAAATCTAAACGATATTTACTGATAATGCAACAGGGTCATTCATTTGTCATATCACATCCATAATACAAAAAACCCACATACATACACGTATATATATATATATATATAATCTTTATTTCTCAGTATGGTTAAACACTAACTGGTGTAAATATTCGGTCAAAAAGCTAATTTCACTTCAATCCCACTAAATGAAAATCTCGAACATTCATGCACCTGCAAGTGACTTTATCAGGATATGCACTTCTGATTTTAATTACACAAAAAATAAAAAAACAAGCCAAGTCTTTATTCATCTTATTTTTCAGTGACATATTATGAACGTTCAAAACTCACCCAGCTGAGCCTGGTTGCCATCGGACAGCTGGATCAGAGCACTGTCCTTTTTGTTGTAGAGGATCTTTACCCTCTGGACATCACCATAGACTCCTGAAGGTAGAGAGAGTGCCAGAGAGAGAG
>NW_019523063.1:36547-38610 GCF_002814215.2 Seriola lalandi dorsalis | reverse complement strand
GAGAGAGAGAGAGAGGGAGAGAGAGAGAGAGAGAGGGAGGGAGAGACAGAGACCAAGAGCGGGAGAGAGCAAGCAAGAGAGAGAGAGAGAGAGAGAGAGAGAGAGAGGGAGAGAGGGAGAGAGCAGGGTAGAGGCGAAGATGAGGAAGAGGACAGGACAGACAGAGCAGGAGAGATGAAGCCGGCGAAGATAAAAAAAGAAGAGGTGTGAAGGATGAAAGGAATAAAGTTAGTGCCAGAAAGACAAATGAAAAGAAAAGATGGAATCTTCTGATTTGACTTGCACTAGAAAAACTCAATCAAACGCTTCTGTGTAAACCAAGTAGTCTGAGCAGTGAAGGAAAGTCACGACACCTCAGCTGAGGCGTCTGGCTGACGGTTAACGTTTAGACTTAGCAGCGTGTGCACGAGTCAGACAACCAGCTTGATTAGGTGATTAAAAGTGTAAGACTATGAGCGGACATTGTAGGAGAGAAGACACTTCAAAAAGATATGCACTAATCTAAGACAGAACATACTATATGAGGAAACAAAGAAGACCTAAAAAGATCCTGTTCTTTTTAGGTCTTTTTAGGAAGATGTGCCAAAGCGGCTAAAACTGGTCCAGCAAGTAAATATGTAAAAGCAAACTGCTGGGCTGGTCTATATGTCTAATTTAATGTGACTGAGTGGCAGGTAATCCCAACTGCAAAGTCGTAGGTAGAATAAAATGAAAAAGGTGTAGTGTGACTGCACATGATTAATACAAAATCTACAGAAAGAGGCAAAACAGAAAGGAAGAGACGCAGAGGGTTTAAAAAGCTAGAACGAGTCTTAGTGACCAACTTAACCGTTAATGTGGTGAGAACATAAAACACTAAAATAATCCTCGTGTCCCTGGGAGAACGGAGGCTCCAGTGTCGTACACCAAACCATTTAACAGACAGTTTCCTGATGACAGACTCTAGATTGATATTTTTAGCCAAAAACAAATACTGAATAAATTATTTCAACAGCCAGACAGTCGACTGACAGAACAACAGAGTGCTGCTGGACAATTGGTCTTTTCTTTCTGTAATAATGTGAGGCCAAGCAGAGAGACTGGCTCACAGAGAAAACCTTTGACACGTTCACAGATCGTTCTGCTCAAAACAACAAGAGAAAAATGTCTGATAAGAGGTTTGTGAGCGTCAGTTTAGTGAATAAAACGTGAACAAACCTCCTCCTCCTCCCTTCATCTAACAGATTTGATCCTCAGCGTTTACCATCAGCGCTCTAATGAATTCTGATTCAGTGCTAATTATCATCACTTCAAAACTGAAGCTGCTTCTCACGAAAACATGTGACGGCAGCTTTTTATTGAGAAGCAGTCGTCGGTGTCTGTTTTCATCGAATCAGTCCAACGCTTGATTTTGGAGGTTTGACACCAAATTTTCAAACTATGGCACAGTGCTTAGAGAGGCACACCATGATGCAGTCTGGGTAAACGTACAACAGGCCCTCGTTACAGGCTCCAATCAGCTGCTAACAGCACTGCACTGCACTGTCAGGATTATCATATCATTAAAATCTCAACCTACAAACCGTGAATCTGGTTTGGCTTCGATGTTTTTCGACAACATAATTGATTTTGGTGTCTTTGTTCTCATCAGTTAAGAGGTAAGCTGACCAAACACAAAGTCTCTCAGGCTCACTATGTTTTAACGCAGAGACCAGAAGTAGATTTTAACTCTGTAGTGAACAATATGAAAGAGGGAGGCTTGGAGACACGGAAAGATATAGAGGAATAAAGCGTGTCCACGACATCACTGAAGAAAGTGAACAAAAATAGGATTAACAGAGAGAGATATACAGATAGAATAGTAGAGGTTGAACATACCGAAGAGGGTAAAGAGACTTTGAGGCGTGACCATCTTTAGAGAGAGAGACCGCAGAGCAGAGGACAGGAAGAGGAGGAGCAGAGGAGGAAGAAGAAGGAGAGACGAAGGTAGAGATCAGACCGCCCAGCGTTGGACGAGGGGTAGGTGGTGGTTTCCATGATGAGGAGGAGTGGAGCAAAGATGGAAGGCATGGGGGGGAGGAAGG
>NW_019523063.1:18927-36527 GCF_002814215.2 Seriola lalandi dorsalis | reverse complement strand
GGGAGGGGGGGTTTGGAGAGTGGATCAAAACGGCAAAGCCAAAGTCAGGTTAGACCAGAGTAAGAAAAGTGACGTGAGGAAAAGGAAAGAAAAGAGAGGTAAACATACATCAGAGGAGGGAGGAGGGGGTTTAAGAGAAGTGTACGACATTAAAGGATGTGTGGCCAAAAGGAGAGACAAATGGAGAGAAAATAAACGTGTGAAGGGAGGAGCAGAGGAGGGAGGAAAGGAGGGGGTGGGGGAGGGGACACAAAAACCAAAGCAGAGGTCAGTAAACAGAGCATCAGTGGGACATCAACGGAGTCTGAATGATTGCTGGTTTGTTTCCAAACACACAAACACACAGCCTCACACACACACACACACACACACACACAGTTTTGTTAACACGCACGCACACACACACACACACACACACACACACACACACACACACACGCACACACACACACACACACACACCCTGCTGGATGCATTTATCAGTGAGGAAAATAAAGGATGGGAGGAAGGTTGAAAATAATGGATGGATGAATATATCAGGAAATAAATAAGTGAATGACAGACTTGAGTGGCAGGAGATATCAAACCAGAAGGGGGCGGTACCATGAAGCAGATGGCCAATCAGATCACATGTAACAGGATAACTGTCTACGACTGGCAGAACAGACCAACACACGTTGAGTTACATGTAAAGGAATTGTACATAAACAAAAAAATAAATAAAAATGCATCTTCACTTTGATTGCTTTAATGGAAAAAGATTTTTTTTTTTACTTTTCAATCGGTCAATTTGAATAAATTTCTTTTGTTATTGACCTGTCCATCCTTCCATGAGACCTGTGTCGTCATGGCAAAAAGCAATCACCTTTGAATGGATCATTCAATATACTGTGTTATACGGTGGCCGAGAGCTCAACGCACCGCAGCTTAAGAAAACACAACAGAGATGTTTCCAGGGGACATTAAAAAGTGATGAACTTAGGACTTAGTGGATAACAGGTGCGTCACAGCCGGGTTCATCACTTTTTAATGTCCCCTGGAAACACTTCCGTTGCGATGTAGGACTGAATCTGCAGCGTGTTCGTGTCTTTGCACGTGTTTTCTTAAGCTGCGGTGTGTTGAGCTCTCAGGGCCACCGTAGTGCTATGATGAGAACTAGACTTTCATTTTGTGACGTGTTAACTTACACAATCACTGCCAACAAAACTGAAAATCACAGTTATCTGGACTTGGACAGCTAACTGTCGACGTGGAACAGTTAGCTTGGAGGTGAACAGGCTACAAGGCAATGTGTTCATTCCCACCAAAAAAAAAAAGGCAAAAGGCAAAGAGGGTCTGCAACACAGGAAGCTGTTTAACCAACATGACATTTGGAGTCCAGCTCAGTTGCAGCTGTGCTGTAAGTGAAGGACATGATACCCCATCATCACTGGCAGATGTTTTATGGGTCTAAGTCTTAATCAACTACGTTGTCAAACTGGAATTAAACTGTAAAAAGATTAGTTTCTATAGCGACGCTACCTGGAAACAGGGTTCTGTATGAAAACAGCTGGCAGATGTTGGTCTCCCCATTTGAGGACACGGTCGAGAGAGGATGAACAAGTAATTGAAAAACCACCACTTGGATTCAACACTCACAACCACACTCAACCACTACACCTAGCCACTGGATTGTATTGAGCATACTCCCAAGTACAGGAGCTGCCGCTGTCAAGCTGATGAGTCGCCAGGCGTGACCGCACGGTGACGCCAAAACAGCCGGGATACAGCTGCCGCACCGAGACTTTAACCAGAGGGGGGCAGAAGTGTGAAAACCACCACTCCACTATGGAGTCCCTCTCCACAGGGGCGAGAGAGGGACAAAGACACACAGAGAGAGAGAGAGAGAGAGAGAGAGAGAGAGAGAGAAGGGCTCTGACAGAGAGATGGAACATACGGAAACAGGTAACAGGTGCAGTAGATTCAGAGATACACATGACAGAGCAGGCACACATTTACAACAAGAGAATTATCAGAAAATTGAATGAAGAAGCAGAAATCTGAGATAAAAAATACACAGGCGTCTGCACAGGTTTGACCACCGCTGGGAAAATTACAGGTGTGGATTTTCTGAAGTGAAAAGAAGTCAATACAATCCCTGTAACAAACAGATACTAAACATGATCATTTCTTATTTTATGAAATTAAAAGATGCAAAACTAAACAGTAATTGTGGCATTTGCACAAGTTCAGTCTGTACTTTCTGCAGATATGATACTTGGAAATATTTTAACGCTATATAACTTCCTCTGAGACTGTAGGACCCACAGTCACACTGTGAATTTAGTCCAACTTGAATTATATTACACGGACTTCACCTTGGTGGAAGATGCATGATCAATCAAGCTGTAAAATGACCTAAGAACACATGCAACCGCACATCCACACAGTTACTCAAGAAAATCATTCAGCAGCGTCTGTTCAACAGTTCAAATTAGTCACTTAAAGCAGCGCTTGGAAACGCTGAGTCACAGTTAAGTTAAGTTATATTTGTGGTCAGTGTACCTCTTCGTTTAGGTTGGAGGCCAACAGGACTCCTGACACTCCAGACCCCGACAGAGCAACACGACCTGCAGCCGCTGCCGCCGCCGCCGCCGCGCTCAGAGGACTGATGGCTCCTGGTAGGAAAACATGAGACAAAGAGACAGATCAGAGCTAAACATGCAACAGAGTCTAAAACCATGGCTCCAATAAACCCTCTTCAATAGACTTAACTGTACAACTCCTGGTTAACAATTACCCCAACATGCTGCAGCACAGCAACACATCAGGGACAGTGATGCGTTTCATGACAGTGTATAAATGTCTGCATAAATTTAAGCTTAGTTAACCTTCATTATTGTGTGTAATAAATCTTAACAAGCTTCATCAACATACATGAATATCTACAGATGCGCTGGACAAGTTTTATTAACGGTCAACAGAGCCGCTTCAGTAATTTCCATAATTAAAATGATGTACACTGTAATGTTGAAGCCATTAATTGTTCTGAGCAAGATGTTTGTAAAGTGTAAATGACTCAGATCTTTGATGACTCGCTCCTATCTACCACAACTATGTGTTGGTGTAATTAAGGATTATGCATCTCCCACTTGACATGTGATCAAAGCCTGAATAACATACACAGAGAAGATAGAAGAAAATAAGGGAAAGGCCGGTGGGATTTCTGAACAGATCTTTTACAGAAAGTCATTCGTTTCGAAAGCTTAGTTTAAAAATACAGATTAGTATTGCATTTATATATAAACATGTCACTATAAAAAAGGTAATTCTGACCAGGGTACACCCTCAAAAGACGAGGGGAGACACCCAACTCTCACCAAGACATAAACAATAACAAACAATACAATCAATATTTAGCACATTCACACGTTAAGACCTTTCATTTAACAAGTGATGATGATAAAAACTGTGGAGAAATTACATCCATTTCTGCATGACTCTATATTTCTCACTAGGACAGAACACTAAGAAGCATTTTTAAAGACATCTGAATTTAGGGTTTGAAAATTAAATGTTGGAACGATCTTGGAAGTTTGTTAAGTGGTAACTGAAGAACCTCAGTTTTAACTACGGTTCACAAGATTGTTAAGACCTGTACAGACATTTATCAACTGTAAATGTCCACAGCTGCTTTCAGTGGTACCTCTCTGATCCAAATATCTTATTACAGTAATTCAGGCTGGTGACTGTTATGAAATGACCAGCTCATTATGAATTCTGTGTGGTGGAAAAACAGAGTGATGGAAAGAAGGAGAGATATGTACCTCCACCCTGTGACAGGGAGAGAGATGATGAGTAACCTCCTCCACTGGAGTAGGAAGCTAGCGCTCCAGATGGGGTACCTACAAGACAATGACAAATGTACATTTATATTATACCACACAATACACACCTAACCTCACACCACAGAATACAATTATCACAAGAAACCGAACTGACCAACATCAGAGTAAATGTTGTCAAAGCATCAAATATTTAATTAAGGTTACTCCTAGACAGTGGTTTCAGAAAGTGTTCAGACTCTCAGGGCCACAACTATGGAAGATTCTTGTCTATTTCAGTTATAAGTGAACCCATGACCTTCGACCTCTGGATATAAAATGCCATTACATCATAATTTTTATCCTATAAGACATTTGTGTTAAACTGTGTCATGATTTGAATTTGAATTCTCGAGTTATGGCCCAAAAACACAGGGACAAAATAAATAAACTTGTCTATAAAATAACCTGTGTCCTGGTTTGTGTCTGTTTTTACACTCTAACAGACCAAGTAGCAACTCACCACGAAGTCACCCATCGGTTTGTGGATTAGTGTTTTGAAGGTAAACTTTATGGTTAAGTGTTAACATAATCTTAGTAGCTAATTGTATACACATCCACATTTAGCAAGTATTACATGTATGAGGATTAACCTTGTAGTGTTAATGGTTTTCTACTTGTCACACCCGATAAAAACAGTGACAAGATAAAGACGGAAGGATAAATAAATATATAGTAGTAGTTCCACAGTACAGAGAAACTACTCTGTTTGCCTCCATAACTCACTAGTTAAACTGCCTTACAGTCATTTCCCACAGTTTTATTACACAATAACCACAGTACTTCTTATGAAGGTCGGTAGTTAGGCAGGTTACTGTTTACTGACCCAGTAGAGGAGACGAGGGGGGAACAAGTCACTAATATATTGACATGTAGAGCATTTACAGATTACAGAAAGCTAGGTCCTACTCTGTAGCTGTTGCAGGTTTCTGCTGGTTTAACTTTAAGACCGACTTACAAAGCACTAAAACAAGTGTTTAATTCAACCTTCAAGTACAAGTTCACAATTTTGAAGTCTGTCTTAAAATAATGTCTTTAAACAAACACTGTCACTGAAACACAGAAGAGAGAATTTCACACTAAAAATGACCAAGTTTGGAAGATACCCACTTTACTTTAAACTTTGGAATAAACTTTCCATTTGTATTTGGACATGTATTTACCCAATAAAGAATGATCCTTGTTGGTCGCCTCTCCGTCTCCTGTAGGGAGGTCGGGTCTCGTGTAATCTCGACTCTTATCGTTGTTGTATTTGACATTGAGGTTGACCAGTTTACTGAAGTCTATCCGCAGAGTACAGCAGGAATTGTAGATGTTCTGTCCGTCCAAAGACTGGTGTGAAGGAGCGCAAGAGGGAGAGATGTGTGTTAACAGCCGTTTTATTCCATCTACAAAAGTGAGTAAACCATTTGGAATTATCTGCATAAATTAGTCTTAAAATAATATTTAACAAATCATTCAAACATTCACACTGTAGGCTGAAAGAAGCACATGAGCTCCTCGGCTAACGACATCAACAGAAGCTAACTGGAGTCAGGAGTTAACGAACCTGGAGTCCAATCAGTGACACCAGATTGGAGGTGCGGGTTACAGCTACTTTTATTTATAGAAAACACATTTGAGTCCCTCGTCTGCAATCCCCATCAACCCCGTTCAAAACTCCACACCTTCCCCTGATAATCCTTAGACAGAGTATCTGTTCGCATGGTTGCTGATGTAAAAGGCTGTTTGTGTGATCCTACCAGTTTAGCTTGCTGTGCGTTGACGGGGTCACTGAACTGCAGCAGAGCCTGAAACTGGTTGTTCTTGGTGAAGGTTATAATCTTCATCACCGTCCCGAATTTACTGAAGATCTGCAAGAGTCAAATGATTCATAGAGAATAACACAAACACATAACACTTGACTTTTAACATTCTCGTTTAAAGCTGTGTGACATATGAATATTATCCCCATGAGCTTTTGAAAGTGTCTCAAACTGTGAAAGTGACAATAAGGGAAATCACACAAAGTTATACTGAGATAAACCAAACAATTCATTTTAAAACATAAGACAAATTAGCAATGAGGCGTGGAAATCAGCAGGTTCAGCCATGAACGCAGCGCATGGAGGAGCGCTACATGTGAGGGGAGAGGACAAGTGAACACAAGGGCCAGCAACAGCATCAGCTGACGACCCTCACACGCCGAACCAATTGCCTGCCGACGTGGGTAAGGACAACCTCCAAGACAGTGGGAGGGGCATCACAAAAGGCCACATGCCTCTGAGAGGGTAGCGGTGTTCATTCATGTAATTAGGACTGTCCCACAATCAGGACTTTCACAGCTGACGTGGCATTTCTAACAGCTGCACAAGTGGAAGAGGCGATATCAGCTGTGCATTTGTCATGTGCTTATGGTTCATGGTTTTCTCATATATATATATATATATATATATATATATATATATATATATATATATGTTGTGATTTGGAGATTTTATCTACAGTTTACAGCCTGTCGTAATACATAGCTCTGTGCACAATGATGCAGCTAAACATAATTAGGGAGATTAGTGATGTCGATTATTGCACCAACTTTTATGGAGCAGCCGTAAATGAAATGCTCATTTCCTTCCTTTCCTCCCCAGAAAGGTTCTGTTTTGCTATAAAGCTGCTGTTTTTGTAGCTGAGTTGATCCAGACAACAGGAAAAAGGTCAAACTGGACTATGGGGCTGTGTGTTTTATGTAAGGTGTTCAGGCTTTACCTGTTGTAGAACGTCCAGTGTCACAGGATAAAACATGTTGTCAATAATAATTCGCAGGACAGGGCTGGGGGGCGGAGCGAGGTCCAGGACTCCTGGGTCGGAGGATGGAGAGCTTCCATCCTGAACTGCTGACACTGCCTGCAGCACTGCCTGGGCTCTCTGGGCAGAACGACAAAAACATCAAATCCTACATCAGTCCAACCACCTGGCTCGGCTGAAGCGTAGTGTCAAGTGTACAAATACATGGATGTGTGTACCTGGTTCAGAGCTGAGTCTGTTTTCAGTTCCTTGTGGTTGGAGTACTGGATGAAGACAGGTGTGTTTCTGACCTACACAGAATAAGGTCCATTAATAAACAATTCAGTTTGTATCCCTTACAACAAAACCAGAACACAACTAGAGACAGTCTCCTTGATGGGATCACACCAGCCAATCAACATGTTGACATTCTGACATCTATCACATAACTACTCAGTACTCATGGGTCGGACCACACCCATCTTCAAACGTGGCCTTCATTTTGATTTCAACTACACACCTGTGAAGTTTCATCATCCTGCAGATGTATCCGACCCACGGCCATTTGCTGCATGTCATCCCCTCACTCTCTCTCCCTGAACGTCCTGTCTACCTCTCACTGTACTATCAAATAAAGGCAAAAATGCCTCTGATTAAAAAAAATAAAATAAAAGTCAGCTTTGTATTTAATGGTACAGTTTATTTTAGCTGATGACAGTAGGCTAGTAATTCCCAGTAGCTGTTGCTACGTTAGCCTAAACAAGCTAACATTAGCCTTTGTGACAGTTGTAGCTGTCACATTTCACAAACAATGACGGTCACATTTCAGGACAAGATAAGATAAGTTTGAAGTGTGTCTATAACTGTGTCTATAACTTATCCCTGCCGCCCTGCGTCAAACACAAACTATCTCTCTCGACGTATCGGCTCTCATGACATCCCAGACACACGCAGACTCACACTGAAGGAATATGACCAACATGAATGAACACTGATGCATTTCAGACCTGTGGAGTGACAGCTGTGTAGTAGTTCACCATAGTAATGGCTGCTTCCTCTGTACCGAGCTCCAGAAAAGCCTGGAAAAACACAGTAAAATAGCTTTTGAAGAATAACAAATCGTCATTTTACTTGTTTAGAAAAGAAGAAAATATCCTATTGTTTACAACCTAAAGTATATGTTGACAGTATAGAGTTCTGTTATAGTTTACCTGGTTTTTCCCCTTGAGCATCAGTATGTTGGTGACCTTTCCAAAGGGTAGCCCCAAAGCAATGACTTCAGTCTCCGACACTTCATTGGGAAGTTTCCGAATGTGGAGAACTCTGGAGGGAGGTGATTCATCCAGACGCTGTTTCTTACTGTCACTGCCATTCGCTGCAGATGGACACAAACACACACACACACAAAATGTTTAAATTAAATTAGGACATGACACCGCAACTCTAGAGCAACAGGCTTCGTCACCACCAGACACACTTTCTACTAAAAGGTATTTTGGTGCCGTCAGCCAGACTTCCTACAAGCTTGGATCTTTTCATAGTCAAAGACTTTATTCAACTGCTCATCTGTGTCATGTTATGTACGACATGAAGCCCATCGAGGAGCAGGTTTAAATACCTTAGTACACTCACAATCCGACTTATGAATTTAAAGCTTGTTTTGATTAAATTCTGGTTATGTAGCTCTCGATATAAATAATATCTTCCAGGCGTCTGATCATCTGTGGTGGGTGTTTGCCCATCACATCAGGGTTAAGGTTGGTCTTACCGGTCATAGAGTTGGGGCTGCTACCATACATGTTGAGCTCATCTGAGCCTCTCTGAAAAGTTATGGAGAAAAAAATTCTATTATTATAAACACAGTTATGTGTTAATATCAAACAAACATCAAACATACTGTATAATCTTTATGCCTTACTGAACAAAAACAAAACAAAAGGCAGCTGATATCCTGTTATTGCTCATTATAACATATCACCTATGCACATAACATCAGCAAACAATAGACAAAATCATACATTAGGCTGACAGTTTTACTTTTAGTTTAATATTATTACCATCCTACCAAGTTTAACACAAAACTTAATAGTGTCTTATCTTGGAGTGTCCTCCCAGATGTTAATTAGTTTGACCTGCCGTATCCTAAAATCACGCTGGGCATCGAGGACAATATCATACACACATAGAAAATGTGTGTTTATCTAAAATTTGTAAAAAGCAGTGAGACAGCTTACCTTCACACCAACCGCAACATCTCTGCCAAAGGGAGGAAACAGGAAGATGAAAGAAGAAAAGTAAGAGACAAGAATGTTATTTCAAATTTTCAAGGACATGCAATTATTTAACTCTGAAAGGGAGGGAAGGGAACTTGGTTAGAGTACAACCTGGATGAAAAGGTTGTGGCATATTACTTTAAGTGTGGAACAAAACTGGTTCCTAATGTACAGAGGCACATACGGTTTCACAGGTTCAAAAATTCAACACATGGATTTTTCTTTATTTTATATCTGCATCCTCCTGGTGTTGCCCACAACGATGGGGGTAGTTTATCCATTAATAAAAATGCTAAGAAATGTGGACTTGTGCACCAGCCAAGATAAACCGCAAACCAAATTACTATAATTCAAAAATACAACAAAGAGCTCAGTGTTTCCTCTACAATTGCCCGGCTGTCCCAATGGGACCCGCCCACGGCCCAAGGTTTTCCAACAAGTGTGATGAATCCCTCTAAAACCAAAGATGCACAGACGTCAACCACAAACATCTGAAAGTCGAGCCAAAATATCAATCAAAATTTCACAACATTGGTGACAAGAACAGGAAGACAGGCTCACAACAAAGCCCGCCCTGTAGCATCATCTTCTTCTTCCAGGCAGACAAGGCAAAGTTAAGTACATTGCTGCCTCCCACTGGTGTAATCACGCCACTGCCACTTTAGATCTGCGAGGACTTATCGTCATTAAAAGGATTGATAGGAAAAGTCTGACTGGTGAGGAGACCCAGTATCAAGGCCACTGATTTCACTGGGTTCGTTACTGCTCCTGGTCGTTGCGGTGACAGTCGCTGGAGTTGTTGCAGTCACATGAGGCCAAGTGTGACAGGTTGTTAAATCTCCTTGGAAGGGATGAAAGGACAGCATTGTATGCGGGGGGACAAGTGGCGTCGCATGGCTTCTCTAGTCTGACATAGATGGCTTCCTTCACTCCTCTTTCAAACCATCTGTCCCTCCTTTCTAAAATACGTACACGGTTGTCATGGAAGGAGTGTCTCTTATCCTTCAGGTGTAGGTGAACTGCTGACTCTTGGCCTGAGGTGTTGGCCCTCCTGTGTGGAGCCATGTGTTCAGTGGTTGTTTGGTTTCACTGATATGTAGGTCTGTGCGCTCCTTGCTGCACTGGACTACATACACTAGTTTGCTTTTCCGGGTGTGTTGTGTGCAATCTCTTGGATTGCACCTCCATACGGTCCAAAAGATCACACACCCAGAAAAGGTCAGTAACAGCTTTGATTTAAAAAAAAAAAAAATCTATTTGTGCTATCAGAAACTGTCAAGTGACAAGTACAGGTTTTACTTGAATATGCATGACGACTGCTGTTATCAGTACAGCATGTGATAATACGTACTAAAATAGCCACATATCAATTTCCTCAGTGTCCACTTTGTGTACACCTGTGTAGTCTGATGCAATTCAATTTAAAGACAAAAGAAATAATTAGACGCCTAACCCCCACAGTAACTCAGCTCTAAAACCAATGTTACCATGGTAACAATCAATGATAACACCTGTGCTGTCCAGTAGCACCCAACAACAAAATAACAGGAAAACATGGCTCATAGTCTGCGGTTTGTTAACATTGTTATGGGGAGAGCAAAGAGAAGGGAAAGAGTTTTTAGAGGTCGCAGCTATTTATATTCCAAATCAGATTTTTTTTTCTCCAATGTTTCCCTCTTCGCTGAATTTACAAAAGTAAAATGTCCTTGTAAATGTTGAATTCTTCCAGGTGAAAAACATTTTCTGCTGTGGTAAATGGAGCTGAGGCGTTGGCTGCAGTTTAATTTACACAGAATTGATTGTACCACCGTCTGAATTAATTTTTTTACCCCCCCAACTATTTTTCAACACATGACGTTCGTGCAGCTATTTAATAGTAAGAATTTGCTGCTTTTGCTTTATCTGACATGATATTAAACTAAGTATCTTTACTTTTTGGACTGTTATAAAACAAGATATTAATCACATCACCCTCCATCACCCTCCTTGCTCAGCTCCTCTCTGTCTCACCCATGCAAAAACACACTGACAACGGGTCTGTCATCTGTCTGTCATCCTTCCGGTTTCTACATTCAGGGCACGTAACTGTTACCCAGCTGAGATGCTCGGAGTTTAGGGTTAGGATCACGTTAAGGTGAGAGGAAACACATCTTCACAGGTAAACAGACTTTGGCATAACACTGGGACCAGGCTCAGCCACAATATGTAATCGACCCTGATGTTATGTGAGACAATGGAGGTGTATATATATATATATTGTTCAGTACTAAGCAATTAAAACATTTACAGAGCAGGAGCGTATATGAATATATTAGGCTATTTAATATTATTTTAAGAAAGCAACCCGCCCCCCCCCCAGCCCCGCCTCGTTCAGCTACCGCCACAAATAGAATCTAATTCTGTGGGAAACTCTGTAACACACAAGTCAAGTAACAAATAGCCCGTTACAGTAAAAATAACCGGGAAAACTGACGCCATTTATCCAGCTACTCAGCGGCAGCTACACCGGGTTAATGTAACGTAAGCTAACGTTAACGTTCATTATGCGCACGAGCAAAGGTGATACTATGGTGAACATTATTACCTTTTGGCAACGAGCTAACTAATAACTACATATTGCAGAAGTGGTATGTAATTATGCTCTTGAGGCATGCCCTTCTATAATTGTACATTTCCCTACAAGCAAGACAACAATAAACTGGCACATTTCTTGGCTGGGACTTGGTGTCGTTGGGAAGCTAACGTCAGTATCAAGGTTCGCAGCTGAGCTAACAGTTAGCATATCTTAAATTGAGTACGGAAAACGGCTCGTTCTGCCTCTGCCACATGCACAGCTGTAGTAAGAGCACCCAGAAGGATTATCTGTAATGTGGACGTATTTACCCGTCCATTGCAGCTCTTTGTCCTCTTCTGTCTGTCTGTTATTTCAGCCCACTTCGGTGCTTGGACAGTGTGAGCAAAATGGGCGTTCTTCTTCTTCCTGGATATTGATGGCTCCTGGCAACCAACAGTATCCGGTAGGCGCACTACCGCCACCTGCTGTTTAGGGGGTGCACTGCACACTGTTTGTGTTTATCCGCCATAAAGCGACAGTATAACAATATAAAATTTGGTCCCCAAAAGGAAAACAAAAAAATGGAATGAACATTTAATTATTATTAATTTTAGCAAAATATTTTAGACATAAATGCGGTTTCTTAAAAACCACACCTGTATTTTGATGCTTATTTAAATTAAATAATATTATATAAAAAATATGTGAAATGCTGTAATACTAAGAAAACCCAACATCGGTATAATTATCTCTGCACTTTAATACCTGATTCATGTCTTATTTTGTCCCTTTATTTCTATTTTATATGTATAATTGTTAATTAAGTTTTTTTTTTAATTTATTTGAAATATATTTTATTTTATTTATATTTTTATTTTAAATTTATTCTAATCTCATTACTGCTTGCTCAGTTCTTCCTATATTTTCCTCATTTATCCTGAAAATGATTTGTGCCTTTTTGACTGTTATAAAGATTGTCAATAAAAAAAATAAAAAAAATAAATAAAAAGCTACAGTGATTTCTCCTGCTAGGAGAGGACAACATGGCCTAACAGTAAATTAATCCAGCAACTGTGCAGCAACTGGTTGCTATGGTTACTGAGCAACAGAAAAAAAAACTATATCCCCATCATGTATGTATTATTAGAACACATTATACTGAATAACACACAATTCCACATTACACTGTACGATATGTTTATTGTTTTCCTACCATAGTCTATCATGTAAATATTATTATCCTGCTTTAACACTTGAATTTCCAAAAAAAACTACAGCTTCTCTGTTTATTCCTATTTGTATTTATTCTTAGAGAGACAAGTGGACATATTTAAATATGTACATTTTGTATATTGAGTGATGTTGTATCTACTATAATTAAATCAGGCAGTAATGTAGCAGGGTCACATCTGTTATCATGTCATTGATAGCACAGATGTTACAACACAGATGTTTTCATCCTGTCATGCTTCATTCTTATGCGACACTTTGTTTTCTACGCAGATGATAATTTGGTTTATGTTTCTACATATTTCTGATGAATATATAGAAACGTGTGTTATATGCAGGTTGTTTTATGATGAATAAAACATAAAATGAATGGTGTTAGCTTGTGCTCCACTGTACAGATGGTTTGCTGCATCAGACAACCTTTATTGAAATCACAGATTATATTGCGTCAAAGCATTTCTTTTTGCATTATTACATTTAACATACAGTCAATGTAAATTTAATCAGATATAATAGATTTACATGTGTTTATAGAAAGATAATAACAAAGCAGAATCCACAAGGCACAACGTAATTTGAATCAGAAGCGACGGTTAAATTATTGAAAAATTAATTTGTTACCATTATGGTGAACCTTGACCTTAAAAAGGTTGGTTGCCTCTTTCCACAGTGGTAGTATTGGTAGTATTGGTGCTAGTATTTCTTAAAATTTCCCATAAAACCCCATTCTCCTCCTCTATCAAGAAGATAAACATCATTTTCAACTCTTTACGTCATCCAAATTATTTGCATTAACAGGAAACAATATCTAAAGCTTCATGCCGAAGGTTGATTAATTAAAATTTATAATATCTAATCTCCATCATTAAATCAGTAGAAAGTTTTGGATTGTCTTTACTTTTAGCAGACAGGACTGACGGGTACACCCCTCTTGGGTGTATACGGTGTTGTCCTGGTAATCATGGTGACGCAGTCTATGATTGGACATACGCTGAGGCACAGGGTGCAGCCCGTACAGCTGTCTGTCACAAGGGGAAGGTGGGTCTCTGGATCGAACGTTATGGCCTGGGAAGACAAATTAAGTGTTACACGAATGAGGCAGATGAGTCTTAAATAAAACAGAGGAGAAGACAACTGTGTTTATGTCACTGACGTACCTGGTAACCGGAGTCATTGCAGGTCATGTAACATTTCCCACAGTTGATACACATCTCTTCATCTATCAGAGCCTGGACCTGAGGATACAGGGGAGGCTCATGATTATGATCAGTTCACACTCATTTTATTTTTGAAGTAATTAAGTAAAGTAAGTAATTATCTGTGACCCTCTGGCAGTTCTTTTCCTGACACTACTGCAGCTGTCACCTTCTGAAAAATTCATGTCCTTGTCCTGGACAGATTTCTTTGGCAGGCGGCCACAGTTCAGATTAATCCACAAATTTTAACCCCAAAATTGAGCCGAATCTCTTCAAGATAGGTTTTCATTTATGATAAAGAATGGGGGTGAATTAAAAACTGAGGTGGGGTCCTGAGCAGAGTGTTTTAAGGCAGTGGTCCCAACCACCGGGCCGTGGACTGGTACCGGGTTTCAGGTTTATTTAACCCCGCCCCCCTCGTCCACACAAGGTGACAGGATTGGTTCCTTAGGTTTGTGACATATGAATGTTGACCGTGTTAGAACCTGGAACAATTTTATTTAATTATCCTGAGAAATCCGTTTGGTTTACGTCGAGACGTCAAGAATGTCAAGAAAAGTGATTCATCCGTGGTTTTCCCTCCGTTTATTTTCAAGCCAACAACCTCACTTCACATGTACCTGCACAGTCATTAGAATATAACGTGGTAACAACAGGTGAGAGAGAACTGCATACCTGCTCCATGTTGTTAAGCTCCTTGTACGCTCCGATGTGGCGCAATGCTCTGGCTATCACATCCTAGAAACACACACACACACACACACACACACACACACACACACACACACACACACACACACACACACACACATACACACACACAACCACGCACAGACCACAGATGTTTGCTTGCTTAAAGATGCATTTCACAGAACAAAGTGTGACACATCGTGAGTGAGGGTATATTTGCTGCACCTTGACAGCAGGAACAGGTTTTTTGGGCGTCCCGCCCCGAGTGATGGTGGTCTCCGTCACATCGGTTTTACCAGCGTCTCTGAGCTGTTTCTTGTACCGTGCAATGGCGTCTGTCTTCTGCTGCAGGTATGGACCAAAGCTAGGGAGGCTCTACACACACACACACACACACACACACACACACACACACATTCAACCATTTAGAAAAATAAATAAAATATAAATATTAGATAAAGGTTCAGCCAGTCCAGTTGACTACACAGTAGTGGTGCTGATAACAGAAGTAGTCACTGTAATTGCAGTAGCTGGATTATTGCAGCAGTACCTTTCCAACCAGCTCGTCCAGTCTGGGAACTGGTTTTCCTTTCTGGTGTCTCTCTGTCGGAGGAGACTGGCCGTCCCAGTCCTTCAGCTCCAGGCTCTTGAGGTACAACAAGGTCTTCAGACCTTCAGACCAAACACATACATTTAGTGTTCATATATATGTACCGTATATATGTACCATATATAAATGGATATATAACTGTGTAGAGTTGGAGAGAAGAGGAAGGTTATTAAAGCTCTGAGGCGAGTTAGTAGAATTATACGAGACTGTCGTCTGTGCAGCAGCTTATTATGACCCGTAGTCACGTTTTGTTGCTAGGCGACACCTAGTGGTCGTATTAATTATGGCAGGAGCAGAGGGAAAAGTGTCGGTGACGCAGAGTCCACGTCAGGAGGAGGTGGTGGTGAATGGATGAACATGACACAGGGATAGGAGAGTGGTGTTCGGCTGTTTATGTTGTAACCATGACAACAAAGGCCGCGTACTGTTGAGGAAGTACCTTTTTTAACCCAAATCATGAAAACCTAATCTAAACCTAACCAAGCCATGACTGTTATTACAGTATCCATGACAACCAAGGGTTGGTAGGGGCACCACCCTCCTATGGGTGGTATCAGAGGGTTGGGAAAAAACAAAAAAGGACCTGTGTGGTTGTTGAGGTTGGAGAAGTGGCTGAATTATACACATCACTCTGGAAACTTTATTGACACCACTGACGAAAAGTGTTTTTTTTTTTTTTTTAAACGAACCACATCAGTGTCACAATAAGGACTTTAGTTCAAAACACAGCACAGAAGATCTTGCTGGGAAAAACAGGGCACCAGTAAACTGAGGTCATCGTTTGAGCTTAGCAACGAAGACAAAATACAAACTCAGAAACAGTTACGTACCGAGAATGTAATCCTCAATCACTGTGAAGTCCTGGTTCTGAACTGCACTGCACACCTGTCGTGACAGACAGAAGAGAAATATATATTTTAACAATGTGTATCTCACCCCCATAATACAGGAGAACAAATACGATCTGAGAGATGTTTGTCAGTTCGCTGCACAAAAAGCTAAAAAAGGGATTAAAAGGAGACATTTTCAAAAGAGTGGTTTACAGAGTTTTCTTTTCTTTTTTGGTGGGGATGATTAAATTAATTAAATAAGAATGCAGGCAGGCAAATATAAGCATTTTGATTCGGGCTGAGTCTGTTTAGTCACTACTTAATATTTAATTTATTTGTGTTTTTGCTGTCTATATTGTTTATAGTGACTGTATTATGTGTGATGACTGAATAAAAACTGCTAATACTATAAAGCCTTTAAAGGACAGTATGAACGTTATTGCTGGAAAACAACGAATACGGGGCAAAAAAATGGATTTAAAATAAAGGCAATGACACAAATAAATAAACATATAATACATAATATAAATATAATGAACTAAACAACTAACAACGATCAAAGCTTATTAAAGTTTTATTTTAGCACAAACACAAATGCTTTATTATAACAAACTGACTGTGCTGCATCATCAAAGCATGACTGCAGTCTCACCTCATCAGCAGTAACAGTAACGAGATAATCACCTGTAGCACTGAGGCTCCAGCGTGGAGAAACTGTAGTCCGGCCTCCGCTGAGTCGATGCCCCCCGTGGCCAGAACAGGGAAACCAGGAATCGCTCTGGCGATGGCCGACACCGCTCTGAGAGCGATGGGTCTGATGGCGTTACCTGCACACAGCGTTAATATTGCTAAATGCTCAGAGTGTGTGTCTATCTATCTATCTATCTATCTATCTATCTATCTGTCTATCTGTCTGTCTGTCTATCTATCTATCTATCTATCGATCTATCTATCTATCTATCTATCTATCTATCTGTCTGTCTGTCTGTCTGTCTGTCTATCTATCTATCTGTCTGTCTATCTGTCTGTCTGGTCTTGATGATGTCATAAGAGATATCTTGGCATGGCAACAGGAAGTCTGTGTTACGCTCTGGACTCATGGGTGTTTACCAGACAGAGAAACCTATACAGGAAATGTAATATATGACATACTGTAATACTCAATGTTATATACAGTAAATAAAACAACATACAAATAAAAATTCTATATGTTTATATATGTTTTTCTTATAAATTTTAAACATATAGGTCTATCTTTTATCTTTACATGTGTCATTAAATGACATATATTACATACATACATAAACATATATGGCTGTATGAGCTAGACGTATATGACAATATATGAAATTGTTCCAATTTCCGACAGTTTACAACTGTAATGTGTGTAAATATATGATTTTATTTCATTTGTACATGTATTTCATATATGGAAATAACATTTCTCTTTAAAATCTTTCCCTCAGTTTATTAAGAACCTTTTATAACTACTGGTATTTAACAGTAGCAGTTACAAGGGATTATGTGTGTGTGTGTGTGTGTGCGTGTGTGTGTTTGTGTGTGTGTGTGTGTGTGTGTGTGTGTGTGTGTG
>NW_019523063.1:7514-18028 GCF_002814215.2 Seriola lalandi dorsalis | reverse complement strand
GTGTGTGTGTGTGTGTGTGTGTGTGTGTGCGTGTGTGTGTATGTGTGTGTGTGTGTGTGCGTGTGTGTGCGTGTGTGTGTGTGTGTATGTGTGTGTGTGTGTGTCTGTCTGTGTGTACCTGTCCACAGGCCAGGCCCATGCCTCTCTCTCCCATCCCATGAGGACAGGACAGGTTCAGCTCCAGTGCATCTGCTCCTGATTCCTAAACACACACGTTTTTCTCTTTCACACACTCACAGCTGGAACCTTCGAACGCTCTGCACATATAATAATTACAGCATGTTTTCACTGCGCACACCTACTAGAGCTCGTGGTCTGTCTTACCTCTGCCATCTTGGCCAGCACCGTCCAGTCTTCCTTGTTGTAACTACACATGATGCTGGAGATCACCACCTGGCAGAGGGAAGAGGCTCGGGTTAGTTTTCAAACGCTCGGCCTTCTCTCCTCAGAGCAAGAAGAAACGTGACGTGACGTGACACAGGAAAACTGACATTGTCGGGGAAGTCCTTCT
This sequence comes from Seriola lalandi dorsalis, assembly GCF_002814215.2. Lineage (NCBI taxonomy): Eukaryota > Metazoa > Chordata > Actinopteri > Carangiformes > Carangidae > Seriola > Seriola lalandi. The sequence goes on along the minus strand of NW_019523063.1, from coordinate 17,517 downwards.
TCAGCTCAGCCACGGACTGACACCAGTAGGCCGCCGTCTTCTCACTGATGAGCTCGATGTTCAGGAAGGAGCCCTGGCCGGGGCCGAACAGGGGCCCCGAGGTGGTGCCACGCACGATACGAGGAGACACGTTGGTCACGAGGTCCTGCAGAGACAGGTTTACTCACGTGATGCGACACGCTCTCTGACAAACACATGCTGTGTTTCAGTGAGGTCCGACTAAACCTCTTTCATATTACTGTCACTGGACATGCATACATTACATATATTATCGTCCACAGAGGTCATTCAATGTGCTGAACAGAAGTAAAAGAAGCACAAACATGCAGGTAACAAGCACAATAAGAAAACAGTATAAAAACACAGATTATTAAATAAGTAATATCCCATCAAAGTGCAGAAATGTTCAAGTCCTGAGCAATGCAGAGCTTAAAATGTAGAGGACCCCAGAGAGTTTCTGTAATGCTCCACTCTGTGTTACTCACTGTATGAGACAGGAGGCAGTAGAGAGCCGACAGGGAACAAAGGAGACAAAGACTGGACTCAAACCAGAGTCATTACAACTACATGAGTCGTTTCTCTGTGTCGTAACCTCATCATTAACTTTGCTTCCAGCTCTTTTGACTATAAGAAGAATCTCTGTGCACGTCCACTCCACGTGACTGTTGTGTGCGTTTACCTTGTCCAGTCCGAAGGTCTTGGTCAGAGCGAAGCCCCATCCTTGTTCAAAAGCTCGTCGGATCATGGCCGTGCTGGTGGTGGGAGGAGCGGAGGCCAGGCCGAACGGGTTGGGAAACTTTATTCCGCAAACCTCGACGCTGATGTCCACCTGATCTATAGCGCTGTAGAACAACGGCAGCTTTGGGACCGGATCCACCGCCTGTCCATGCAGGGACTACAGAAGGAAGGGACAGGATGTTTTAATCACTGATATTACATTTTATGTGGTTGAGTCCGAAGTCAAGTCCCATTATTCATGAATGCTCTTTGTGCGACGCGTTCAGGTGCTGCTATGAATCATCTCAGAAGATGACAAGCATCAAAGAAGAAGGCTCCTGTGGCTCAGACTCGTTGAACTGCCTGCAGCAGCAGCAGGGGAGAGATAATGCGTGCCACGCCCTTCTAACCAATCAGAGAACGCCAAACTCAGAGGCGGGAGCTTTCGTTTCTTAAGCTACCGCTAGCTTGACTTGCAGGACTTACTGTAGCTTTAAGAATGAACGACAAACACGCTGCTGTTGGAGCAGATCTCTTCAGAGCCCCGTGTTTTAAAACGTCTCATGACGGCAGATTTACCTGGACGTATCTGTGGAGGTGCCACGAGGCCTGTTTGCCGTCGTTCACCGATTCCACTGTGGTGTTTGCCAAACCAGCGATGTCTCCTCCCGCAAACACCCAGGGCTCGCTGGTCTGCATGGTGTCTGTGTTCACCTCCGGAGTGCCCCAGCGGGTCATCTTCACAGGAACCATGGCGTCAGTCACTACAAAAAAAGTCAGGGTGATATATGAAAACATGTCTGCCTGCAGCTACTGCATCCGTCCAACAAACGGCTTCGATTTCTGTTCTGTAACAATGAAAATATACATGTTGTAGGACGTTTTGTCTGATGTGAATAAATCTCACGCACATCCTCTGATGCATCTTCAGTTCTAACTGTAGCTGAAGGTAAATCAAAAAGGGGAAACTGTGGATCATTAGCTGTCAGCTCATTGGTTCATTACCTTGCTGCTCGTTCAGCATGGAGCCGAAGGCACTGATGATGTAATCAGCCTTCAGCCTGACAACTTGGTCTTCATCTTCCAGCCAATCACCTGCCTCGTCCTGCTCGGTGCGACAGAACTGCATCCCGGCGACCCGTCCGTTCTTCATGACGACCTCACGAGGAGACAGGAAGGGCAGGAACTCACACCTCTCCTCCTTCGCCAGCTCCATCTGACAGAACACAACACCAGGTCAGAACATAGCGAGCGGTCAGCCGGCTTCAGCTCTGTGCTCAAATATACAGCATTTTAATACGGCCAGACTCACATTAAAGCTGTTCTCATTCACATGTTTAGAATATTAGGGTGTTTTCACATCTAGTCCTTTATAAACGACCCAAACTCAGTCCTGTTAAAGTCCTGAACTCTCTTCTTTTTGTGTTTTTGCATCGAGTTCATTTGAAAGAGGACTCCTCTCCTCTGAAGCTCTCAGACCTTTACTGCCTTGGATTATGGGTAGCTATGCCGTTACACTTCCTCTGGTATTTGGGTAAATTAGTATAACTATAGTCGTATATAAAGCCCTGTTTCCACTGGACAAAAAACCTGCTAACATCTGGAGTTTGTCAGTGATGGAAAAGGATTTAATCAGCATTCACACCCGGGTCAAATGGCTCTGCAGTAGACACAATGATTTATTGGCTCCAGCTCCAATTGGCATTCAGCTGACCAACGGTGGAAATATGATCACTCAGTCAGTCAGTCAGTCAGTCAGCGACATTCATGATTATTGGACCCTGCTGGTGCAACGCAGTCAAAAACATAAACAATATATTCAGTATTCCTGATCTGTCCATGTATCTGTCTATCCCACGTCCATACCTCCTCAGGAACAGCCCTGATGTTGGTGAAGCCCTTCCTGAAGCAGACGTACACTCTCCTGGCTCCGCAGCGAAGAGCCGAGGTGGCGCAGTCAAACGCCGTGTCTCCGGCCCCGAGGACAATCACCACGCCTCTTAACTCTGGCAGTGAAGCGCGACACTGACACATACCTGGACGGAGTGAGACGGAGACAGACGGAGACACGGTGATGAGAGACTCAGTCAGACCCAGACTCAGAGGAGGAGTCTGTTGAGACCAGAACCAGAGACTAGCAGACGGGTCAGAACTGTTAGCGCAGTTAGCATCTTTTATTTGTTTATGTTGTTAGTTAGCTTGTAACTGCCAGTGGCTCAAACAGTGTTGGTAGTTGTGCTAATGCTAACTCTCTCTCTCTCTCTGTGCTGACAAGGTTTCAGGTGTATTTAGCCCCGCCCCCCCGTCCCCACAAGTTGACAGGATTGGTTCCTGAGGTTTGTGACGTTTTTATGACACTGTCATTGGTGGAAACACTCAATTATATCTTGTATTATATAAAAACATCATATGGACGTTAACGAGGTTAAAAACTTGATTTTCATCGGAAGTTTAAGTTCGATTTCGTCCGTACCTTTCTTGCTGGCTGAGGCCACCATGGGCAGGAAGTCTTTGGAAGTGAAGAAGCCTTGGTCCATGGTTAAACCCTGGAAGATCTTAGCTCTGTTGGCCTGAGGAAGACCTGAAGTCACACACACACACACACACACACACACACACACACACAACCATGGGGAAAATTATACTGATGTTTGAGTCTGATTAGTTTTAGCTGTATATTATTTACATGCATTTATTAATTCATTCATTTTGTGTGCTACTTGAATTGCTTCATATTGACGTACATATACTGTATGTTGTATTTTAAACATTTGCTGAAAGTGTGAATCTGTGGTGGAAACATATGATCAGCAGTTAAAATGCTGTGATTCACAGAGTTGTGAAATGCTGTTCTTGCTCACACCGTATATGGAGTTGTTTTTCTTATACATGCAGGGAAATGCATGACAGTTAGGATAACTGTTGGCAGGAAACATGCAGAGCGAGACTGAGATAAGAGGAAGTTGCCCTCAGCTTAACACGGACAAGGGTCAGCTGCTCACTTCAAACTCAGACAAACGTGGGCTGCGGTCGGAGGGAAATCTCCTGTCTGACCACGTCTCCTCGACCGGAGGGGAAACGCCATGAGCTCAAGGAAAGACGTGAAGGAAACTTCACAAGGACTTAGGAGAAGAATCCAACTGCACGATAAATCCTCTTTTCTTAACCACAAACACAAAACTAACAGGATTGAAATGTTGAAATAAGATAATATGAAGGGAATCACGTAGAGAAAGTTGAGCCATTGAAATAATAATGAAATGAAAACTAGAGCCACCTCCTCGTGGTCGTATCCCTCCGCCACTCAGACTAGTTTCAGGTTACGTCCCTGTTCATCCAGAGTCAGAGAGGAAATGAACCACTGGTGTGAAACATTGTCATAATTGCTGTGTGAAGTCTTGAGTTATGGCTGAAAAGTGTTTTGTGAGGTCACCGTGACCTTGACCTTTGACCAACAAAGTCTAATCAGTTCATGCTTGAGTCCATGTGAAGGTTTGTGCCAAATTTAAATGTTGCTGCAGCAAGGAATTGTGGGACGGTATTTTCTCCTTTCCTTTGGTAAAGCTCCAGTGTTTCCTAAGCTAAAGGAGACAGGAAGCACTGAATCATTTAGAGAAGTGGAGCAGCTCTGATCATGGCCGCCGCTCAGATACTTCCGGGTCATTTCACTCAGTTTGAACAAAGATTTCTCGACTGCAGCCGAGTTCTGGTTTGTGAGTCTGTATTAAATAAGAAGTTCAACTACACTCACCGATCCCAATAAAGACGGCCTTAAATCCTTCCTCTCTCAGGGACGTCAGAGTCATTCCATTAACACCGAGACCCTTCTCACACACCACCTGTACACACACACACACACACACACACACACACACACACACACACAAACAGACAGACACACACACACACAAACAGACACACACACACACACACACAGACACACACACACACACTTTAACAGAACTGTGAAGGTGCTCTCTTCATACATTAACACTTAAAACTAAAGTACTGAGTGTTTCATAAATCTGTGATTATATTATAACAGTTTTGATTTTCTTTCTTTTGATCACAAAATTTAAAATGTTGTAAATAATATTGAAGATCGTCATAATATTGTTGATTTTTCTATCGAATGTGCCGATGAGACATTTAGAAGTTCTGGTATCTGCATGTTTTCCTTTATTTGTTGGCGACATTATGGAGATTAATAAGCAAAAAAAGTCTAAAAACCAACAGAGAACTTAATAACAATTACTGCTCCATATATTTCACAACACATCAGAACAATATGGGAAACTACAGTTCGTACCTTGACTCCCAGATCCTTCATCAGGTCTATTTCAAACTGGACAACCTCATAGGGAAGACGGAACTGGGGGATTTCTGAAGTGCTGCGAGGAAGAACAGATATTTCTGAATGTTTCCTTCACGTCTCTCCTCTTGTCATCTGGTTTCAGGAGTCGCCCTCCTCTAAGATATTTAGTATGAATGTGGTGACACGTTACCTCAGCCCTCCTATGTACTTCTGTCTCTCGAATACGGTAATATTATCGTATCCCAGACGGGCCAGGAAGGAAGCACAGCTGACCGACGCTGGGCCACAGCCAATCAGAGCGATCGGGGTGTGGTACGACTCTGGCATCTCACTGGATGGTGGGAGTTCAGGATTCCTGATCTGAGCGATGCCCATCTTACTAAACACCTGAGAAAAAACAACAACAAAACAAAAACACACACACATACATTTGAAATAATCCCCTTGTCAAACCTTTAAATAAACTGCTTTCAAATTATAACTGTCAACACAACATGGCCGACTTCACAGTGAGGCTGAGTAACACTTGGCCACAACGGGCAAGTACAAGATGACGCTTAATCATCTATCGAAGGTCTGCTAACATTAGATAACGTTAGCCTCCGTATGCTAACGGTCATATCAGGGCCAGGCCAAGTAATGTTGCAGGAGCAAAACTCCCTGTGTATTGACTTGAGGAGCAGTAAAAGACATTGTGACCATACAACATAATAATAATAAGTATTTATGTCATTTAAGTTCTGGTTTCATGTGCTGCTGTTTTACCTGCATTACTGCACATTTCCTGTGAGTTTATAAAGTCAATTCTAGAAAGTGTCAGTAACATGTTGAAGACAAGCTGACAGCTACACGTATCCCACCTCCACAGCAAACTGCTGCAAGCCTCCGATGTTGATGGGTCCTTCCTCGGAGGCGTACAGGTTGCAGCCGCCTACACACAGATCTGACGTGGGACAAACCATCCCGCAGGTCAAACCCAGGGGGTTGTCGGAGAGGATGGCCCGCGCCGCCCCATAGTAGTTCTGGTAAACGCACACACACAGACACACACACACACACACACGGCTTTAGTGTTGTGTTACCTACCATGATTAGCATTGTCATTGTTATTCCTTTCTTCTTTGCATTAGTTCTCATCATAGACAGACAGATGTTTTGACTGTGTGTGTTTTCTAGCACCTTATTAGAGATACTCGTGATGAATGACTTGATGTCCAGGTTGGTCGGGCAGCTCTTCTGACAGGGAGCATCTGCACATTTTAGACACCTAGACACAGATGTCACTTTTATTTGACAGTTTCACAAAGTTATTGACATTAAAAATAAATAAAATAAAAAAAAATACTTCAAATCAGAAAATTTGCTGTCTGCCAGACTTTTATTGATAGAAATCACCGTCATAATAATTGAAGTTTTGGCCTTATAATGAGGCTGGATGAACCTGTCCACCTTCACAGCCTCGTCGTGTTTGTACAAACTGTCACTAACTGAGAGGAAAAGCTTCTGTAGAAGAGGTCAGAGATAAACCAGACTACAGGGCTGAAGTTTAGTGGTGGAGACGCTGAAGTCATGTGACCGTGGTGTCGTTGGTTTATAGCCTAGCGTTAGCTTCTTATTTCTGCTGATTGTACTGAGGCTTCAAACGTCATAACGTGGTGTTTATTAGGGAAGAGGATCCTGCTGAACAGTCACTGTTTTGTTTGCTGCAGAGTTTATTCTCTGTAATAATCTCAAAGTGAATGTAAAAATCCCAGTGGCTTTTTGTGGAGGGAACCAGGGTGACGCTAACATCTGGATTACAATAATATGTCGTCCTTGAGGCGACTCTTGTCCGATTGTGAGATTGTTAGGAGTCATTTGCATCATTCATTCATTCATTCATTCATTCATTCACCTCATCGCTTCTCGCAGAGCTCCACGCTCGCTCAGCGTTGTGTGTTTGATGTCGTCAAAGTTGTTCTCTAACTTCACACAGGACTGAAAGAAAGAAGAGTCGGGGAGGAAAAAAGAATGATGAAGACAGTAATGAAGAATAATGTCAAGGGAAACAATGTGCGTGTCGTTGCGGTATATCTCACATCACAGCTCCTCTCAGGGTTTCTTTTCCAGTGTTTCTTCTCCTTCTTCTTGTTGGCGGTGGACATGATCTGAGCATGAGTCTTCACCCTGGGGTTCAGAGCCAGGATGCTCTGGAGACAAACACGTCAACACCTCAGTAAAAACAGACACAAGTCCTGATTCTGACACAAATACAGTTGTTTTCTACCCTCACAGAAACGTTTTTACTGACCCGTTCTTATGGAAGCCAGGGTTTATACCCCGTTATCACCCCATCGTTAGTTAATCATTTCTTTATCTCAGGACATTAAAGCCATTTTCTTATCATGACCAAATAAATTATCATAACTGTCAAAGTTAAGGACGTCTGGGTAACAGGATGTGCCCCGTCTTCACAATTACTTACGTTAAGTTACATCAAGGTGTGTGCAATTAATTTAACGAATCTGAGTTTTACAGCCGGCATCTAACCAAAGGTTTTTAGATCTGTGCATCACAGCTGGAGTCGTGATGTTGTTTTCCATGTGAGCTGCTGCTGTTATCTGACTTTATGGCAGATAGAGATCTGCTGGACAAACAATGAATCTATGGAACATTGTGGGACGTTTGCTTGTTTGGATGGTCGGGGTTAAGATGATAAGATAATGATGAGCTGCAGGGTCAGTGCACTGAGGTTATGTGACCCGACATGTTGATGTATAACAGCGGAAATGAAGCAATAATTTACTGTATGTCATTTAGAAAGGTGGTTTAATATTTCCTCAGGTTATTACATTACCAGTTCACACGTTTTGAATCTCAGTGTCTAAACCTACAGATTTTTTATGACATCTGTCGAAACTATTGCCCCATCGCGTCACGTGCCAACCGCTTTCCCCTCTGACCATACATCACTTATCTACAGCTCCATAACACACGGCTTGTTGCACAAGACCATAAGGCTGTAGTAAGACTGCAAAACACGACTTTTTATCCTGTTAATCCTCACTTTGCTGCTGCATGTTAAACTCTTGTCTGTCCCCACGTGCAGCGTAGTCCAGGAGAGGCGCCTTTAAAGCCGCTGTCACTTATATTTTACTGCTGAAATCTAACCTGAGTGAAAAGGAGCAGAATATGAACTTAAAGTCGTCATGTAGTTACTGATCAGTGACTGTAGGTTCAGTCTGTTCGTGTAAATCATTGTGGGAACTGATTAAAAGATGTCTAACGTCTTAATAACAGCAAGCCAGAAGCCACAGAGGGGCAAGTGCGCCTGACTGTTAAAGGGAATGGGAGACGGCACTCTGATTGGTTTATTGCATGTTTAATCCATGATTGATTTAGAGTAATTAGAGAGCTACACTTTGGACTGTTACTCTTTCTGAAGTATATTGATCTGGAAAGAACTGAACAGGGTTATTTTTATATATATCCTGTTTGCTACTCACTTATTTTCATTTATTTATCATTAATTATTCAATTATTATTATTATTATTTTCATTTTTGTTGGGTGAGGGTTTGGAAATGGACAAAAAAAACATGGATTTTGTTGGATTTGCTTTTCTCCTCTCCATAAACAGAGATTTAAAAAGAAGAATAATGACATGTTGCTCTTACTGGTGTCGGTTTAGTAGGAAGTGATTGTTCGTTATTCAAGTGAGAGCTTCTGCCTCTTTTGTCTCTTTATATTATTTTTCTATAGAACACATTACATCAGTTTGCTCAGTCTGTGCAGACTTCTTTAACGTTGAGCTATCCAGTGTTTCCTTAGTGATTTTCATATTTCACTTCCATAAAATCAGGAAACACAAGAGACACATTTCATTAAAAAACAAGGGTTAAGATCAAGGTAACAGCTGCAGGTAACAGCTGATACATCCTGACTCCTATTCTACAAACACTGCACCAACAGTCAGGATTCATCTCATGTGTTATGTCCCATAATGCAACTCAACAGTCTCCTTTTAAATGTCCACTTCTTTGTAACCCTGAGGACATAAGTGTTTCACAGGCTGAGTGGTTACTCCTCGTGACGAGGAAACTAATGAGTGACCTTCATGCGTAAATTTTAGTGGGACGCCCCTTTAAAATGTTAATCCTCAAAATCCTCTGTTGAATCCTGTCTCTCCCTCCGGTCCTGATCCCACCTCAGTGTTTCTGCAAGTCATTCAAAGTCCCTCACGTTTCTACAGGTGAAGCTGCTTTTATTTTGTTATTTTTACCGTCACGTGATCACAGGTGGAAAATATTTTAACTTTTCTGCTGTGAAACTGCCGCCAGTCCAGCTCCGGCTCAGTAGCCCCCTTCTGAAGCCCCAGATTAGTGTCCTGTCCGTGGTGGTGGAGACTAATCCCCACACTAAACACTTGATCTGAAAATTCAAATAACCTCTACAAGTCCTTCGAGGAGTTTCACAAGTGCCAAGAGGATTTTATAGATATATAACAGACTCTATATGACACAAAAACCCCAGCCACCGAACATGATCGTACAGGGTTCACGAGCACAATCTCCATCTTTTTATGGGCTCGTGAACCCTGTACGATCATGTTCGGTGGCTGGGGTTTTTGTGTCATATAGAGTCTGTTATAGATCTATATTTGAATTTTCAGATCAAGTGTTTAGTGTGGGGATTAGTCTCCACCACGACGGACAGGAAACTAATCTGGGGCTTCACAAGGGGGCTACTGAGCCGGAGCTGGACTGGTGGTAATTATTAAAGGACACTGACCGTGAACTTTAGTCAATGATCAATAACCATCAATATGATCAATGAAATGTTATCATTCAATATCATTATGTCCCGTCAATATTACAGAATGAAAAAGGAGGCGAAAAACACCCAAAACAAAAGGTGATTTGCCTCATAACAACTTGACATTGGGATTCATGGTGCGTTAACCAACAGAAAATAAAGGAAGCTGCAGAGAAAG
>NW_019523063.1:6078-6755 GCF_002814215.2 Seriola lalandi dorsalis | reverse complement strand
AAACACATTCACCCCGGGGTGACAATGATCAAACACATTCACCCCGGGGTGACAATGATCCCAGGCTGCTCTGTGAAAACGAGCCACTACAGAAGCTGCTGCACCGTCCAGAATAACGTCGTCACACATGTTGAGCAGAGTGACTGATATTTAACTTACCGATCTGGGAGAAGAAATCTATTATTTTCTTGCGGGTTGAAGTAATTTTCTAATGCAAAAGGTCCGTTTCCAAACAAGCCCGGTCCTCCCCCCTTTAATCATAGAACTTTAAAAACGTTCACCATCATATCCACAAGTACAAAGAGAAAAGCGATTAAACCATAAAAAGTAATGCTTGCAAAAACTTTTCCTATGACTCCACGAGACAACAGCGGCCACGAGAGGGCAGGAAGTTACAAGATCAATGTAAACAGACAACAACTGCATTTGGAAGAACTTGTGACCATCAAGTCCAGATTCTTTTGACCATAATTTGAGCCCATACAGATATGAGGTGTAGTCATGCCAATAACTTACCATTTCTTGCCGGTTCTGTTGTGGTGTGGCACTGGCCTGAGGTGGATTCTGGTTTCCCTGTGAAAACACATAATTATACTAAATAAAACAAACTTTCCATTGCAGGGAAAACCAGGTCATTTAAGGCAACTGTTCACAAAAGAGTATTGAGTAACATTTTT
>NW_019523063.1:2801-5499 GCF_002814215.2 Seriola lalandi dorsalis | reverse complement strand
AAATATTTATAATATGTACATAAATAATCAAACATCTCATCAGCTGTAGAGGCCGGAGGACAAGGTGAAGGTCGTCAGTCCTCGGGGCCAAACATCTGAACCAGCTGCAGAAAAGCTTTAACTGGAGACATCATGAGTGTGTGGTGTGATCATGTGACCCAGCCGTCACTCAGTATAAATAAATGCATCAGTGAGCTGGTCGCTCCAACAGCTACTGGACAGGTTGAAATGAGGTTCAGTCCTTCATGTTCCCCTCAGGACCAACTGTTATAACTTCATCCACGACCTTCCTCACGTCAATATTTGTATTTGCCGATACTTTGGTTTATGACTAAAATACCTGCAAAACTAACTCCTTCCCATCATCTTCAGTTGTGCTGTGTGTTGAATATGTTAAACATTAAACCTGCTGGAAATGCACGACTGTACAGACTCTTAGTCTTGTGATGGAAACACAGTAATAACACGAGCAGAACGAAACCACATGTGGCTTCCTTCCTCCTCATGGTTCCTGCTCTGATCTGCGTCGTCAGCTGTGAGATACAGACAGGTGTGTGTCCGATCAGCTGATCAGCCACAGGTGGACTGCAGTCAAGGTGTAGAAACATCTCAGAGGTGATCTGGAGACGTGGGAGACACCAGGGGGCTGGTTCAGCAGGGATGGACTTGACTATCTGAAGTCAGACTGTGGTACAATGAATTCTGGGTAAATTAAAACTTTTTTCAACAACAACAAAAAAGAAATAGCCGGAGGAACCACATCAAACGGCTCGGCCTGTTTTCCCTCAGCAGAAAATGTTTTTCTTTTGAAAGAATTCAACAGTTATAAGATTTATAAAAGATAAAAATCTGATTTTAGTCTCTAAAAACTCTTTTTCTTCTCTTTGTTCTCTCCATAACAATGTTAACAAACCACAAATTATGAGCCATGTTTTCCTGTTTTTATGTTGTTGGGTGCCACTAGTCAATAAGGGTGTCATTGATTGTTACCATGGTAACATTGGTCTTAAGCCTAAGTTAGCCTGAGGGTAAGGTGTCTCGTGTGTTTGTCTTTAAATGAGTCAGTCTGTGTTTTTGTGACTGACATTAGACTGAAGCAACACCACAGACCGGTCTGAGACGTCTCTGTGATCAGTTGTCATAGCGACGTGTCTGAACACTTGCTGTATGTAAGTGCGGTATTCCACTTTTTTCCTTTTTTTTTAATACATTTGCAAAATAAAATTTCTGAAATTCTGTTTTGACTTTGTCATTACGGGACATTGAGTGCAGATTAAAGAGTGAGAAAGGGGTCTGAAGACTTTCTGAATGTGCTGTGTACAGAATAAGATGGCACTAAATAAAATGTGCAGACTTGGACGTGGTCAGTCTCTGATTGGCTATTCCTTAGCGTATAGCACATGGTCACTTCAAGGCGTTCAGATGTGGATCACTGCAGTCCATGTTCTGCTTTCAGCTTCACAGTGTGGAAACAGGGGAGTTCACCTGGATTCAGGCGGCTCAGAGGACGCTTTTCCCGATAAGGAATGTAGGGCAATTAACGTCAGCTGCCTGGAGGATATGGATTAACAAGGAAAGAAACTGAGAGAGGAAGAACACCATGAACTACGAACCATTTGTCCCCCTTCGTTTTTCACTCAAATAACCCAAATAACAAAATACATCTCGTCTAGTTCCACCCAGTGGAAAGTCAAGAATCATTCGGGTTTGACCACTGAGCCAAGTGTGTTTTGTAAATGTGTGAGTAACATCCAGTGTTGGAGAGTTTCTCCGTCCATCTTGAAGTCATCAAGTTTGGAGAACGGCTCGGCCTTTCTCTCTGTTCGTTCAGGCTGTTTTCTGCCTGTTGTCTCAACCACTGCTGTTTCCTTTAACCCAAGGGTGGATGTGTGGCCTCCAACAGAAACACCAGCATGACCTTCCTGCCAGCATTCCTGCTCCCGCACAACAGGGACCGGCACCCAAAACAGCTGAGGCCGAACACAAAATAACAAACTGTCACCGAGAAAGAAGAAATGATTAAAGGTTTATTTTCAGTCATGAAAAAGGAAAAAGAAATACAGTGAGCAAGCACACCTGCAGCCTGCAGAGAGAGAGAGAGAGAGAAGAAGAGAGGAAGACAGAGAGGAAGAGAAAGAGAGAGAGAGAGAGAGATAATAGCAGAGCAAAGCTGAGAGAGAGAGAGAGAGAGAGAGAGAGAGAGAGAGAAGGAGGAGCAACTGAGGGAAAAGAAAAAGAGAGAGGCAGAGAGCTTCACACTGCAGTGAATAACGTTAAGAAAACAGAGCGAGAGAAGAAAGAAACGGGGAGAAAAAGAGAAAAAAAAGTGAAAGACAAAGAGCAAAGTCAAAGTAGTTTCTTGGCTGGGAATCCGTCCGGCAGACTGCAGAGACTTCAGCTTTGTGTCCGAGTGAATGGACAAAACCAGTGTGACTGGGAGTGTAGTGGGAGGACAGACTGGTTTCCAGCCCCCAGTGAGCAGACTGTCAAACACCATGGCCGACAGCGTGAATGAGGAGTCGGATTATAACCCGGGGAAGGATGAGCTGGACTGGGGCTACGAGGAAGGTACGTAGGTCTTCATCAGTTTGCAGTGTTGACACATGTGATAGATGCTGGTTTTCTGTTGCTACTCTGGGAAAGAAAAGACATGAGTTGATTCCCTGACACAGTTTAATGCAACACAAAACTGTGCAGA
>NW_019523063.1:1030-2727 GCF_002814215.2 Seriola lalandi dorsalis | reverse complement strand
CAATAGATAATTAGCTATAAATGAGTCCAGCTGTGGTTTGCTTTTAGCACTTCACCTCTGCTGTAAAAGAATTTATATCTGAAGTTAATTTGATTTCATTTGTCGACGTGTTCCAGAAGCTTTAACATCATCAGGGTTATTTTTCACAGACAACATTAGACCTTATAAATACACTGTGCAAGACAAGTGAGCCGGTCTGTGTGTGTGAAAACGATAATGGAGGAATGTGATGCCATCCGGGGAATTCTGGGAAGATTCACCTGGAGCTGATTGTTTCACCGTGGAAGAAAAGCTCCTTATTTTCCTTTTTCAAAAGTTCCTGATACTTTTACAACTGTCCAAGACATTTACAGGTTTTTATAAAAGCAGCATAAAGATTATTAAACTGCGCCAGTTGTGTCAGGTCTTCACAGAAACGCGATGCGTTCACTGGAGAAAGAAAAATTCAGCTCTGTTTTCTGAATTAACGAGATAATGATCTAGAAATTTTGAGAAAGTTTATTTTAATTAACAAGATAAAATCTCGTTAGTTCAGAAAAGCCGAGCAGAATGTTTTTTTCTCAGGTGAATGCGTTTCGCTTCTGTATCTTTGTGATGTGATAAGCTCGTTTAATGTGTGTTATCTCACTCTGTCTTCCTTTTATCGCTGCCTTTACTGAGCACTGAGGACTGACACTGAACTGTAACTCTTACTGTAAGTATACTAAAGGATGTGTGACGGTTTGTAAGAGATTACACACTAGAGTACGGCTTGCAAATACCTCCGGTGTCCTGTGGAGACCTCGCGCCTAAACACAGGCGAAACAGAGGAAACCGTGCAAATATATATATGATCAGTGTTAAATATAAATAAAAAATGTTTGTATTGATTACTCGTGTCACGGCTGCAGGAAAGATGGTGACGTCTCTCTGCAGGACACTTGTGGTACTAGAAGTTGATGAGGACTTTATTAGACTTTAGTGGATTACAATGTGAGAAACAACAAGCAACAGTTACGTAACAATAAGAACATGATACAGTCATAAAAAATATTTATTATTAAACTAAAGCGCTATGAGACGACACAGCTCCACCATGATTTACTGTGATCTGCATCTGGTTCTGAGTCTGAATGTGCTAAGGGAATAAAAGTGACGGATGTGCCGGTGCCACTTCACAATAAGACGGCCGTTATAAAGGATTTATAAACGGTTTATATTAAACACTTTATGAATCACAAAAACAAATTACAACACGGTTTTCATACATTGATGAATGCTCACTATTCATTAATCTTACTAATGAGTTATTTTGATCTGCCAGATGAATCTTTTTGACTGTTAAGATGCTGACGCTGGTTCATTGCTAGTGACTGAACAGACAGAAGAAGCAGCAGGTACAAACGCTGGTGATGGAGAAAACAATGAGATACGAGGCTGAACAGTACAGAGAAATGTGGGCTCACTATTTGGCAAGCAGCAGGTCACTGTTGCCCTTTTTATTTAAATGAAAAATGAATGAAAAACAGAGAGACAACAGTAACAGTCCACGGGTTTGACGTGACCACGAGTGGAGCGACGGAGAGTCAGTCAGTCAATCTGATTTGATTTGCGTGATTCAGAGTTTTCCTCAATCTGTCTGATATTTCACTGATTTAAGAAAACATGACGTACGTACATTAAAGTCCAGCTCATTTATTTTCACAATATATTATTTG
>NW_019523063.1:0-1010 GCF_002814215.2 Seriola lalandi dorsalis | reverse complement strand
ATCAGTGTTAAATATAAATAAAAAATGTTTGTATTGATTACTCGTGTCACGGCTGCAGGAAAGATGGTGACGTGTCTCTGCAGGACACTTGTGGTACTAGAAGTTGATGAGGTCTTTATTAGACTTCAGTGGATTACAATGTGAGAAACACCAAGCAACAGTTACGTAACAATAAGAACATGATACAGTCATAAAAAATATTTATTATTAAACTAAAGCGCTACGAGACGACACAGCTCCACCATGATTTACTGTGATCTGCATCTGGTTCTGAGTCTGAATGTGCTGAGGGAATAAAAGTGACAGATGTGCCGGTGCCACTTCACAATAAGACGGCCGTTATAAAGGATTTATAAACGGTTTATATTAAACACTTTATGAATCACAAGTAAAGAATTATAAAGAAATTACAACATGGTTTTCATACATTGACGAATGCTCACTATTTGGCAAGATCTAGTTAATGCTTACTATTCATTAATCTTACTAATGAGTTACTATTATTTATAACTGGTAAATGGAGCCTTATAGTAACTCGTTAACAAATGAGGATGTGTTTCATACTTTACAATAAGGCATGAATCTGGTCATTTGATCAGACATTTTGATCTGCCAGATGAATCTTTTTGACTGTTAAGATGCTGACGCTGGTTCATTGCTAGTGACTGAACAGACAGAAGAAGCAGCAGGTACAAACGCTGGTGATGGAGAAAACAATGAGATACGAGGCTGAACAGTACAGAGAAATGTGGGCTCACTATTTGGCAAGCAGCAGGTCACTGTTGCCCTTTTTATTTAAATGAAAAATGAATGAAAAACAGAGAGACAACAGTAACAGTCCACGGGTTTGACGTGACCACGAGTGGAGCGACGGAGAGTCAGTCAGTCAATCTGATTTGATTTGCGTGATTCAGAGTTTTCCTCAATCTGTCTGATATTTCACTGATTTAAGAAAACATGACGTACGTACATTAAAGTCCAGCTCATTTATTTTCACAATATATTATTTG
>NW_019523062.1:1607-2601 GCF_002814215.2 Seriola lalandi dorsalis | reverse complement strand
GCCGGTCCAGTTTATCTGACCGGTTTGTGTTATCACCTCTGTCCACCAGATGGCGTGCTTCATCACGATCTTCTTCCTGTGTACCTGCGTCTACTCCACCGTGTTCCGCATCCGGGTCTTCAACTACTACTACCTGGCCTCCCATCACCAGACCGACGCTTACAGCCTCCAGTTCAGCGGCATGTGAGTGACAGGAAGTCGTCACAATAAGAGCGCTGTTTATTTTACACTGGATGGTAGAACTGCAGGATGAAATCAGTATGATGATATACATCCAGACACAAACAGACACTGAACTAATCAACTGGATTAATGACAGATTACATTTGAAAGAAACATTGGATTTAGTAAATAATCATTTAAATTTCTAACCTCAGAAACAGGGTCGGGATCAAAACCTGACAAGAACCAAATTTCTGTTCTGTTTATTGGTTCCTACACATCTTCAAGGACCTGACCTTTATCTAATAATTAATATTTTAACGCACAGGTCTGTGGAGCAGATGTTTTATTGTAGTTAATAGTAAATATTATTTACTTTGTGAATGTTTGATTAACTCTTAAAAGAGTTTCTGTTTTTTAAACATCTGATCTCTTTAACCATGTTGGAATAAATCAGAACCAGAATCAATAATCAGAATCAGAATCAATCAGAATCTATAAAATTATACCAGAAACTCAGCGTCAGTTCCTTCAGTTAGTCAGTAACAGTCAGGAGAGTCAGACTGCAGCAGTGATGCATGATGGGAGGACAGATGACTGATCAGGTTCAGGATCAGACAGCAGCAGCGATGCATGATGGGAGGTGGGACAGGTGACTGTAACGTCCTGATCTGTGACCCACAGGCTGTTCTGTCGTCTGACTCCTCCTCTGTGTCTCAACTTCCTGGGTTTGATCCACATGGACTCGGCCATCTCCCACCAGAAGAAGGAGCCGACCGCCTACACCTCAGTAACTCACCTGCAGCGACACACACCTGTCAGCGCTGCTGTC
>NW_019523062.1:0-836 GCF_002814215.2 Seriola lalandi dorsalis | reverse complement strand
GCCGCAAACAGTCATCATGTTCCTGTTTGTCAAGTGAAACCAGACCATGGTAAATCACATGATGTCATTCAAGAGTTACTTCCTGTTTTCAGTAGGTGGCGCCAGGACAGTGACATCATGTCGGCATGCAGATGTCCTCAGTGTGGGACGGTCATCAAATGTGAAGTTTGAGGCAGATTGAATGATGTATATTAGTTATAGCAACTTCCTGTTTCAACAGACAGGAAGAAGCTATAACTATAATAAACATTGACCAATCTGCATGCTGACATGATGTCACTGTCTGACAGTCAGATTCATATTTTTATAGATAATAAACGAAAGGAGGTGATGTGTAATGGGATCATCATCCCCTTCAGCCTCTTTTAGCTCCTTGTTTTGGTTCTGCAGCTCGTGTCCTGTCGGGTTCAATCTCAGTGTTTCCAGCTGATGATGATGATGATGATGATGAAGAGTTGACCTCCCGCTCAGCAGCAGACGAGTGAGTGTGTTTCTGTCAGAGCTGCATCACACCAACGTGTCTGTGTTGCAGGAGTGGAAGGAGCGCTACGGAAACCCGAGGGAGGACTACGCTGCCAGGAACCGGAGCAGCCACGAGATGAAGGAGACCAGTTACTCCGACGCCGTCACCTCCTCCAGCGGCGGCAGACGTGAGTCCGACCACAGCTCAGTTTCTCTCTGACTTCTCCACTGTTGATTAAAGTTGTGATATCTGAGCGTCTGCTGTTGTCTGATGAACAGAGGCGAAATATTCCCGCTCCGGGAGTCGAGCCGAGAGAGACTGCATCGAGCTGCTGCAGGACGCCGAGCCTCTAGACTTCAACGCCGACTCTCTG
>NW_019523061.1:0-747 GCF_002814215.2 Seriola lalandi dorsalis | reverse complement strand
ATTTTTATGCCTTACTATACTATGACGGTTTTTGGTATTTTTATGCCTTACTATACTATGACTCTTTTATGCCTTACTATACTATGACTCTTTTATGACATTTTTTGGCATTTTTATACCTTACTATACTATGACCTTTTTCTGAAATTTTATACCATAGTATACTATGATGTTTTTTGGTATTTTAATGCCTTACTATACTATGGTGTTTTTATGCCTTACTATACTGTGACATTTTTATACCTTACTATACTTTGACTTTTTTTTTTAATTTTTATGCCTTACTATACTATGATATTTTTTTTGGCATTTTTATACCTTACTATACTATGACTTTTTTTTTTAATTTTTATGCCTTACTATACTATGACATTTTATACCATAGTATACTATGACGTTTTTTGGTATTTTTATGCCTTACTATACTATGACTTTTTGTCCTTTACTATACTATGACTTTTTATGCCTTACTATACTGTGGCTTTTTTATACCATACTTTACTATGACTTTTTATGCCTAGCTATAAATTAATGTTGTATACCTTACTATACTATGGTGTTTTTTATGCCTTACGATAATATGACTTTCTATGCATTACTATACTATGTCATTTTAATGACTTATTATACCATGACTTTTTGACTTACTATACTATGTATTTTGTATGCCTCAATGTATTATAACTTTTTAATGCCTTATTATACTGTGACTTTTTTTGCCTTACTATACCTATGGTGTTTTTTATG
>NW_019523060.1:1894-2400 GCF_002814215.2 Seriola lalandi dorsalis | reverse complement strand
TGTAACGGCCGGTCTCCTGGTATCTCCTCCATGCTCTTGAGACTGTGCTGGGAGACACAGCAAACCTTCTTGCGACTGCACATATGGATGTGCCATCCTGGAGGAGCTGGACTACCTGTGCAACCTGATTGGGCTGCAGGTACCGCCTCATGCTACCAGTTGTGACAAAGACACTCGCAAAACACAAAACTAGAGAAGAATCAGTCAGGAAGGATCAGCAGAGAGCAACTGTCTGTGGCCAACACATGTAAAACCATTCCCTTTTTGGGGCTTGTCTTGCTTTTGCCTCTCCATTGCATCTGTTGTCACTTTCATTTGCACCAAAGCAGCTGAAACTGATTCACAATCACTTGTGCTTCCTAAATGTACAGATTGATATCCCTGAAGTTTAGCTGACTTGGTGTTATACTGTGATGATCAAGCATTCCCTTCATTTTTTTAGCAGTGTATAATGACCTTTAAACTTAAACCTAAACCTAAAATAAATGAATAAATCAATATTTTGT
>NW_019523060.1:0-1012 GCF_002814215.2 Seriola lalandi dorsalis | reverse complement strand
AGGATTGTTTTCACACTGTGATGGGTTAAAAACCAGGTCAGGGCAGGATTTTCATGTTTTGTTTCCATCTTTTACCATTAAATCCTAAAAACTTTCTACTTTGCCATTTTCTCTACACGTCCACACTGTACACTGATTGTCCCAGTCCTCTGGAACAATCTGACCCCCCCCCCATCAGCAGGACCACCACCCTGTCTGTGACTTCAAACCTGTTACACGTCACTGCTGGAAAACTAAAATAGCTTTTGTCAAGGTCAGAGGAGCTCGTTGTCACGATTACAGCAGCAAACACATAGGGAACAATCATGGTCATGGTTAACACAACCACAACTCATTTGTCCCTTTGTTGAACGTGAAAAATGTATAAAGTTGGATTTGGATGTAAAAAGCTGTCGTCACTGACTGTACAACAGTAACTTAACATCAACTCAAACAACATACAAAGGAAAGAAAATAACATTGTGTAAGTGTGACATGGCTGATGTTGTACTGATGGAGTTAGAGCTGTGGAAATGTAAACAGCTAAACGTGGAGGATGATGTCTTGCTAAAGTTTCATCAAACATAATAAAAAGAAAACAACTCACAGTTACAGCCATCAACAACAACAACTCCTCCAACCTGAACAACCATCAACCCTCTGAGACGACCTGTAGTAGTGTCTCCTTAAATAACGCCCCTATAATGGCTGGTGTACTGGACCTTTGTTGTAACGGTTACATTAATAAACACGCAGACCGCGGCGACAGCAGCGTCCCTACCTTTGTCGCCATGGTTACTATAATAAGGGTCATGGCCTGGTTAGGTCTAGGAAAAGATGGTGATTTGGGTTAAAATAAGTATTTCCTCACCATTAGACGATCTTTGTTGTCATGGTTACAATAATAACAACATTGATAACTTTGTTGAACGGTCATGGATAATCGAAACAACATAAGCTGCTACTTTCACATGGGAATGGAACACGGCTCCCCTGTGTCATATTCATCCATCCACCACAACCTCCTCCTGAC
>NW_019523059.1:1737-2423 GCF_002814215.2 Seriola lalandi dorsalis | reverse complement strand
GGTGTCGTCCTACAGCCACCTCTTGTTCTGTTGGATTCTAGTCTTGCTGTTATGGATTGTTGAGAGCTGGGACTTTCTCCTGTGCTTCAGGTTCAGTATCCTGTCACTCTGTTGTGTGCCATGTCCAATTCTCCGCCTGACTTCTCTGCTCCTCTGACATCCCCTTTTCATTTTCTCCACAGGCAAATAGCTACAGCCACAACTGTTACACCAGTTAAAGTCCTGTTCTTCTTTATTCTTTCTAGGCTACTAGCGGCCTACTTTATACCATTTTACGAATTTCGAGGGAGGGCAAAATCTCCAAAGTAAAGTAATGGTTGGTGATCATTTTCTGTGGGTGTGATACGTCGACATTATGCATAGTAATTTGATGGATTGTTCAAATAAAAATATTGATTTGTGCAGCTTTAAAAAGACAAGTACAACAAAAAAAAAATTGCTCCATTGCTACCATACACAGCTGAGATGCTGCACCTTCCCATAACTCTTTTATTAAGAGAAAACAGGCCTTTCAAAATCTAAATTGTTCCACGAGTCTGCGCTTGACATCTCTATCCATTTGTCTGGCTGGGTCAGGTCATCTTTCCCTCACCGCATCAAATGTCATGTAAGCTTCACGAGCTCATCTATTCTGAGGCCGCAGGAGGTCAGAGCCAAACGGCGACCTTCTCTTCGGTTGTGTGTGT
>NW_019523059.1:0-735 GCF_002814215.2 Seriola lalandi dorsalis | reverse complement strand
TTTATTTGCTGATTATCTTATTATTTTGCTCTTTAGTTTTCCACTGGTTTGATTCAGTCTTTGTTTTGATCATCTCTAATTGACATGAGTCAGCTCTAATGAGGCTCATCAGTTCCACCTGCACTGGTCTCATAGAAATACCTGAGGTGTTGTATGGTTTGTCCACAGTAAAGAAGTTGTTTACATCCCCCTCTGTGCTCAGCCATGTAAGTTAGTGAAAGTTGAGGTTATTTGACGTGGGGTTGCTCGAGGTGCTTATCCACAGTCAGTGTATTACCTGCAGTAGATTCAGGTCAGTGCTCTCTGAGTGTGGAGAAACAGGCAGGAGAACTGGCACAGAAGCTGAGCGGTGAGGTGCTGTGGACGGGGACAGCAGAAGAAAAATCATTTTAGCCACTTTAAATGCACAGTATGTAACTACTGCTAAGGGTCTCTCAATCAAAAAAAAAAAATAACGCCGTTGGGTGACATTGGGAACTACTGTGGGATCGTGGGAATTGCTGTCTTCACCACCATTGCCATCAGCTTCTCATCCAGTTAGGGTTCCTTCAGTGTCAGTCATTCAGGAGATGATTATAACCAGTAAATACACTGAATAGAAAAATGTAAAGGTTCTGTAAATGATCATCACTGCCACTAGATGTTGCAGTTGACCACCAGCATCTCAGACCAAAACAAATGCTTCGTTGACAGCCCAAACCCCCCCCCACCACCACCACCACCACCACCACCTTC
>NW_019523057.1:883204-912175 GCF_002814215.2 Seriola lalandi dorsalis | reverse complement strand
ACACACACACACACACACACACACACACACGATTCTACTTGGCAGCAATTTAGAGTAGTTAACCCTCCATTTGTGCTCCTCTGTTTGCCTGTTCCAGAGTTTCCCTCCCACAGCGGTAATGAGATTGAACCAGAGGTCAGGAAGAGCCGTGCGGCTGTCATTGCCCCCGAACCGATCCGTGAGACCCTGGAGATTACACGCACCCAGGTCAAGAAAACTGCCAGGTCGGTAATCAGAACTGCTTATGAGAGAAAATCCCTGTATTTAAGTAAGACAGCACTTGATTTTTTTTTGCCATTGTGACAAATCCACTCTAATTGCCTCTTCAGCACACATCAAACGCCTACACAATGTTTGCATGTGGCATGAGAGCAACTTCAAGTGACCTTACATCAACATGACTTCTCTCATCTTCCATCACCAGTGAGAAGAGTGTGATAGTCAAAGCCATCCAGAAGAATGACTTCCTGAGCCGCCTCGACGACGAGCAAACAGCCATGATGGTGGAGCTGTTAGTGGTATCTAACTTCCAGCCGGGGGATGAAGTCATTAAAGAGGGCACCGAAGGAGACAGCATGTACATAGTGGCAGGTGGGGAAACACCTGAGTGTGTGTGGGTGTGTGTGTTTCTAATTCTAATGAAGAGTTCTGTTGTTTTAAATGATGTTTTTAATATTCAGATTCATGCAAAGTCTACACACCTGTATAAAGCAGCTCTCTCTGTTCGTCCCGTCCTGTAGCTGGTGAGCTCCGTGTCACCCAGGCGAGCCAGGACCTCCGAACTCTAAGCTATGGTGATGTGTTCGGGGAGTTGGCCATCCTGTACAACTGCAAACGGACAGCAACGGTCAAAGGTCAGCCTCCGTGATGGTTGTATATGCACATACATATAGCGACCGTAGGTATTTACAGCATGCTATTGTGTGCTATGTGTGGTGCCATGGGATTATTTATGTGTTCAGTAGTGTTTAAAACAGGAACTACAGTGTATAGACTGTACTTCAAACAACTTTCTTGCGGCCCTGAGCATGAATGTTTTTCAGGGCTTTGTGTTTCTCTCACTGTTTGGTCTAATCACTCATTCTCTTTGCTTATGACCGTCAACCAGACTGAATCACTAAAACTTCAGCTTTTCATCACCTATGTTGCAGCGAAGACAGTGGTGCGTCTGTGGTGTATGGAACGACAGACCTACAGGACGATCATAACCAACAAGTCTAAGAAGAAACGGGAGCAGCTCATGGGCTTCCTGAAGACGTGAGTTCACACGATAGACTCTGCAGCCAGTAGGGGTTTTAAATCAGCACAATTTGTCCGAATTAAAGGAATAGATCGACATTTTGTGGAAACTACTGTATTATCCCAAAATGCTGATCTATTCTTGGTGGTGGATCTATTTGGTGGTTTCTTCTTCACCCCGTCACCTCTTTTTCTACCTTAACACCTTACCATGAACAAAGTTTTTCCTGGCTTAATGGACCACGAACAACGTCTAACTCTTCTGCTGTATTCTTTGGATCCCGTCACAGATCTCGTACTCTGAAGGACCTGAATGATGTCCAGTTGTCCAAGATCATTGACTCCATGGATGAGGTGTGTACTAAGATGTCCCATTATGGATAATAATTATTTTCTTATTAAAAAAAAAATCCAGTTCTGCTGATTTTAACCAGCACATTTTAAAACACATTGCACAAACTGAAACATAAATAGTAACTGGGCTAAACACAATAATGACTTTTTTTTTTGGATGTGAAATGTTGACATTTTTGAATTGCAGTAACCGAGGTTTATATACGGTTTCATGAGTTAAATTTATGGCTTTGTTTTCCTGTAAAATACAGACTTTATTGTCAAGACAAACACATGATGAACATTGTGTAAATATGTGGAGGTGACTCTTTTATGGCCTTGTCTTTCTTGTGTTGTCTTTCCCAGGTGAAGTATCAGGACAAAGATGTTATAGTTCGAGAAGGAACTGATGCAAACACGTTCTACATCATCCTCAAAGGAGAGGTATTACAGTGTCATGCTGTGTGCACAAACTCATATTTAAACATGATATTGTACCAGCCTGTGTGTGTATACACTGTATATATATGAACTCTGTCTCCCTGCCTCCCGTGTGTGTTTCCCCCCTCAGGTCCTGGTGACTAAGAACGTGAACGGGCAGCAGAAGCAGATTCGCAGAATGGGAAAAGGGGAGCATTTCGGGGAACAGGCCCTCATACGGTAACCATGGCAACACGACACGTGCCTGAGGATATTTGTGAGAGCCTTGTGCAACATCCACTGCTCCGTGCATCCTCTTTGGCTGCTGTCATCTTTGGCATTTTGGTTGGATAGACCTGCTGATCGTGTCAATGTGAACAAGTCATTTGGAGTCACAGAATGAAATGAAATGAAATTGAAGTTTCTCTAAATTTAGCTAATTTTAGGTTGTTCAAATGTGGTGCAGTGAGCGTGTGGCTGACTGATGTGGCTGTCAGTGGTGCTGCATAAAAACCAACAATACAGTATGTAGAGTGATAATGTAGAAATAATAATAGATAATAAGATACCATTCAGCTAGTACCTCTAAACTGCTGAGTATAAGGCAGCATTTGTGTTGTTTTATTGGAAGGTTTTTCAGATGCAGATTTGTGCAGTGTGAATTAATAAATATGCAACGTTTCCTCCCTTCTGTGGAGAAAGTGACTCTTCTGTATCAATGTGCTGGAAAATCCTGCACCAACCAATCCTCCTCCATTATTCGCTATTATTTTTATTTAATCAGGGCCTAGGTGATGACAGTCCTGCTGCAGAAAAACAAAATGTTAAAAGATGTCATTGATTTCAGTTGCTAATTCAAAGATTTCTCACATTTTTGACAGCTGAGGTGTTGACAAATTAGTATATACAGTAATAACATACAGTTGTCCTGGGTTGACGTGCAATGTTTTTCCTTTTGCAGGGAAGTTTTGAGAACTGCCACCTGCACTGCTGATGGCCCTGTTACATGCTTCTCCATTGACAAGGAGTGAGTCTGACTTGACATTAAATTTTGAGCGTAAACGAAGGTGATGTGATCTGGATTTCCTCCGGTGTATTTGTTCTCTGTCAGTGTCGCCTGGTTTAGCCTGCACTCTGTTTTCTTTCTGTTGTGTGTTTGTCACTTGCTGATTAATGCACAGGTTGACTAACAACGCCTTTTCCTTCAGGGTATTTGAAGAGACAATTCCCATAGAGCACCTGGAGCTGTTTGACGAGTGCGTACTATAAAATATGTGTCCAGTTATTACTTCTACCTATTCTCTCTGTCTTGCCCAGATTCGTATGTATTGACTCTTGCTTGTTTTTTTACTACCAGCTCCAAAGTGCTGCAGGAAGCACAAGTTCCAGAGAAGTCAAGGTGAGTGTGTGTGGCAGACGATAAAACTTGGTGGATGCAGGAAAAAAAGATGTAACACAATCGTACAAATCACACAAACGAATTCCTTGAAATGAAATAGTTATCATTACTTAAAAGCTCTCGTTGTTTCTCAGTACCACCTCCACCTTGAGGTTTAAGGATCTGGTTCCTGTGCTGTACCAGGAGGGTCGCTTCTTAGGAGATCCTGTCACGCTTGGAGTCGGAGGTTTTGGGCGTGTTGAACTGGTGAGTGTATTTTTGTGTGTATGTGTGTGTATTTGCTGGAGTGTGAAATACGTAAGTTCTCTTATCCAAAATCAAACTGGGGGAGTTGTCTTATAAACATTACTTTGAGATAGGGGGAAAACTTTAACTTTAACTTACATTTTTTTCCTGTTTGAAATACATAAGACTGAAATCCCAGCAAGAGAAATGCAGGAAGTAGGACAGGAATGAGGCAATACTAAGGGACTGTATGAAAATTAGCAGGATGGGGAGAGTGGTTGAGTCTTTTTGACCCACCCCCTTCACTTGGAAAAAACGCCCACTAATATATCAAAACTATATGTTTATGGAAAACGTGAGGAAAAGGCATGAAAAAATCAAAAACACAGCAGCTCCCTATTTTTGGAAAAAATGCTACTAATCTACTCAATCAGACAATCCTATTAACAAAGGAGGAAATAACCTCCTGCTTTTCTGACCACCTCTCCCCTCCTAATAATTTTCATACAATCCCTAAAATAAGCTACAGGACGATTGACCTTGCAGGCCCTCCAAGTTCAAACTACCAGTATTAGTCAAAAGTAAATACATTTAAGTAAACGATCAGGTTGTTTGAGGACCTATAAATGTAATTGATAACATATTCAGGAAAAAAGAAAATCATTGACATTTCATTACAACTTTCTTTGTATCAGCTAAAATGTGCTTCTAAACTCATCCAGTAAAGATATTTTCTACCTCCAAATTATCCCCAAAACTGCCACCAAGACATCAATGTATCACAGAGCCATGTCTTTGTCTATTTTGTGATACTTTGGGTTATATTTTTCAATTCTAAGATGACCACAGTGAACCATGGCAAATACTACGCCATGAAACGAGTCAGCAAGAAGCACATTGTTGCCAAGAGACAGGAGGAGCACATGCTGTTTGAGAAGAAAATCCTTAAAGCCATCCAGTGCGACTTCATCGTCAGGTATCTGCGAGTGAACGCACACTGAGTGTAGTCACTTAACATCAGTGCATAACAGTTGCATGCTCAGAAAAACTATCTGGGAATAATTTATCCTGCCTCTCTATCCTCTCTGTGTAGGCTTCATGCAGCTTTCAAAGACACACGATACATCTACATGGTCATGGAGTTCTGTGGTGGTGGGGAGATCTGGACCAAACTCAAAGAAGTGTGAGAAAACAGACGACAAGCCACAATAAAATGGCATTGTTTGGTTTTTGTTTGTTTTTTTGATGAAGCAGGATATTGTGTATGCTGTCACACAAGGTAGAATCAGTGTAAACAATAGGATATTATAAAAGAGAGACAATTTTTATTCAATCACTGTTTTAAAAAGCTGTGGTGGCTTTATGGGTAGGAAACTTCATTTATTGCCCTCAGGCTATCTTGAGATCTCCACGTCAAATGCACTGAAATTGCACCAACATTCAGTGCCACTATCTGACACAGAGAAATATGTGCTGATGCAATCTATAGTGCCAACAATAAAATAAACTTCAATTTCCAAGGGCCGCTCGTGCCCAGACCAATGAAAATAACAGCAATAGAAGGCGATGGGATGCAATAAATTTATTTGACAGCAAATTAAAGCGTGTCACTGTGATTTCAGAGGGCGTTTTGACGAGTCCATTGCTGTGTTCTGCACTGCCTGTGTGGTGGAGGCCTATGCCTACCTCCATAAGAAGAACATCATGTACAGAGACCTGAAGCCTGAGAACCTGATGCTGGATATTAAGGGATATGTCAAACTAGTGAGTCCTTGTCTGTGAAGAAGTGTGTCTGCTCATTTATTTGTGCCCTCTTTAAGCTCTAAGTACAGATTAAATATTCAGGAAATACACCTGTATGTGACAATGTGCTTTTGCACTAAGGGGGACTTCGCAAGGGTTTCCATACCTAGAGCCTGTGTATGATCTGCATACTATATGTGTGTGTGTGTGTGTGTTTGTGTGTGTCTGTGTGTCTGTATAGGTGGATTTTGGTTTTGCCAAGGAGTTAGTACGTGGTGAGAAAACCTACTCATTTGTCGGTACTCCTGAGTACATGGCCCCAGAGATCATCAAGAACCAGGGACATGACTTTGCGGTCGACTTTTGGTCCCTTGGCATTCTGATCTTTGAGCTACTGGTGGGAAGGTAATACTGATACTAATACTAATACTGCCAGAAAAGGCTTGAGAATCACTGCAATAGAGTCACAGAAATATGGCAAAGTGAGAATAAATTGAAAATGAGTCAAATCTTAATGCTGACCAGCAGATGGCAGCAGGGAAGTATGGCTGACATCTGCAGCAGTGAAACACATCTGTCTTTTCTCATCATTTAGTGCCTGCAGCCACAGGTTCAGGTTACCCAAAAGAACCACTGTGGATGTTCTGAGACATTTTCTTTTAATGTGATAATTGCTTTATATCGAAAGATTATCTAACATCAAACGTATTTTCTATCTTTCAGCCCTCCATTTTCAAGTTCAGAGCCCCAGAAGATTTATGCCAAAATATTGGAGGGCGCACTCAAGTATCCACCTTACCTGAATGAAGCAGCCAAGTCCATTATCAGTAAGCTGTGCAGGTGAGAGAACAATACTGACTGCATCATGGTTACAATTTTATATAGTGATATATCTATTACTTCAGTGTGTTGCCTGAATAACTCTCTCATAATATAGAATTGGACCGTGTAAAAGGTAAGGTATAGAGCATTTGGGCATTTCAGACAGCTCTTCCTATGTGCCTCTGAACATGTCTGCAAATCAATACATTGTATTATAACATGCATTTGTGTATTTATGGTTTCTGAATACAAATGTGTTGAAAAGTGGAAACTTATGTAAAAAAAGATATGTAAATGTCCTCCGTATGACTGACGTCTTGCATTTTTGTTCACAGACTTCGGCCAGGTCAGAGGTTAGGAAACAAGAAGGATGGAATCAAAGATGTCCGGAATCACAGGTAACCATGGCAACATGTCTTTTATAAGTGTTAAAAAGTTAAGTAGGTACGATACTACACAATCATTGGATAAAAAAGACTTAAAAAAAAAAAAAACATTTGGTGCTTAATGAGCTTTTTAATTTAGAATCAATCATTTCAGTCCGTTCTCATTGTATTTGACTTGTAATCTCCCTCCTCTTTTCCCTTCAGGTGGTTCAGCAGCATGAACTGGCACAAGCTGCGGGTGGGTCAGCTCGACGCTCCCACGGTCCGGCTCATACGCAAGGCAAGTCACACCTCCAGCCGAGTGCTTCTACTATTGTGTGAAAAGTGGTAACACTTTTTGTGTAGTTTAAAGAAAACAGAACCAAAGAATGTAGCTGGTTCACTTTCAGAGAATATTTTGTGCATTAACTCTGTAAAATACACTTTTACACTTTTGTAGCCCTTTATATTGTGCTTTCAAATCTTCAGCAGTTCTCTATAACACTGAAAATGCATTATTATATGTGCAACAATCAAAGTAAAATTTTGAAAGAAATATGCTTACATGTTATTTATAAAGAAGTGATACACTTCAAGATGCAGCCAATGTGCTTCAACAATGTCTTTTTCCTCCGTCAGGGCCCCTGCTACATCAACTTTGACCGTTTCCCTCTGGACCAGACAAAGGCAGAGGAGGAGTTCTCCGGCTGGGACCACGACTACTGATTCTGACTATTGAGCCGAAAGGATCAAAAGCCACAGGAGTCGCCCACATCACCCCATTACGGAACCAAATCAGACTTTTACATAACTAACTGGAGCCAAAACAGGGCTAAGGCCACACGATGGTAGCAGGAGCTCTATATTGAAAAAGCATAATCCATGTCATACTGAGTTGATTATTAAATTAGAGTGAAGCTGAAGTAAATCACCAATTTCCAACATATTTATTGAAGTGTTGTGGAGGACGTGAGGACATTCTGTCTGTGATTTCAGTGCAGGGAGATTTGGTGCCTGATGACTCTCTTCACCGATGAGAATAAAACACTCGTCCGTAAGTGCTTAGCTCACGATAAAGGCTTGAGTCATATGGTACAATATGTACGAAAGGAAGGACAGCTCTCGCCAAATCTGAAGCCAAGTTGAAAAATTAATGCTGCCATATCTGCCACAACAATATTGTTCTTTAAAGTTTGTTGTTCTTCAGGATCTACATAGTTTTAGAGATAAAACAAGCTTACCTGCTCATAGCAACGCTGTTAAATGCGTTAGTATTGTTAGTTTTTTATTATTATTAATATAAACTGTCACTATCTTTTACAATTTTTCCTTTGTTTTTGGAAAATGCCCTCTTTTTGTGTGCAGATTATTTTCACGCACCTTGATTGTAATTTAGAAAGATCATAGAACATCCTGATGAAAGCTTTCTACATGACTCGAGTTTAGTAAATAAAAAGTGTTCTTACAGGCTTGAGTGAGCTGTGTTTGTTTCCTACACTTACCCTCCAACGTATGACAATATAAAGTGTGAAATGGTGCACAATTTTTGCTGTTGTGGCCAAATCACACACACGCAGCCTGCAGTGAACAATAAAAGTATTCGGAGATTCGATGTGAGATAATGAACAATACACGAGGGGAAATATTGTGCCTGTTAAGATGTTCTCAGAGTGGAAACTGGCCTGAGACAGAGTGAGGGGTTTACAGGTTTAGTCCGATGTGCTTGATATTGGTTGCAGCTGATTGTGAGGCTCTGGAGGGATACGGTTGTCTCTCATGGCAGCAGGATTTAAGGCAGGAGGAAAGAGTCATCCTGTTCCTTCCTGTTAATGCCTGTGGTTCCACTGCTGAGACCAGTTTTCCACATCAAAAAAAAAAAAAAAAGAAAACTCACATGAAAGCAAACATTTCTTCCATAGGGGGAAAGATACACTGCCAGATGTTTCCCTCCTGCAGGAAAATACACAACACCTTGTAGTCGAGAATTTAATACACTAACAGCAATGACAGCAGTGGCTCAGAGGATGTACAGTACCGTACAAAATGATCTCTCCACAGCAGTGGACGGAAGTTTCCTATTCTCCTTGTAGGCTTGTAGGATTCCTGTGAAATCACCAAAAATCAACAATGTGTGAATCCTTTTCTTTACAAATCGATTACTCTGTCAACTACTCTGGCATAGCAGGCTGCCACTGCTTTACACTGCAGCAAAGCTACTCTATAGGGTCTAGTTGGTAAGTATTATTAGTTTATTCACTAAAGCTACTGGTCGTTAGTTAAAGGTGTTACAAGGTGTTTAGTTTCAGCTCAACAATTATTAGAGATATTCTTGGAAGTGATCATTAGCTATTGCTATCACTGAGTGTTTTGGCGTTTCATCACAGGACACCCTGAGTTATGTTAGGCCCGCCGCAGGCTGATCAGACCTGGGTGTGTGCGTCTTGTGGTTAGCCTCTAGACGGTCACTTGGGGAAACAGATGGGATCTCTTCTTTTCAACCACATGCCAGTGACTGGTCCTTTCTGCGGCGTTGGCAAGGGCTTAACTGCTTTCCCGTGGGCCTGCCCTCTGACCCCTGCCTCAATTGGACGCACTTCAACCCTCCAGTCTCGCTTCTCAGTGTCAGCTGCAAGGTAGGCGTATCACAGCTTTTTTCTGTTCAAAGGCCTCTTCCACCACATCCTCCCAGGGGACAGTGAGCTCGACAATGAAGGCGCACCAGCAGGCATTGGACCAGAGGAACAGATCTGGTCGCAGGTTGGTCGCTGCAATCTCGGGGGGGAAGATCAGTCTCTGGTCTATGTCAGAGCACATTTCCAGTCCCTGGCTGTGTTCAGTGGGCATGAGTAAGGAGATGAGAGGCTAGCCCTATTTTTCTCTCCGTCTTGAATGAAAGATGGCAGCATGGGTCTTCACAGGCATGGTGTTGGTTGTTACCTTCTTGCACTCGAGTTCGTCCGCCAAACACCTCAGCATTTAGTTGTGTCGCCTGGTGTATCCGCCTTGTGTAAGGCTGGTTTTACATCCAACCAAGATGTGCTGTACACAGAGGACAGGCTTAAAAGCCGTTCAAACTACTACGCCAAAAAAAAAAAAAAGGAAATTGACAATGTACATATGATACCAAACTATAACAAAATATAATACAAAAAAGTCACGTGCCTGCAAAAAATGCTACTCAATTGAGCTTTTTGCAAAAAGCTCAAAAGAATAATCTGCAAAGAGAACTTCAACAAAATAAGCTGCAGCTTCATGAAAAAAAAAGATTTGCGTGTGGAGAGGTGGTGAAGGGACTCTGAGTGGAAAAGTTCCTCCGCAAAGAAATCTGTGACCTCAACGAGCTCCAGGGGGAATGGAGCGAGTGTGCAGCTTCATTTGTCCCTAAACTCAAAGCGTTGGAGAGGGAGAACAAGGCCTTGATTACTCATATACAACAACTTAAAATGAAGAGAATCATTTGACTCTCAAAGATTTGTCCGAAAAGGACAAAGCTGAGAGCGTAGAGAAAGTCAGTGTGATTCATCTAGAAACATCGGCACAAGATGAAAATGACGTGTGTGGCCAGGAGGAGCCCAAGAACTCAGAGGAGGAAAGGTCTTCAGTCAAGAAAAAAATTCGTAGTCTTGGTTATGAAGCTCCAAACCAAGGTCTCGGATACACTTGAAGCTTTGGACAGTCAGGTCAAGGTCTTGAACAACAGTTTTCTTCAAATGAGCTTTATGGCTGATAAATAAAGCGCAGAGAAGGCAGAAAAGAAGGGCCTGCAAAATGTAATTGAGGATGAATCTTAGCAGTAAAGTCAAAAAGAAATGGACTTGCTGCTCAGTACCAGCAGCTGAAGGGTACTGAGCAGGAGAAGGCCCCTTGTCAACGAAATAGCCTGGGAGAAGGAGAAGAAGGTCTACCTTAAACAGATAGAAGAGCTGAATCAGATCTTTGAAGGAAGAAGTTTAAGAGTAGAAGAGCTGCTAGAGAAGTTAAAGGGAAAAAAAGCCATGAAGGAGGAAGACTTCATAAGAATCCAGGTCCTCAACATGAAGAATAGACAGTTACTGGAGTCCAACGTGCAGCAGAAGCTGAGGGCCTCTGAAAAGGAGAGAGTCCTTTCCCTGTAAGTGCAGGAGCTGGAACCAAAAGAGAGAAGGAAGGGGTTCACCCAAAGCTCACTGCTACATCTACCTCAGAGGAGGAAAACCCCCAGCCTGAGAAGAAAAACACCAAAAACATAATAGTACTTCAGTTGGACATTTTTAAGAATATGTCTGTGAATATTCTCAGTCATCATCCATAATTTATTATTTGAAGGTCCCTAAGATCTACTGATATATACAGTCATACGATCCTGTTTACCGAACCAACCTAACAGTCAATGTATGTCTAGACTCCAGATGATAAATGTTTACCAGACAGGATAAAAAACCTCTGACTTCTTTCTGTGAATATCCTCAGGTCTTTTTCACTGTCTTCCTGTGAAATATCTGCTGAGAACATTGTGCTGTGAGCGCCGACTCCCGCAGCCTGAGGTTAAATTTAACCCACCGGGGGAAGCTGATTATTTGCGTCACAGCAAATAACAGCTTTGTTCTGTTTCTATTCTTTTCTGGTTTGTTCTTTCTGGTTGGCTTTTCTCCTCTGAGCAGCCTTGAGTTAATTGAACTCAGTGTTTACACCTGTGTTGATTAATCACTGGTTGCACCTGTGCTCAGTCTACAAGCTCCTGTGCTTGCTCATTGCTTTTTATGTTTGAGAGATCTGAGCAGGCATCTGTTTCTGCGTGGGCGGTCCGGATAAATGATTAGCTATAGCCTGCTGACCTGCAGTGATTTTATTGCCAAGAGTTTATTACCACTTTTATTGCCTCAGTTCTGTGAGAAAGACCAGTTTTTTGAGAGTCATCCCCTGATCAGTCTTCACAACATCTTTTACACCAAGTCCCATTCATATTACCTACAATATTCTCAAAGGTCTCTTTTGCTCAATGCATAGTTAATTCATTAAAAGTGAGCGTTTAATGTCCAGTTCTGCATCATATAGCTTATTAGTTTACTCCGTGTGGATTGGCCTTTTTTCTACATGGAGAGTGCATGCAAGCTGATGTACAACATAAGTATGTTTCTTATGCAAGCTGTATCCCAAACATGTAAGTTAATGCATCAGCACACTAATGAGCCTGCGTGTATGGGTGTGTTTATGTGCAATGAACAAACATGATCATGCTGAGCCTCTCACAAGTATACTTATGTAACCACCTCAATCAACAGTCTGGATCTGCATTCACGTTCTATAAGAGACAGGGAAGGTAGAGTGCAAGTCCATGGGAATACTCACAATAACTACAGCCCCTGTAAGATTACAAATCATTTGCAAACTGCACTTTAACATCCATCTACTTGCAACTAGAAGAAGAGTCTCAAATACTGCCACCAAACTATCTTATCGTATAAAAAGTTTTTTTCCTTTTTTCTGGCTGCTTGGGCACAAAAAAAAATCAACATTAACATGTTATCACCTTTTATATGTGCTAACATGCTATTTTTCTATTTATACATCCAGCAGACACAGCAAGAGTTGTGTTTCTGGCCACCTGGTGAATGCCATGTTCATTTAGACTGAAATGTGACAATATCTCTCCCACCCAAGAAGCACAGAGGTGTCACCAAACATTGTCAAAATGGCAGCAATGCTTTTATCGCTGACTGCGACACTTAAATTGAATTCGTTATCAAGGCAAACAGAATCAGTCAACACTAATTTAAAATGACCTGATCAATTTGTTTGTATCTAGTTTCTAATAACTACATTATCACAGCAAAGGCAGCTGACTTAAATGATGTGATGATGTGGCTAGCAGCAGGGTGTAACCATTTTGGAACAATGTTTAAACCAAGTCTGAATAGGTGGTTTGCTGTAGAAGTCCAATATTTACTATCTTTTATCTCTTTTTTTGGTCTCCACCAACTCATAAGGGAAATGTCTGCACCACGATATTCACCTGCTGGTCACAAAAATTGTATCTGTCTTCCTGTCTTTTGAGCGCTGGGCAGGTAGTGTACAGTGAGTTAACGACAGCTTTTTCTGCAAAAATAAAACCTTGCCTGCTTTGCTTTGAAATTACACCAATGAGAACTGTGAGACTGAACCAAAGCACTCAAGTTGTGGGCCATAAACCAAAACAACTAGTCACAAGATGCTATACTCCTTAGAGTTAAGAGGAACATGTAATTCCTTTTAAGTTATAGTTTTTTTTTAATCCTTTAATAATGTTTTGTACTTTAAAATGCATACAGTGTCTTGGCATGTACTGGAAATATATAATACAAAATAAAAAACAAAAAAATAGAACTTGAAAGCTAAAACTTGCTATGTCGTCTATGGAAGCTCTTACTCGCAGTTCACTTCCCTCCTGTGCTTTACTCGTTCCTGTTTACAGAGGTAGGAATCTCATCTTGTGTCAATACATGTGTGAGATTTCCTTTGAGATTTCCTTCCCTCTGTTTTTCCCTGACTTTTAACAGGCCTTTCCCTCCAGGGTGTTTTAGCTGTTGCGACTGCAAAGAATTGGCAGTTATTATTTATTTGACCAACCCCACCCCCACCACGCCCCACCTGTTGCAGTAGGCCTGCAATAGTGTGACTTTGCTGTGATTTTACCTCCTGCTAAACTATCCACTTTATTGGCCTTCACGCTGGCAGTACAGCCAGTTGGTAAATACATCTTGTTCACTGATCTCAATGTTCACTGAAGCCGAGATTTTCTTCCAAAGCCATTTGATTGAGGAAGTTTAAGCTTTGAATTACCCGCGGTCGTCCATGTAACTGATGTTATGTCAGTTATTCTGCTTGCGTGTCCTTCGAATAAATGGCTCATTAAAACTCTTCAGACACTGGTCGCAACAAATGAGTTGCTTCTCTGTGTATGTTTTCTTAATCGCTGTTTGTTGATTGATGATGGAAACCCCGCTCATTCACAACAAAGGGATGAAGACTAGAATTTTCCAGATGTTAAAAATACAAACAAACACTGGATAACGGTATGATTCATCTTGTGTTACATCCCTCTGCCCGCCTCTACCCTTCACCTCCCAGCTCTAATTGCATGGAAACCTACTTGAAAATGCAGCATGCCAGCGATAGCCGAATGAACAATGTGCACAGATTTCTGCTGAATATGTGCACGTTTAAAACTTTGTGCGTGTTATTCCATTGTAAGTATAATGCTGACGTTTTACTTGATACTGTTTCCCAAGAGGCTGAGAGTTATTTCAGATTTCCAACAGGCCACAGCTCTCTGCACACCAATCAAAGTTACAGGAGTTTGGTCGTGCATGAGTTCTCTGAGTATGTAGAGGGATCTCAAGCTGCTTCCTCATTTGGCCCCAGTCACGGGTTTCTCTTGTGCATGAATGCACACGAATCCCTCTGGAATAGCTGCACTTACAGACACCTACAATGTGTCATTACTGTTCTTCAGCGGAGCACTTCAGGATCTGAGCAGGTATACAGAGTTTGTGTTTCATATCTTTCATTTAAATGTATGATGTCGCTACGATTAACTGCACCATGATAAGGAGTCAAGTCAAAAGAACAGGATACAAAAGCTTTCAATTTACATCAGGTTATAAAAGCCACAATCATAGTGTAATTATAGTAGACCTTGACATGCCATCGCAGGAAAGTGCAGGTGAGGTGAGGCAGACTGAAGAGGGGTTTCTATCTTCAGGCCACCCGGGTCCTCAACACACACTGTTCACTTTTACAAACCTCCACACATACACGAACACTTCTGCAATACTGCGCATTCTGTCTGTTTTCATATTATTAGTTACACCTGTGCTTTTCTTGTTGTGACAAATCAAAATGCTTCTTTTAAAATTGTGTCAATTTGACAAAAGTTTTCTCAGTTGCTGTTCTTTGACCATCATCAAAACCATCATCCATTTGCTAAAGTACAACCTCCTGTCACTAAAGGTTTACTACTACTAAACATCCCATTTTCTCAAGACTGAAATAAAAAATATCAATACTAATCTCTACGATACTAATATCATGTCTGTGTGATAAGTTTAGGGTTAACCTGGCTAAAAGACTGGAAGCAGGGGGAAACAGTGTGGCGCTGTCCAAATTATATCTACTGCCAAACATACAAACAAAATCAGTCTACCTTTGTCCCTGCTTCTGGTCTTTAAGCAACATGTACATAGCTTTAATCAACACGTTGCATCTTGCATCTTGTTTAATTAAATGCTTTAACAATTTCTTGGCAAACAGCGGCCAGGTGATATCCGGAGTCTTGTCATCAGTATGCTGTTTCCAAGCAACCAGTCCAGTGAAGACTCAATAATTTAGGGATATTGTACCTCAGAGGTTGACATTTGTATCTATTTTCTACTCCACTAGTTTATCCAGTTCAGACTTAAGAGAAACTGGAGCATACTACACATCTCAGACAAAAGACATCTGTTCAAATTGCAGAGGCTGAAGTGCAGGGTGAAATGGATTTTTTTTTTAAATGGTACAGTACAACTGTTGTCACTTTAGTGACTCACTGACCTCCACATCAGCCTTGACAGCTCTCTGCTGCTGAGACAGCAACAAATCAAAATTTGTCTGACTTCAAGAAAAACTTGAAAACTTTACTGTTTAAATATAGTTACCTCAAACAGTATTTAGAGATTTTATTGGCCACTTGGATCGAATGCAAGTCCAGTATTCACTATGCTTTTATCCACGTTTTGGTCTCCACCAATTGGGTCCATTAAGGCAACGCAAGTGGGAAATATCTGGTTAAATGCTCCACCAGCTAGTTGCCTTTTGGTGCTGGGCAGCCATGTAAAGTGGGTTTATCAGTGTGTTTACTGAAAAAATAAATAAAAATAATGCTGACAAGAGGGCACCTCCTTTCATGTTACAGTCAATCAATTTTTAATATAAAAATACAGAATACAGTTTATTGCTAAAGGGCCATCTTGTGATACTCTAATAAAAGATAGAAATTTATTTATGGCTTAAAAATGCCAAAGATCTTTTTTGTTTATGATTTGTTATGATATTAGCTGCATTACATTTCCAGCTTAACCGACTTTGACTTTTTCATTGTGCTTTGTGTCTCATGAACTGATTTCTAATTAGATTAAATGAGCAGGCGACCATTTTCTGAGCATTTACACACTTAGTCAAACTCAAGCCATCGCAAATAATCCTTACAAACACATTCAGATGATACACTTAAGAGCACCTTTTGTAACTTGTTTTTAAAAGGAAGAACTTGGGGAACCTGTTCCTTCAAACCTTTTCAAAGATATAGCTGAAGCATCAAACCACAGCAGCTGCGCGTTCCCAAGAAACTTCAAGGGCATACAAGCACAAGCTTCTGTGCGGCGCTGTTAAGTCACGAATGTGTGTGATGGAGTAGAAATCTGTCCAGACCTGAGCTTGTGAAGTTAACTTTAATTCTTTGGGGAAAGACTTCCTGCTGCACAGCCTCTGGGAAATGCTTCAACCTCTGCAGGATTTTAAAGTCAAATGAGATTCTCCAAAATAGACGACTTCTGTTATTTGTATGTTAAAAGACTGTTTAGAGAATATAAAGTAAGCACAGAGATGAGAAATATATCTTTCACTTGCTACTGCTACCTCTTAACACTTGAATGCACAAAGTAATTTTATAATACGTACGTTTAGTTTCCACGTTCATCTGTGCATGCACATAATGCAATAACTATAACAGGCAATATTAGATCCTGATATGAAAGGAGAAATATTGCTTCCCTTTTGGTATCGCTCTAATTGATGTCTATTTTTAGCTTTAACTGGTCAAGGACAGCTTGTCTTGATTGCCCCGACGGCACGCCACTGGTGAAAAAGCCATATTGCTGGGTCACTGTCATTACTTATCAAGGACACCTTCCCTAACTGTATCTATTCATACTCCCTGCGGAGTATGGAAGCAGTAAAGGTCAGGATGTCATTCATCCTCTCAGCGTGACAGGATATCCTATCTGCAACAGCCTGGACACAACAGGAAAATGCTGTTAAATTCAGCTAAAGGTCAAAGTTGAAATCATTTCCCTCTGGATTAAAGAGTTGGTCTTTGTTGTCAGGTTGACTTTTAGACTTTGTGATTAGCAGATTTAATAGATCACAGTAAGGGGCTGTAACCCTTGTTTAACATAGTTTATATTTTTCTGTGTGGAGCAAAGCTGGATAGCCATCTTCAGAAATTTAGGATGAGTGGGTTATTGTTTGGAGGGTAGTCTTTCTTGCAGTTTTCTACCTAATTAACCTCGTCAGAAACTGAGGTGTAAAAACATGTTGTGGTAATTTGTGAGATTTGGAGGTGCTGGTGGGCAGATTTGTCATGTTTGGCCAGAGACAAGCTAGCTGCCCCAGACTGTGCTGAACTAACTGGCTTCAAGCTCAATATATGGGAGCGTGTCTATGTTCCCAAAGCCCTATATTCCCACAGCCCTAACCCTAATTTTCAAAAATTTCTGTGAAAAAAAGTTCTAAGAAATGTGGGAACACAGAGCTGTGGGAACATAGGGCTGACCCCCAATATATAGTATATCTACTGTACACATGAGACAGGGGTGGCATCGAGCTTCTCATCTAACCCTCAGCAAGAAAGTGATCAAGTGATCAAGTATATATATATGTTTATGCATATATATGTGTGTGCGTGTGTGTGTGTGTGTGTGTGTATGTGTGTGTATTTCCTAAAATGACAATATTTAAGTGCGGAACTGCCAACTGAGGCTGTAACACTGACGTTAGGATTTAGCACAAGACAATGCTAGTATAGCCTCCTTGATCTGCTAGCATGGCATAGCAGACTTTTAATCCTTTCTTTTATCTTTGGATGGAGGCAGGCAAGTTGTTTCCCTGTGCTTCCACTGTTTATGCTAAATTAAGCTAATTGCCTCCTGGCTCTACATCCATAGTTAACACCGTGATGTAAGAATGGGATCAATCCTCTGATCTGTTTACAAGAAAGTGTACAAGCAAAAAGACTAAAATGTCATACTGTTCTATAAAGGCGTGATCATCGATATCTGCTTTTGTCTAGACAAAAGCAGATATTGATGATCACTGACTGACTTTCAAAGGATGTCAACTGTCCTGACCTTTCCTGTATCTGCAGTGACACGTCCTATTCAGCGGAGATTGTCAATACTGCGCAGGAGGTGGGTGCCACAGTGGAATCCACTGAACAGTATTGAACAGCATTTGCAAAACCATTATTCTTTAATGTATTCAATAATCAAGCCTTTTTTGCGGTCACTGCAGCTTGGCTCAGAATTGTTTTACATTACTTACTGCATTTAGGCCACTTGAGAGTATCTGACATCCTGCACATGCTGCTCAGAGAAATACATTCACACATGCTGCTGTAGTGGTATCCTGATGGCAGTAATGCTGATAAGTAGAACAGCATACTTACTGATGGTCCTCCTAGTGGAGGCAGATAGGTGCGCGCCGTGCTTCTTCCACACTCGCGCTGAAGTGTCCTGAGGCGAGGCACTTCAGTCTGTGTGGTGCCACTCCTGCCTCCCTGTTGTAGTAATGCCTTCGAGGTGGATTAGAAAAACCCAAACATAGTGATTTTCTCTCTGTGGTGCAAGTTCATTTCTTGCCACAAACCTCCCAGCTTTTAGCTCAGTGAACATGCTGAGCTCTCACATCTGTTACTATCCCAACACACACTTCTATTAATTCATAATAAACAGAATTCTGTTGTTGGGATCACTTCTCATCTGCTCACAAAAATCTGACCTGCACAAGGTTGACCATTAAACTGTGGGAGTTGACACTTTTTTAAGGGTAAGGTTAAGTTAGGACAAGTCAGTCAAATCTATCCTTCAACAATTCTCTTCAAACACTTAGTAACCAATTTTCCAAGGCTTTAACTTCTTTAAATTTAACTTCTCACCTTTCTGATGTGATGTAGGAGCGTACTCCAGGGTGTGTCGGTACACCATGACATCACAGTTGGATGTGGTTAAGCATACTCCTTACCACACCCACCCAGAGGTGAAAGAGACTTGAAACTTGAAACCTGGTTAGACACACACACACACACGCACACACACACAAACACACAGACACACACACACACAGTTGAGCTCACTCTCGATGTGCAAGGTAACCGTCTCCATGTACCTCTCCAACCTGAGACAGGTATGTTTGGTAGCTGAGTCACTGTTTTTTTGTCGTTTTTTTTCTCTCTGATGTCACTGCAGACAGAATCACTAATGGGCCAAACAATCTCCAACTGGACTGGCTGTGTGGCTGCTTGTCTGCAGGACGCAAAACACTCACTCTCTCCATATAAGAATATCTCAAGCAGCCGTGCTTTGAGTGACTGTGGATGGATTCACTTATACAGTTACACGGAGTCAGCAGACAAAGATGAGTTTACTCAGTGCTTACAACAAAACTTTTATGGTTCTACTAAATTTACAGTGTTTAAAAAATGAAGTGAGACTGATTACGCATGTTTAAACACTCAAACAAAAGGCTAAAATCTGCTGTTTTCTGCATCTATATAAAGCCAGTCTACAAGCAGCTCACATCTGTGAGTCATTCTGGCTCCCATTTGAAGGGAGCAGAGTTGTGGGTCGTGTCCTCTCGGTATAATGCAGCATCTGAGAGTGTGTTTATGGATCCGTCTGTCTCTTGACAGGGCAGAAGCTGGAAGGTGACGTGCAATGTCACCCTCTATCTTTAGTCATTTACTTGTCAGCTCGCATTAAGGAAAACCGTCTCAGACTCTGATCAGTGGGTCTTTTCTTAACGTTGCAGTTTCCATGTTGCATCTGTATTTTTTGTGTAAAAAAAAGTCGAAAACGGCCTCTAGGAAAGTCGTCTTACTGTGCAAAAAAAGAAATCCTCAAAGCAAAACATGCGAGGTGAAGATATACAAATTAGGTGAAGGTGTCAATGCAGCGACTCGAGTGGCAGCCTTCTCGCTCCACGCTGTGCTTGTGAGCCATGAAGAACATTTTGTAACTTGTGACTCAGATCACTTTGCCGACCCTGATCCATTATCAGGCAGTCATGTGATTGCAACACCAATGTCTCCTTCAGCTGCACAGAACAGTCTGCTGCAGGTTGTTTATCTGGGACAAATGTTGAATGATTCTTATGTGGAAACTCACGACAAATGACTAAAACCACTACAGCGTATTGGAAGGCGGTTTGTTCATATACAAAACAGAGCATGAATCATATTGTGAAAGTTATTTCTGAATGATGTTTTCTGTATTTTATTCCAGAGACATTGTTCTGATTTTCTTCTTTTTCTTTCCAGGGCTAATCTTTAAAGGACAAAGGCTGGTGATATCCTGTTCTGGTCGATGAACCCCATGACAATACTGAAACCAATGAGTTGTTTCTTCTAACAATTATTGTCTATGTAGCAAAAACATGATAAAAGGTTACACCTAAAACACATAAACGTACCACATCGTTGCACCGGGTGACATATTCCTTCACTGCCATGAACATGGGCACTGTAGCTTTGACTCAGTCACACCTCCACCATCCTCCTGCCAGAAATGCTCACTAGAGCACAAAATGTACATTAATCTGTCACTGGAAATAGTCCACAACAAATACATGATTTACTATTCTTTGAGCCAAGTGTGACAAAAAAAAAAACTAGTGTCTGGCTGTTTGAGAAAATTACAGGGCTTTTTATAAAAAAGTGAAACTCTTTATATGTGAGCCATTTTTTAAAGATTTACATGTGTGCTTATCAAAGTTGCCACAGACTAATGAACTGTCTTTATAGTCTTTTCATGGCATTTGTTGACAATAAAAAAAAGTTCAATTACATCATACTTTTCAGTTAAATTTAATAAATGAGCTCCACTCCTCGACCACTCAAAGCACTTTACACTACGAGCCACATTCA
Source organism: Seriola lalandi dorsalis (assembly GCF_002814215.2). Lineage (NCBI taxonomy): Eukaryota > Metazoa > Chordata > Actinopteri > Carangiformes > Carangidae > Seriola > Seriola lalandi. Next base: position 891,714 of record NW_019523057.1, on the reverse strand, counting down.
CAGTGTTTTTTTTATGCATTCAGTGCTTTTCTATCACACAGTCACACACTGATGATACCTCGGGGCAATATATGGGTTCAGTATCTTGTCCAAGGACACTTTGGCATGCGGACTCGAGGAACCCGGGGATCGAACCACCAACCCTCTGATTACCTACCTCCTGAGGCGCAGCTGCAGTAGCGACTTTTTCAAGAATAGAAAGAAAACAGTGATCATCAGTGTTATTATTATTTGTTTGCATATAAAATATTTTATTCTAAACCTTCTGAAAAGTTTGTCATGATTTGAGGAGACATACATTAAGATATTAACATACTGGAAACACATGGTTGCCATTAAAAAGGAAAGCCTGGGATTATAGACACATTCGATCGATAAGAATTGGAAGTAACACTTAAAAGTAGCATGCAACACTTTTTGATTTGTTTTTTGTTTTTTTGTTTTTTTTTTAGGATGTGCATGTGTGTACATGACCTGTCACATGTATACTGACAATTTCTTACAGATGGATTTATTAGAAATGTAAAAGTTACAGAGAGACTTTCATTGACATAATGGGCCTCATTTAAAAAGATTATCATGCATAAATTTTAGGAAAATGACCAAGTCCAAACCATGATAACACTGTTATTTATCATTATGACCATAATTGGTACATAATCATGTTTTTATGGCATCAGGTGCTAAATAAACGAGGACCAGTGGCTTTAAGAAGCCTGTCGTTGTGTTCACATTATACCCACTCAGCTAATTGAACTCGCGGACATAAATCACAATGTTAAATCATGAATGTGCTTACATTCATAATGAGGCTCATCTCTTCCGTCATGAATGGACAGATACATTCAGTATGCTTGAACTGGGATTTGATGCACGCAGACTTAATTAAAAACTGTCACCCTGGGAAAAGGAGAGGATGACGTGAAAATGCTTGTGTAGGTGGGACATAAAATGAGTTTCCTCAAGCCCCAATGCGCACGTACATTCATGCACGTACACACTTACTGTAAACAAAATAATGCACATGTATCCTCACATGTGGCCTCATAGGCCTGACACATCATGTAACGCTCCATTGACAGCACTCGACTTTCTGCAGCACTGACAGCTCGACTCTCAGTGACTGTCAATCACACCGACTGGGGAAAAAGTAACAGGACAACTTTTAGGGGCTTTTGCTTTGAGCAGCTGCACTAAAGCTTGGATAGCCCCCCCCCCCAGGCGACTCAGCATTAATGTACTGGTGGTCTTTCCTTCATTGTGTATTGCAAGTCAGTTTGTTATGATGCTATTGATTGCTTTTCAGAAACACAATAAAATGAACAATGCTATTTTTAGTTTCATATCCTTTCTCTTATTTTCGGCGCAATCTTTGACTCGTCTTTGACTTGATTATACATGACAGCTGATGACCTGACGGTACAGTTGTTCAAGCTGCACAAATCGGCGCTCATGCTTAAGGAGGTAGACCAGTTGTTAGAGCCTTTCAAGGAAACCAGCAGATTCAGACTAGAAAAAGAGAGCAATCCTGTAACCTTATTATACTGTTCTGGATTGGGTTGCATCAGCTCCATTGCTAAATTTGTTTGTCCTTCCTAAAGTCTCCAACCGCTGGCTGGTTTCATAATAGTGATTTCTAAGTTGGCCGTAAAAATATGGAATGTCACGTGTGTCAACCTAGTACTATAAATCCAGTTTAGAAGGAGTGGGAAATATCTGATGCTAACTTAGCTGATGTTATTTGGTTATTTAGGCTAACGTTAGCCTATTGGTTTAACATTTTGTAATTTGAGCCATGTTGTTATTTTTATGAAAATCTTAAAATCTCTGTTAGTCATCATTGTTAGACAGTCACTTTTCTGGTCTGGTATGTCCCGTTATCTCTTTCAGTGTTCTTTCTAAATGGGTCATATATTAGCCCGTTAATGTTAGCTTTATCGTTTGGTTCAGTTAGCTACATCACAGTTACATATTGAAGTTAAGTGTAAATGTTGCGTAAAAACTTATCTCCACGTAAAACCTAATTTGTTTGGTGGAACCTGTTTTGATTTCGTGATGTATAAATCTCTACTTAAACACTACAGTTATAACTAGGCTGTTTAAATTTAGAGCTGGTGCAACCGGCTCATTCTGCGACACAACACAAACTCTTTTCCAATAAATTTAACCCATAAATCATAGATAACAAGTAGACTTGGTTTTCCACATGACTTACTGTCTTTTAAAACACACTGTATTGTAAAGGTGTTTTGTAATGCTACAAACTGAAAAAAGCACTATCAAATGTGTTGAATACTACAGCATATCATGCTGCTTAAAAGCACTGAATAACACCCTAAGACACACAATCCAAACCTTTCGACTGGGAGACCCCAGAGCCTAAGATATCCTCCATAACGGCATGAAATGCAATATGTGCTTTCAGAAATATCTTGAATAAAAAAACAAAAAAAATTAGATCCACTTAAAATGCAAAAATCAAAATGTATATTTAGTATCAAGAATCGGAGTAAGATTCTTGCCATTTTCTTGATCTTTGTCGACGCCAAACCAGCAGCAGAGAAGCATTTATTTAAATCAATTCTTCAATTTCTATCTGATGCAACTCACTCACCTCTAAAGTCTCGATAATTGAGTCACTGCAGTGATATACAGTAAATAAAGGGTTTTGATGGTGTACATTCAGTATTGGCCAGACATAATGGATCTCATCTTCATCAGTTGAGGAAATATTCCCCATCTCCCTCGGTCATGAAAAGCAGTAAGGTAAAGATATGCTTCACAGCCCCAGAGCTTTCATTGCTACAGTACCATACGTGCAGGGACTTTGTTGATGCACCACGCTCTATGTTTCAGTTTAATAAAAAAAAACCCTCAAAAAAAAAAAAACAAGGAGAGTGGGGTTTGATCAGTGAGCCTGGCACTGTGTGGTTAGCGTGACTATCTCAGCACATTAAGACCGGTAGTAAATACCTAAAACGCACTGCCTGACACAGAGGTGACATTGTTCCAGTTATTAATGATCTCTCAAGAAGCAGTTTCTCCTCTCATGTCCATATAAAATGCGTTAAATAAAAGTTTCTGTGCCCTCTTCTTCGTCATACTGTTTTTCCAAGATGCCTCCTACATGTCTTTTATTACTACTGTGCTCATAAATAAGTATGAGTGGACAGACACGGTGTTGCTCAGTCTTTCATGCGTCACCATCCTCACATGTTCAGTGTGGTTTTCAGTAAGGCACAAGTGGGTTATTCCTTCAGATAAACGCTGTGTGCCAGTCATGAAGGAACAAAAATGTCAACATTCGTCTCTTTAGTGAGGGCAGACTGACTGGTGAATGCAAGGCATATAAATTCATACTGTAAGAAGTGTAAACGAAAAAAAAAATCCACAGTCTGAGTATTTGTAGCAGTGAGGGTCCTCTTTATCTGATGCAGATTTTATGGCCTCTGGAAATTCAGCAGGAGATGAGCACAGATACATCTATTGCTTTCTAAGTTTGATGAATGTATTTATTTCTGTGTTTACAGGCTTTTTATGATGGTATATGAGAAGATGAAGTTGCTACCTCAATATGGGCTTTCATTTCCCTCCTGCTCAGAGAGAAGTTTGTGAAACTACTGCCTCTTATACAATCTCTTTTTTTTTCCCCAGTCAGGAGCACGCTTCTGATCGGGCTCAATCACTAACACAGCCGTCGATCATGTTGGTACAGACATAGTGAAAAGAAGTTGGAACTTCTGCGCTATCACACCGTGCATGATTTTTTTTTATGTGTGAGTATTAAACACACACACATGAAAGTATGGAGCTTGACGACTGATCTGTGTTTAAGTCACTCTCAAGGTTTTCAATCAATGATTGGAGCACAATCCACTTGACGAACGCGTATGAGTACCTTATCATTGACGCTCAGTCAATAAGCACACCAGTGTTTATTATGTGTGCTGTACTAGATGTGTTTCACTCAGTTCCTTAAAGCTCATTTCCTGCTGCTCTTCATTTGAGAGTTTCGATGATGGCGATCTCCCGCCTGTCAGCGTAGTCTGGGCTGAGGCCGTTTAGATAGAGGCTGCCGTTCCTGGCCAGGGCCCCTGGGACGGGACTGAGAGAGAGAGTCAAGTTGGGGTAAGTTTCTCTGTCCTCATACAGGTTGGCCGACAGCGTTCTCTTGCCAGGGGTCATTTCCTGGTTGATGGCTGTGTTAATGCCCAGCTCGGATGACAGCTTACGTTTGATGGATGCAGCGCGCTGAAACTTGTCATAGATGTCAACGCTGAGCCGCCGCCGGGTCTCTTTGAACTCTGCTGACACATTTGCTGTCCACTCGGCTGCATGAGCGCGAAACTCCCCGACCTGCAGAGAGAGAGAGACTGAAAATTGATGCCTGCAGGTGATCGAACACAAACTATTCCTCCCTGTAATGTCCATGTGTGCAACATTTACATCTGCTGTTAGTGTGGTTTAGCTTCAGAAAATGTCTGCTGATTTAATGCTGTCTGGTTAGTAAGCATGCAAAAGAAAGTTGGAAGTTTGTGCAGATTGATTGATTTTTCATGAAATGATAACCGATGTCTGGAAATAAAAATTTTAAAAAAGTCAGAGGTGTGTTGTAGAAAATTTCAAATGTAATTTAAAGCATATAAAATATGCAGTTCAGAGGCCAAAACTATGATCTTTTAAAATTTTAATCAAGAAACATATTCATCTTTAAATTCTTTGCAGGTGCTGAGAAACAGTTATGTGCACAAAGACACACCTGCACATTTAACTGAGGCCATGAAGTGCTGAAGGTGAAACATTTTCATAGCTCTGTAGAATAATGGACACTGGAAAGTGTGCTGGTATTTTTTTCTATCTTTATGAGTCTTTTTAAACTGTTAAAGCTACACATGCACAAAAGCCATGTCTGTCTTTTTGAATAACCTAAATGTGAACCGCTGACCGATAATTAATGTTCACTCTTTTGAACATAAATGCTATGTCCATTAATCTCTTTTGACTGTTTAACACCTCTTGCCGTGAGCGTTCTTCCACGTGTCTGCTGCTCTCCAATTAGTCTATGACAGAACTCTATAGCTTTCATCTATTCTTAGTAAATGTTCATCTATCATAAAGGTCAACTGCAGACGTGGAGATTTAAAATAAAAATAGAAATTAATAACTGAGGAGAATGTTTTAGAACTGATGAGATGAGTTACCTGCTGTTACATCTGTTACCCTGGGGCATCTTCTGCCATGCCCTCATCTTTGGTGCTTGCCTAACCTGAGTTGCCCCCACCCCCCCTCTGTGTCTGTGTGTGTGTGTGTGTGTGTGTGTGTGTGTGTGTGTGTGCACATTTCGTTCTTGTTGTTTGTTTCCCTAAACTTATCCTGCTCTCCGCCTCCCTACAGTCCAGTCTTCTCTGACTGTTACCCCACCTCACCTGCTCAAGCCTGCTGATCTACCTCTGCCCTGTGGCTTCCCTTTCGATCCTTGCTCGATCCCTTTCCTCTACTCCCTCAGCTCCCCACTGCTCTCCCTCCAGCCTCAGTGTCCAGCTCAACCTACCTTCCCAACCAGAAACCTGCGTCTCTTCCCTGTGCACAGCAATAAATAACTTAATTCCTGTCTGTGTTTCCATTTGTTCTGCTGCCAAGCACCTTCTTGCTGAGAGTTAGTCTATAACTTCCATAAAATCTTAAGAGCCATTATTAAGTAAATACTTGAATAGACTAATACTAGAATAATGGGAATTACTAATAAAGCTATTTGTGAATTAGAGCTGATTTTAGGTTTGTGTTGTGATTTCAGCTTTGCTCTACAGATGTGGCAAGGTGTAGACATGTTCGCACCTTACTCACCCATCACTTCACTGGTAAGGTTTATTTTAAACCAGGAGCCTCAAGCAGTAAACAAGAAATGACCTATGTGTGTGAGCAGTGTGTGACCCAGCAGCCCAGGTTCCTGGAGACTATATACTGTATCCAGTGTTTGTTCGTGTTCCTTGAGAGGAGAGGAGCGAACACATCATTGATCTCACCTTGATAATGCTTTAGGTCTCCATGCTGTTTATTTATCTATTGGACTCTGAGGTTTTGCTTGTTTAGAGTGGACTTCTGAGCGCTTACTTTAAAATTCATCGCGTGCGTGTCTGTATGTGTGTGCATGTACAGCACAAACACTTGAGTGTGTGCTGTCTCCTCCTCCTTCTCACTTTCTCTGCCTGCTCATCCGCATAACCCCACCACCCCACGCTCCCAAAACCCCTAGCCTTCCACCGCAGCCGCCTCTCACTAATGCAATTCTCGCTAGAGCTCACAGCCTCCACAGCTGTACTCCTAATTATGCCTGTGAAAGGATTCCCTCTGCAGACTGCCATATAGCCCCTCCTGCCTCACCCACCACCCTTTTTATGCTACATAGAATAAAGAAATAAGATGAGCATGTGGTTGGTTTATGCAGGAGTGTGTATGTGGATGCATGGCTCTTTTTCTTTTTATATGAACCTGCCAGAACAGCAAGGGCTCTTATTACTCAGCAGCAGCTACTGGAAACACCAAATATTTAATCCAGCCCTTGTATGGGAGGGTATTTACTCCACAGGGCGTAGCTGGGATGGAGATTCATCACTATAGATTTATGGCCTGAAGAGTGAAGTGGAAAACCCTGTGAGGTATTACTCTCACTATGAGGGGAGGGTGGATATGATCACACCTGTGAATTTACTGCAAATGTTCCTCCACCTACAATATATATCTGTCATATCGTGCTGGTGAGGCTGGTGAAGAGGAGTGTAGGGTGCAACATAAAGCAGCAGCAGCAGCATGAAGTGGTCTAATGCAAGTGGAGTTGCTCTGGTGTGTTACCTCTGCAGCTAAAGCTGACAACATATTTCATATTTAGAGCATGTTTTTATTTCCTATAAGCAGGATTTGACCTCTCTGTCTCTCTTTTGTCACTGTACTTCCCTCACTTCCATTTGTCAAGTGATGGTCTGAAAGTGGGTGCTGCCAGCTCCATTTCTATGATTCACTGTGCCAAGACTATAAAGACATGTAAACCCCACAGAATTTGGGGTTCACATTGAGAATGGGACACAACATTTTATCAATTCTCTAATGGGATTAGGATGGGAAAGGGTTATTTTTGTGGGAGTGGGATGGGAGAGGAGGTCTTGACCGCACTCTTTAAAATACTGACTTTAATGAAGGGAAATATGATTCTGGACTGAAATATCTTTGGTCTTGAGAAAACAAAACTAGGTCAAAACTTAGTGTATGGCTGGACCACGTATGGTTAATGTGCAAAATAGTGGACATAGCTGAAAACTGCTGTGGAACTGCTGTAAACAAGTGACATCATTGCGCTTTTGCATCCCAGACAAAAATGTAGGTTTATCTGGATCTTTATCAAAAAAAAAAAAAAACACTCCAGCAACTGAATATAAGGCTAAAATCAGGCATTCTCTAACTCCCAATATCCTCATCACATTTCTGTAAAAAACCCTCCAAAGTGAAATTCATTTTTTTTCTTCCTGTAGTGGAGAGAGGTTTCTTATCTTGCACTTCTGTCACCTCTAGAGTGACGCACAGCATTACGTACCTCCTCCTTAGTTTTCTTGGAGATAACACGGAACCAGTCTCCGATCATGCTGAGCACAGCGGCAAAGTACGCAAGGCCCACCAGGATCCAGAACAACACCACAGGCTTGTAGTAGTTCAGGTAATCTGGACTCTCTGACCCACCTGCAGAAACAAAAATGAAGCAAGTGCGGTATAAGATTCTGTTACATCACCGTGTATCAACTGTATCCTTATGAGAGAACAAAGCCAGGCAGGACTGATACAGCCAGTTAAGTCAGTTGAGAAAAACAGTTCTTTAACTTTCATTATTGTATCATTTAATGAGCCTTTGTCTTCCCATTTCATGTCTCTCTGCAGGAGGATGGTCATTAATTGCCCCTGAGCTTTATGGGTAGGATCATTTTGTAAGAATAAAAAAATAGAGGGCTGATAATTTTGAGACCAATAAGTAAGAAGAAAATTGCACAATACCACACATAGAATAAAATATTCAGGGACTGTTAAATTTCCTTGGGAATTTGTGTTCCTTGGTGCTCTAATAATGAACAGTGGTAAATGTTCATAAAGTAACAAGGTGGAATCTTGACTGTAAACTTCTAGATTTGATCGTACTCATATAACACATAAGTCATAGGCAGGGCTGTAAACTAACTTTTTGGCTCACCTGCCAAGGGGACCGGTAGATGAAAAAATCTACCGGCCAAGTAAATTTTTTACCGGCCAAGTAATAAATCTGTTTCAGTATTTTTCATTGAGATAACAGTATTATATAGCGATATATATATTAGGAAAGAGACCAAAATATTATTCAAAATACATTTTTAATATTTTGAATATTCAAAACATTGCGAACATGGGCAGTGCCAGTACCAGTTAACCTCCTGTTCTGATAACAAATGATAATAACAAAATTCAAGGAAAATAAAAAAAAAAAATAGAACAGA
>NW_019523057.1:852816-882737 GCF_002814215.2 Seriola lalandi dorsalis | reverse complement strand
CCAAAATTAAGTCGCCAGGGGAATATTTTAGTCGCATTTGGCGAGTGGCGACCGTTAGTTTACAGCCCTGGTCATAGGCCAAATACTTTCTTCAGTAAGATAAAAACATGTTATTTTTTAAAAACATGACAAGGACTGAGTTGGCTATTCACATAAAAATAAACTCAGTCAGTTACCTGGAGAGTTTTGATGAGGGAAGAAGGTTTATCAGGATGAAAGTTGAAGGTGCCCTGAGGCCATTACCGGTGCTATGGTTTTTACGATTTGATCCCTGCTCTGTTTATAGTATATGCACATTGTCTTCACACTTCTCTGTGATATTTAGATAAAGGAATAGATATCGATATTAGATAAGTAAATGTATCTGTAAAATGTCTGAGAAAGCACCTGAAGCCGTACCTGGGTGCACGTTACATCAGCTGCATGGATTTACTTAAACGTTACCAGTACATTAAAATGCCGTCTCAGCTCGCACCATGTTCTGTACTGCTGGATGAGCTCTTAAAACATATCAACTGGGATGAAGCAGTAGAGGCGGCCTGCTCGCTGTGCAGTAAGATAACCACCCCTCACAGCACCAGTTTAACTAACAGCAGTCCAGGCTGATTAGTTTACTGTAACTACAGGGGTTGGCAGAGGTGGTGTAATCTAATCTATAATCATTAGGCCTGCTCAGGAAAATTTAATTTAGCAGCTAAGTGTTTGTGATTTTTCCCATCTGCCTCTCCATTGTTGACTGTCAAGCAGGTCACATCAAGCTAATACCACCTGCTCTTTCTTTCACACACACACACACACACACACACACACACTCACACTCACACACGCACGCTAGCACGCACACAAACACACACACACACACACACACACACACACACTTAAAAGGTGTACACATGCCCAGTCCCTCTAGTTCTCTCTCTTGTTTTTCTCACACACACACACACACCCATTCTTATATCTAGTGTGCGCAAAGTATACTATTATATATATTACAGATATTATATATGCTCTCTAATTAAAAATTTTACACTACTAAATGTATTATGTATGTTTTAATTGAAAAAACTTCACACTCAAATCATGTTGTCATAGCAACATGTAATGGCTACAGGGTCAAGGAACAGTTCAACATGTAGAAAAATATTAGCTTTCTTATTGAGAGTTAGATGATAAAAATCATCACTACTATCATGTCTGTATAGTAAATATGACACTACCACCAACAGCCGGTTAACTTAGCTTAGCTTAGCATTAAGTTTGGAAACGGGGAAACGGCTGGCCTGGTTATATCAGATGGTAACAAAAATTGCTCAACAGCACCTCTAAAACTCATTAATGACTCTGTTATTTCTTGATCGTTTTATCCGTATAATCCACAGCGACTTCTGGAAACTCCACCTGTTGCCAGGCAACTGTTGGAATTTACGTTTTTACTGTTTACTGTCTGCATCGATTAAGAGATGCTAGTGATTGAGTTTTGTTACCGCTCAGTGGAGGCAGGCTAGCTAGCGGGCTTCCCCCGTTTCCAGTCTTTATGCTAAGCGAAGATAACTAGCTGTTTATTTACCACACAGATATAACTTCTCATCTAAGAAGAAAGCAAATGAAATGTCAAACTATTCCTTTAAATGTAAGGGGTGGGTTCGCTGTACATGCTTCAGTTTTTGCTAGCATCTGATGGCTCTGGTAAATGTGTATGAAAGTGAAACTAAGGCATAAAAGGAGAACATTTGTGTAATTTATTGTATTCGGTTAAGTGTTATTTGCCTGGTATCATTATGGTTGCTTAATAATATTATGGTTTAAGAAAATGGTTTAACAGATGGTAGTGCTAAACACAGCTACAAATGCATTGGAAAAACTGTCAGAATACATGTTTCATAATGTGAAGCACAGAATGTAATAGCAGGCCAATGGGAGGCTTATCACTGTGATGCACATCTGTTGAGTCACACTGACTCAACTGGGAATAACTCGACTATAAAAGCAGTGGTTTTAAAGTGAGTGCCAAACATTAAAATGAAAGACGCCCAATAAGTACAAAAGAAAATCAAGTGACCTTTTTCACCAGCGACAAAGTCTCCAAAGCCGATGGTGGTGAGGGTGATGACAACAAAGTAGATGGACTCGAGGGTGCTCCAGCCTTCTATGTGCTTAAAGATGACTGCTGGCAGTGCCACGAAGATGAGACACCCAAACAGGATGAAGAGTAGCGTGGAGATGACGCGGATCTTTGTCTGGCTGACTTTCCATTTCTGTAGGGAGATCAAATGAAAAAGGAGATAAATTCCAGATGAATAAAATACACTTTTTAATTAGGAGAGAGAGGCGAAGGCTTGAAAGAAATTCAATATTCAACAGGAGTGTAGAGGCGATGAATGCTTGAAATTAGGGTTGATGGTTTAGTGTTACCATCAAATGTGATTAGTGGTGTAGAAATCTCTTTCATCCAAATACAATCAAGAATAAAATGTTTTCTTGTTAAAATAGTAGCCAACATGAATAATTTTTCTGTTTAGTCCACAAGTATACCAGTGATTTCCTATAGTATATGACCTTTTCACAAATGACTGTGGAAGAAATTAACACTTGAAAACACGCTGCCTATTTCCCTCTCTCTGATTTCCCATAGGCTTTTTTCTTTTCTTTTCTTTTTTTTTGCTCACTTCACATTGTGATGAGTCACTTCCTTTGACCTCCTTTTAGGAATACATTCACTGTTTTCTCACATCTCAAACGTCAGGCTGCCAAGCTTGTGTGACATAACTTTCACTGTCAGATGGAATGCCCACCCGAGCTGCAGAGAGGTGGCACATGACTTGACACGCCTCACATGTGTAATAATATCAATGAGTGATCAAATATTTCAAGTGCAGTCTTAGTAACAGATATCCTAGGATTCATTATAGTTGCAGCCCGTGCTATCAACTGTAATCACGACAATTTAACTTAGACGTGAGCCTTGCTCAGTCCTGCTGACGTGAGCCTCTTTTGCATCACATTTCCAGTACATTAGAGTGTGTTCTGTATCCTGCTGCGTTTTCACTTGAGGTGACTGCTTTCAGCTGGTTCCCTGTGTTTCATGCCCTTTTCCCTTCCCGTTATGTAAGCCCAAAGCACAGTGACTCTGGGGTGAAGAACAAACTGCCGTGTCTAAGGTCCTCGCTTCACTATGCAAAATGGTGGAGTATAATTTACAGATACCTACAGTGAGCCTTACAGGCCCAAATTAGCCGCAGACTAAACATTAATGTATTCCAAAGGGACTGATGAAGCTGAGGTGGTTTCTCAGCTATTATCTGCACTGCACAGCAATGACTTCAGCAACTGTTACAGTTAATCAATTTCCATTGTTCAAACAAGCTGCCAACCTCTCTCCTCCTCCCCGGGGGGGAGAGGCCACAGAGACAACAATGAAACAAAATCCTAATTTACCTGTTGCCTTCTAGTGTCTGGTTTTTATTTGGTTTTGATAATTAGTTTCCTGAATGATTGAATCATGAGATCATCCTCATTTTGGCATATTTCATTATTTAAACAAATGGCACACTTGCAACACATTTGTGAGTATACAAGAATCCTGACAACCCACTGACACCCACAGATGGTAACGGCCACTCACCATCTAATGAACATAAATGTGCATCTGCATTTCTTTTTTTCACCTTTTTGAATGTCACGCTGTTTTTATAAATTCAGACAGGCTTCATTTGCAAACCATCTAATGGCACAACAGTATTATATTCAGGAACTCATTACAGTGTACCTATATGTTCCCAACACATCTCTGTGCTCAGCTGACTGACATCAGCTGTAACTGCTCCTCATTTCAGGACAAAAGCTGACATGCATTTATCTTATATGTCCTCAGACACTACAGAACACTCTGCCTATTATTACAAGGATGTATACATCTCTATCCTTTTTAAAAAAAAAAACAAAAAAAAAAACAATTTTTCTTTCTTTTCTTTTCCTTTCAACATCTCATTTCTTTTAAATTGTAATTTTCAGGGTCTATGTGCATGATTTTTTTATGTTCCCACTTCTAGCATTTACAATATGTCCTTGTCTTTGTATCTGTATGGAAAAGGTTATTATTGATTTTGTGATTTATTATCATCCTACTCGACAAATTCATCAACCAGCTCAACAGTCTGTTGTATAAATGTATTTTATGAACAGCAGAGGTGTTTCTGGTAAAGAACCAATGAAGACAAGCAGATAACAGTTTATACAATGAGAAGGTAAAACACACTCAGTCTAGTTTAATGTTTGCTTGTTTTGTTTTTTTTTTGTGTGTAGAAGCTCATTGACAGTCACTGTTCCTGGCAGATATCGTCCTTATTGATTTTTGCACTGAGCAGCTGTTTGATTGCTTTGGTTTTTCAGGAGAAATGACTAACCATCAGCCAGACTGTGCTGCAGGGTCCATTTATACTCTGTGTCCAACATGAATGATGGCGCCCTCTAACTTTTCTTGCAGAACACTAGCACATGTGTTTGTGTGCATATTATTACTGTATGTGCTCTATATGAACACAATTCAATGTCTGACTTGCAGTGTGGTAAATAGGCCTACATCATTATTTTGGAGTGATGTATTGATCTGTGTGTGTGTGTTGCTGGTTTATTCAACTGCTATAAACAATAAAATAAAATGATGGCAAAAGTCCAGTCAGTAAAAAAGGCAGAGAAAAGCCCTTTCCTTGGCTGAGTTTTGAAATATGGCTCGAAAAACAACTGAAATTTACTGATCTGAGCTTTCAACACTGAAACAAACTGTCTGCATTTTATTTTGCTGTCCTACAGTCTGTTGACATGGCAACCTAAAAACTGCATTTCCTTTCCATACCGCTGAAGTCTGAGGCAAAAACAAATCCTGCACTTTTGAATGTGAATCTTTTAGCTAAGAATCTAGTGTCGTTTACATTGCAGCTACAACCGTGACACTTAGGGGCTGCAGTGCTTTATGGGAACAGCTCCAGCGATGGCGATTTCACAGCTGCCTTTGCACTACCTGGATAATTAAGTTGTCAAATGTGTCAAAATTTAACAGCTCATTGCACACTGGTAAGCAAACAGAGAGCTGCAAATGATTCTCAGACAAAAACAAGCCCACATAAACAAAGCATCTCACCACTATCATCTTCTCCACTTTGGCGATGCCCTTCCCAAAAATTGTCCCCAACTGGTCCCCGACACCAGCCAATAAGAATCCAAATAGAGGAATCCCCAGCAGAGCGTAGATTATACAGAAGATCCGCCCTCCCTCCGTGTGAGGAGAGATGTTCCCAAATCCTGACAGAAAGAAGACACAGACAGAAAAAAAATACTTCAACGGGCAGCATTTATTGTAAAGGCCAGAGTATAGCGCTTATTTCACTTCAAAACTGTTTGTGCTGCACTTCTGCTAGTTTTACTTTGTCTATTCAATCTGGACTTTTTCCTGCGACGGCATGCATTTTCTTAGTTCCATTTGCCTCCTGCATTTTTGCTATATACAGTATACAGACTAAGTTTGTTTAGGCACAGATATCCTGTGAATGCTCTGCTTTCTGCAGTTATGCAGTAAGTGGGTTTGTTTCCCTTGAATGAATGCTTTGTTGCATGGAAGTTAAGCTAGTGCCTTACAAAAAGCACTGAAGCACAGTCCTGCGGAGTGTGGTTCTGGTCAGAGAATATTTTTGATGTAAAGTATATGTTGCATATACTGCGTCTTACTATGAACAAAACTTTCATCAAAGCTGACAGAAGGAGTAATTTGAGTTTAAACTGAACTTGCCAGACAAGGAAACTTCTCACAAAGCTTGACTGTGCTGTAACAACACTGCAGAGAGATACAACAGAACATAGACTGTAGAACAGCTTTAAGCGTGTTGAAATCTCAGTAGCATGAGATGGAAATCTGACTCAGACAAGACTTTATAATTCTCACCCTCTGTCCTTAGCAATTCTGACATTAATGAAAAATTGAAAAAAAGGAATGAACACCAAAATGAAAAGATATACAGTATGGTGTGCACAGGGCTTTACATGTACACTCAGACATAAACACACACAAAAACGTGAGTCCATCACTGGTTCGCTGCCTTTCATCTTCTCTCCAAACCCATAATCATGTGCAGCTAGAAAAGCAGATGGGGCTTAAAAGTTAATATGCTGGTAAACAGAAACCACCAAGACCTGTGCGTTACCTGTGCATAAACCTGACTCCACATTCAACAACACGTGTTTCATTATTTAACATTACATAAGAGGTCTGCATAATGAACTCCATCCACTCTTCTTTATTAACACAGTCATCCGTCTCAGGATAGGAGCTGCAGGGTGCCTTCTAATGACTCTCCAGTCTCACATTGGAGTAGGCTGACACTAAATGTGAGAGAAACTGTCAATCAAGTCTCACTGATTTCACAATTAGTTCAATGGGAGACAGGATGCTGGATTAGTTTTTAACACATCCGGGTGCCCACGCAGAACAGAGAAAAAACAGCAGCTCTCTAATTTGAAGATGCGCTTGTGTCTCTCTTTTAAATGAATCAATCAGATAAATTATTGTTTATATTCTCATCTCATCTCTAAATTCTATCACAATATCAGATATGAAAAGTAATTTATTTAATCTCTTTCATTTAATAATTATTCTCTTGTGATTCTAATTTTAGCCTAATTTCTTTCCAAATGAAAAGGTTACTGTCCTAAAACCATGAAAAGAGAGTTATCCAATCAGATTTGCTTTTTCTTTTTTTGTTGTCTCTAGGCAGAGAAATAGTTAGCTGGTTCACTCATTGGTTAGGACTTCATAACCGGGACAGAAGGCCTGAAACCCCCACAGCTTTGTGTGTTTGTTTAGAAAGTGGCAGGTGAATTAACCAGACATATTTTGATTTATAGTAGTTGGGACCAAAAATCACTGCCCCAGGTCTTCCTGAAGGCTGAAGGCCAGAGCTATCGCAGGGGGGAAATTGTCATCGGCTTTTTGAAAAGGTGTGCTTGCTATCTTCACTTGACCCTCCAAGGGTGAAAACTGAACAGTGCATTGTGGGGACCAAATTTTATAAGAAACAAGCATGATCAAAGCCCCCCCAAGCCGGAACTTGAAAAAATTGTTTTCATGTCAGAAGAAGTGAAGAAGAAGAAGTTGACAGACTGTCTGCAATGTCTATGGTTCTGTGTTGAGTTGAAGGCCCAGTTCTAATACTTAGGGTTCACCACTGATGGGTAGAACTGGTTAAAAGACACAATTAAATGTCCTAATCAAATATGATATAAATGATACAGAGAAACAGGGTTATATAAACATATGTATAGAGCAAAATCAAATGGATTCAAGAAACACATCTATTTGTCCAAAGTTTTTGGACTTTTTCAACTTTAGAACACATTCTACTCTGTTCAGACACGTTTCCCTTAAATGACGTAAATGAAAAGTTAAACACCATGTAGATAATCAATAACAATAATTCATTCATTCGTTTGTCACTTGACTACAACATTTCCTGCATAAATAATACATGAACCTTAAGATGTCCACTTCATACTGAGCTAATGCATTGAAGTGAAAAACAACCAACCAACCAAACAAAGAAAAAAGCCCATTTGACAGGCAGTATCGCGTCCGTTTGTACTATCTCTTGAAGGAATGAATGCAACTACAGCAGTCAATAAAAGCTTAATGACTTCCTTCTAAACTCATTAAGTGATGCTAGGAGAGAAAAATTGGCACAACATTGACCTGAGTGACCTCATTAGCTTCTCTTAAAGGCAGAGTGGTTGTTTCTTGGTTTCATTTGCACTCAGACCCTGTCATGGTGAGTTTTGCGCAGTACTAAAGTACTAACCCTAACCCTGATAGGAGAAACATTGTCTCATTGTTATCACCAGAACTACACTCCTTATAATTAGACACATTTGGATGTTGGTCACAGTGGATTTCACATTCAGATTCAAGAATAAAGAGTAAAGACATTTTTCATGGTACAGTACTTCACATTAAATGTTCAAATAAAACTCAGGACACTTGTGCTGGACAAGGGTGTAAAAATGATTTATAATGATTTTATCTTTTACATAAATGATGATTCATTCGAGATCTGTTTTGATCTATACACCAGAGGGAATGTGAACTTCAGCAGGAATATAACATCAGCTGAGACTTAACTAAGGAATCCCGTGGGGAGAAATGCTGTGAGATCAATCATTCATGCACCTCTTCTACTCCCAGGAGAAGGGAGGAAGGAGGAAGGAGCAGCAACAGCACTTTTTTCAGTTCATTTTCTGGATAAAGTATATAGATGAAAATAAGTGTGTGTGTGTGTGTGTGTGTGTGGGGGGGGGGGGGATAACAAGCATAAACAAACTGTATTGTCTGACGTCTCTGCAGAAATAAAAAAGAATTTGAACAAAGGCTTTAGGAGTCGCTTCTCTGAAATTTGATTTGTTTGCACAGCAGCAATAACCACAAAATATTTAGTGCCAATCAGATAAAATTATGATGATTGCCGACAGACAGCATAGCAATTATATGCTGTTTATACTAACAAGCATCAAGTAATACACACAAAACATCTGGGAGTGAGATTTCTGCAGGAAAAACCTTTTTTTGATGTTTGATTTTTTTTTCCACAAAAGCAAACAGAACAAATCGATGTATATCAAGCAAAAGTAAAGCCATAGAGCTCTCCTTTTTCTCTGCCTCAGTAAGCAAACCGACACGGCTCATTTCATGAGAAAACACCGCTACATGTACAAGTCAAACATCAGTAAATCTGCTTTGCATCAAGAGCAAGGTCAATTTCTGTAAATCACCGCAGCAGCACCTGAGAGAGTAACAGAGAGTCAACATACTCGCTCTCAGGTGGGTGAAGGGAAAACCCACCGTGCAGCTTTTACACTCTGCCCACTCATGATTTCTTGAGTCTTATACAAAAGCAGAAATATGTTCCAACCAGAGGAAAAAAAATCAACTTCTTGCACGCAGGGAATGAGATCTGACAGGATCCTGGAGACGTGAAATGGAGCCCAACAGCTCACCAAACACACAAGCTGAAATGGAAAGGTTTGCTTGGACGAGCCAGATAAGACTGGTTGATTGTGTGTGTGTGTAGCTTATGTGTGCTGTTGCCAATTAATTCTTGCAGTTTTTGGTGAGCAGAGATACAAGCTCAAGGTTGGTGCAGTGCAGCAAGATCTAGAAATGTTTTTAAAATGGTCTTAGCAAGATGTAAGATCTGATAATCTGAAATACAAGCACACTCATTTTCCAACCAGAGAGCAAATTAATATTATTACAAAGCGGGGCACTACATATTCTAATTGGAGGGTGAGCTCTGGCAGGATCCTAGAGCTGTGAAATGGAGCCCGGCAGCCTACTGAACAGACGCACTGATCTGTCAAATGTCCGATAGGAGGGGCCAGATGAGCTGTCAGACTAGCTCTGTGTGTGTGTGTGTGAGAGCCGTTCCTTTTTCCTGATTAGTAAGCTCTTGCAGCTGGAGGTGACACGGAGAGCTATGGTGTAAAGAAGATGATGGAAAGGGGAAGTGTGTTAGTGTGTGCATGAAAGTGCCACAGGCTGAGACGGATGACAGCTCTTTGATTATACAGCACAGTAACTAAAGCAAAAGAGCATTAAAGGGCCTTAAAAATCATATTCTTCTTGTGTAGTGTCAGATCCCTTTAAGCTCCTCAAGTGACAGTTCTTGTTCAGTTAATCAGTTTTAAAAGAAAACACATCAAAGTGCTGCATCACTTCATTGAGAAACACTCAAGGCTGGGGCAATAGCCTGCCAAAGTGTTCAAACAAACATTAAATTACCTCTGCGCCTTTGGTTCTGTTGGGTCGGGTACTTGGACCCTGGTATACCAGCTTACAAATCTAGATATTTTGTATGGCATTCATTTCTCTTAGCAGAAAACAACGTTTGTTTGCAGAACATCTGCATTTGTTTTGTTGCAGAGTGGGGGCAAGTGCAAAAGAAACTTGGGGTGCAACTGGCCAAATAATTTTTGCATTAGTTTAAGTGCAATCCTGTTGCAATGAAGCACAATCTGGAAAAGCTGATGGTTTTCGTGTGTGTCATTTTGCTATGTAAGTGCTATTTCATGCCAAAATGGTCTCCACAATTGCACTTTGGCCCTGCCAGCTTTGTGAATGCAGAACGATGATAAATGAACTGTGCTTTGACTCTTTCCAACATTTCTCAACTTTAAAAAATAAATGCCTTCAAGTCATTGCATGCAACAAGTATTGTCAGAGGAGTCTACAAAGAGAAAAGGTTGAGAATTGAGTTGCTTAGGAGTAATAAATAACTGTTCTTACCAATGGTGGTGATAACAGTTCCAGCAAAGAAAAAGGAGGAACTGAGGTCCCAGAGGCTTGTCTGATAGGATGAATTTCCTGATGGATTTACACCTGCTCGGACTGCTGAAACCACTTGCTGGAGCGGAAAGTGAAAAAAAAGAAAGAAAAAAAGACAGAGAAGTTAGAACACACACTCCCACTGTCTCTCACAGGGAGAGTGGTATGAGGAACATAAGAAAATTAGTGGTGTGCATCAGGTTTCTTGGGGAATAGGTGACAGCCACAACAAACATCCAACCAAAACCAATTAATAGCAGTGAGACCAATGAGGAGCTTCTGTCACCTCTATGAAATGAATCAGAAATTTTACAAACATGTACTTTTCACAAAACAGCAAAAGCCGTCAAGTCCTTTAATGCTCAGGTAAAACAATGTTCATCAAATCACACAGCGCTTTCTAATGCAGAAATTCATATTATGACCCACTGAGTTTTCATAAATTATATTCAGAAACAAATTAAATGTAATTTGTCTTTCATTCAGTTCAAAGGACACAAAACAGCAGAGTGCATGACTTGTTAGCAGAAGAGAAACAACACTTAGGAAGCCGACAGCCCAGAGTTGATTTGTAGTTAACCTGTAATTTTCCAATATGTAGTGTTGGGCCAGTCACTTGAAAATAGTAATCACCTTACTCATTGAAAACATGACTTTTTACCCCGAATGTCAAAGTAATGGAGCGCTTCTGATATTAGCAACTGTACTGTAATTATTTGAAATCCCTCACACTACTCACTACAGGGGAGAGTATGCGTCTTTCACATGTTGCTGCCTTAATGTTAAAGGTTAAATGACTCACTCATTTATACCCCAACAGGCAAGATAAGTTCTCCAATAGACTAATTTTTCCACTTTTATCCTCATTGACTGCTGTGGAGACCATCAGAAGACATTTATGTGCTGGGCTTTAGACTTTGGTTTTAATAGTAATAGTGAGAGTTTTTTACACAAAAGAAACAAACTCATAAAGATCACTCATACAGCAAACCCTACCAGTGTCTTCTACACGCGTTTGCTTTACCTGCAGGTCTGTGACGATGTGACAATAAGAGTTTGCCTGAAGCAGCTTCATGTTGACAGTATCCAAGCAGAGCTTATCTATGAGGCTAGTATGAAAAACCAGAGATATGGATTTCTCCTTTCATTGAAGGTAGATGGGCTGTAATAACTTCTAAGCATCCTGCTGATCCACCAAATCATTATCAAAAAAGAAGAAATAAACTAGCTTCTTCTGGCCACAGAGGGGAAGTCTGACTATGTGTAAGATGTGAAACTAGCTGGTTCTGTATGATGGTGATGAGTATTGCACAGGTGACTGACTGAGTGTGAGTGTGTGGGAGAGCAATAGGTGCGACACGAGTCTATCCGCATCAGCTTTGCAGCTTTGAGTGTGACAAGCCCTTCTGACACCAGACGGCTGCACGGGAAACAGAACAGCAACATGTTTTCCCACTCAGGGGCTGTGCTCTCATGACAGCACGCAAGAGAGAAGTGAAGCCACCAGCTGGAGGGAAAGCACACCAGTGCACGGCTTCTCACACCCACAGTCATCTGAACAAACATGAGGAGCTGCGAGGCTCACAGCCACACACTGGAAAATGTGCATAGATCCTATTGTGTGTTTGTACTCTAGTATCTAATACAGGTTTTATGATCTCACACTATAATGATCTCCTGACTAAATTAACTGTTCTATAAACTCCGGCCCCTAAACAGCAACTGTCCAATCCAAGCATAGCTACCATAGCTTGTCACAGCAGATCCTGTTTAGCTTTAGGTGTCTCCATATGTTAGAGGGGTTTGCAAAATAAAAATTACAAAGATACTTAATATTTAAAAAAGTTTTGAGTGTGTCAACTGTTTTTTGGGGGGTTTTTTTTGTCATAAACAGTATGTTAATCTGCTCTAATATAAGCATGCCCAGCTAACTAGCTTACAAACCTATAGTAGTAAATAAGCATTACTTTAAAAGCTAAGGAGCACATCGTTAACCAACTAACCTATGGTAGTTTGTGGGGTTGCAGGTTATGTAATAAAACTAGCAAGCTTTTTAAAAAAGACTAGCATGTCCACTGTGCTGTGTGGAAGCTGCTCCTGAATGCGTCTATATCAGAGTTGAGGCCAACTTTTGATTAGACTTGAGGAAGTTTACACTCCAGCAATGTAACCAGAGATGGAGTTGTGTTTACCAAAAACACTGACCAGTCCTCATCCTGCAAGCCTTATCAATTCAGTAAAGTGAAAATAGACTCTTTGAAATTGAGTTATTTTTTGCATGGGATGTGTCACTATCCTCAGTCTTTTAACATGACAACATATATGAAGCCATCAAGTCAAGGGCGTAGGTTTGGTCTCAACATTGGTAGGGATGCAACGACCCTGCCACCCCTCCAAAACAAAGACAACCTTTTAATGCTGTCAACCAAATGGTTTATTAACATACAAAATCTGAATTTACATTCAGAAATGTATTTATATTCAAATAAAACTATACAATATTACATCAAAGACTTAGGACTAGTATATTATAATGAGCTAACATGCTAAATAATTCCTCAAAAATTTTCATAGAGTCTAAAACTACTTTAATAAAAATGGAACATTATAATCTTCATGAAGGAAGATTTACTGCAGGACTGTTGTATTAGACCAAGTCAGCTTTAGCTGGATGTTGCTAATAAATTGCCAACTGAGTGTATATTAGTAATTGTCAGTTGTATGCACTGGCTGCCTGACTGGAATTAATTGGTTGATTTCAGTGTTGTCCTCACCTGTGCAATGATTCACCTGGCATCCTAAAGATGCTCTTTAATAGTTTTATCATATACTATCATAACCATGTAACATGTTTTACCTCTCCCCTTAAAATGTAACTTAACACGTTCACTCAAAGATATTTTAACTGACTTACTCCAGCACCCAGAGCTCTGCTTCTCTTAGCGACTTTCACTAATTCAACGGTTGTTCAGATGCTAGTTGCGTTAGCTTAGCAGTTAGCGATAGCTTTTCTCCCTCTCTCTTGCTCGGTGTCGCTTGAACCAAAGTATGAACTTGTTCATCAGAGTGTGGTGTTGTTGTAACTTCAGTGTAGAGGATTGTGATGTTTATTACATCTTCAGTAATATCTGTTCTCTTACCTTCGACACACAGCTCTGCTAGTAAACCGGTGCGACCCTCGTCCGTGTACACAGCAGCTTTCAGCAGTTAGGTTATTACTCGTGACGTCTAACCAATCAGATGGTGCTGTGGGCGGGACATTGCTCCAGCTCACAGGGTGGAAACTACATACCAGGGAGAGCAGCTGCATAAGTTTAAAATTAATGTATTTTATCTA
The DNA here is from genome assembly GCF_002814215.2 of Seriola lalandi dorsalis. Lineage (NCBI taxonomy): Eukaryota > Metazoa > Chordata > Actinopteri > Carangiformes > Carangidae > Seriola > Seriola lalandi. Next base: position 869,040 of record NW_019523057.1, on the reverse strand, counting down.
TTATTGGCCAAAAAAAATAACGATACTGTGCCCATGCCTAGAGTCGAGTCGACTTCACTCCAAACATCAAATATTGGTAGACAATTCTGTCCTGCCAAAATATTGGTAGGGACATGTTCCTACCGTCCATATGCAAACCTACGCTCTTGCATCGAGTACAGGACTCTTCAGCTGGGGTCTGTTTCAACCAATTCATGGTGCTAAATTCATCTTAATTAGTTAGCTATACAGCTGCTAAAACCTACAAGCGACAATCATCATTACAGCTGACAAACCTGGTGGTCGCTTGCTGCAAAGGAGAAGCCTGCTTTTGTCAACCTGTGCCTGAAAACAAGGACCAACTGTTTCAGAAATTGCTGGGAATTTCGAGTGGTAATCCTATGTCAATTGCATGTGCAACTGAAAGCTAGCAAGACAAGTATATGATAAGTGCCTCTGAATGCTGTTTTTTTATTTTAAAACTTGACTGTGGCTAACACAGTCCAGTTCACTGCAGTAACAGAAAATGTTTCTTGGTCCAAGTGGCTTCTCAAGATACGGAATCATTACTGAGACAAATGAGAGAGAAAAGCTTTGAGACCTCAGAACGACATGCACACGAATACTTTACTGGACTGAAGCTTTTATTTCCATTTTTCCCACTTGAGATAAGATGATTCTTTGTGGTACACTTTAATAAATGAAAGACTTGTACTAGTGAAGGAGTAGTTCCTCTTGATGATCTCCATTATTTGGAGTCAATATCAAAAAACCTCCTGGAACAGAGTATTAATAATACATTGATGTAGAGTGTAAATCACTGCTCACACTCCTGAACTAGCACTGTCAGCTTTTTCCACACACACACAGACACACACACAGAGTTTAGGTCACTGCAATGTCAGGGTGTTGTCTGTTACGATCCATCATTCTTAGCGCAAACTGAGAGAGCTTTCATTAACCTACGACTGGTGCCTGTGATAAGGCAGTAAAGACCGAGGGTGTTAGACGTGAAGTGGGTGAATAATGGATTGGAAATGGAGGGAACGGGCACTAATGTAACAACACTGTTAACACTACATGACAGGTCAGAAGGTGGAGGGATACGGGCTGATGAATATTGTTACGTTGTAATCCGAGGCTTACGAGTGTTGCTTATCCATACAAGCTGATATACACAAAGACTTCACTTATATTACAAAAGAAAAAAAGATATGTTCTCAACTACCCAGTCCAGTATCCTGGGAATTACGTTCATGCTGGATGATTTCAAACTCACTCACAGCTTGCAAGTGTTCAGTGCCAATCCAGGAAATAATGTATAAATAATATATAATACAGGAAATAGACACAGTAAACATTATGTAGAAAGGTGAAGTCATCAATAGTTCAGTGTTTTTGTCATGATTTGTCTGGTGCTCTCATTCATGTCTCTGGACCCACCGTCCCTACTCTTACTATTCCTGTCTCTGCCCTGTTTATTTTGGCCTCCAAATCCAAGACTGTGTCTGAAATCACTCACTACTCCCTATGTAGTCCACTATATAGGGAGTTCGCTATTTTCTAATGCTGTCCAAATGTGGAAAAGTAGTGTACAACTGATGGTCACTAACCAAGCAATATATACCATCATGCATCGCGCTCACGCTGAAAGACAGAAAAACGGTGCCGAGTAGTGTCCGAAAGTGTTTTTTCATTTTACCAATGAGTTCTCTACATTGAACTCCCTGTATAGTGTCTAGGGAGGAGTGAATGAGTCATTGAGTGAATGAGCCCAGTCACCTGACTTCCACCTTTTCACCTGTCTCCTGTTCTCAATCACCTGAGCTTCCCTCCCCACTCACACACCTGTCCCCAGTTTCCTCATTTTCTAAGCCAGTACTTAAAGCAGTCAGTTCCAGCAGCTCCTGGTCAGATTTCCTGCATCTCTTTTCTTTGTGTTTTACCAACGTGCCTGCTCCCTGTGTGTAGTAACCTGTTGTATTTACCTGCCAGTTTGTTCACCCCCTCTGTCTATAAGCCAGAATTTGTCCATTTAAGTTCCTTCACTGCACCTACCTTCCAGTATGTCTGCGCTTGTGCTCCCCCCAGTTTTCATCAGTTTCATCCATAATCATTTCCAAATACAACAAAAGAGAGGGTTCAAAGATATATTCTGAAAACGTATCCACTGTGCCTCTAAACATCATAAATCAAACCACACAATCAGATGGGCTTGGCTCAGTCAGCCTCCTTTGTTTCCCAGCCAAAGCGGCCACATTAATTCACTGTTTTGGTACTCAGTTGTATGCTAACTAACTATGGCCAGGGAAAATAAGACAGGATAATGTGAAGACCACACTGGCTGTCTCCAAGCTGAGCCAAACAGCCAATAGAGATTGAATCGTCTGAGCTTTTTGACATCACTCACTTTTTTTTAATTACTCCCTTTGAGAGCACATCTCTCCTCAATCCTCTGCAGACTGGCTTTTGATCAGTAGGAGCCTACAAAGGTCGATGTGTGTGTGCATACATAATTAAGTAAAAGTGAGTGGGGGACACCTGTGTTGAAGCTGCGTATCAATAAATCATCAGAGGAGAAGTAGTTGTTTGAAAGGCTGCTTCAACACAGGTGTCCCCCCTGTCTCTTATACACATCAGATGTGTATAAGAGACAGCACTATAGCTGTGTCCCAATTCAGGGGCCGCATCCAGCATCACGACTAGTCTGTCCCATTTGCAAATGCAGCCTTCTTTTCCTGGACAACGAAGGATCCAACAGGTGGATCCTTTCATCTTCAATGCAACAATGGAGGATATCGAAAGGATACTAAACATAGAAACAACCTCAATTGACCACAGCATCGTTTTGCGGGTTGCAATACTAAAAGTATATTACAATAACTAACAGAAATGTAACAGGCTACAGTGAGCTTGCTTGACTGTTTAAAAATTGCGGGTTTGTTCATTTTGTCGCACAGGGTTAGAGTTAGGGCACAGTGTCGCTCTGTGATAACAAAACATGTGAGTTCAGCCAGTAATGAAATGGGGGAAAAAAAGGGTAATAGTACAACTGAAGTTGATCTTGTATTAGTATCTTGCAGATGTAGTGATATTTCCCTGGATAAGTGAAGTGTTTGATCTGAGCAGATCACCAAAGCGACCATAGCTATCTGTACAACAGTTCGTGACAATCCATCCAATAATTCTTGATATGTCAGTTGGGGCGAAAGTGGTGAACACACATTATCAACCCTGGTGCCACGTTGCTAGTGTTGCTAAAAAACTGGTGCAGTGAACAAAGAGCATTATTCTTTCTGAAATGAAGACTCAGCTGCTCCTACTGTTTGCTGCTTTCATTATTCCTGCTGCGTCCAGCCTAATTAATCTCTAACATGTCAAAGGTTTGCAGCACCAGCAAAAGCAACAGTAACGTTTATGGTGACTGTGCAATGCCAACAAATGGGCTGCCTAGGGAAACCAAAAAAAAAAATTGTGATAATAATAATGACATAAATGAAGTGAATGATGAGCAGCATTTGCACATGCTGAATAATACCACACGCCTAAAGTATCATTTGCTATTGTTTGGCTTTCTTTACAAGAAAGCAGCTTTGTTGTTGACAAGAGATCATTATCTAACAGTCAATCTGAAAGATAATAATCTCAGCACAGAAAGCATTATCACCATCTTTGAACATTAACTCTGCATCTCAAAGCCACGTAACTGCCATCTGTGATCAGCCCCTCTTAATCAAAAACAGGCTCATTTACATAGTTGGGCACTGAACATTGTTCAATAATAAATCCTTGTCTAATAAATCCTTGTCAGCCTGGGTCAGTTCGAATATGTTCAGAACCTACATGAAATATACATTTCACTGGATGCCAACGCAGTGGACAACAGTTCCTAAAATACCAAAGGAAAAAGAGCTTTCACTAAGGCATCAGCTGTAATCAAATCACAATCACTGAGAAACTCACAGAGCCACCTTTTCAATTCATATTCGACTCAAACTGAAACTGAAAATCTAACCAGACCGACAAGGCACTACATCCCAAACATCAAACGAATGAAACACTGGTAATAACACCTCGCACTTCCATTCAGCATGACTGATCTGAGGACAATATATAGACGGAGATATCCAATTATACTCACAATATTTACAATTAATTCAGGATACAGGTTAATGTGCATATACTAGACTTCGGCTTCCTGTACCTATCATACAAACTGAAAGCCAGAGACACTACACTGACAGTCTCACTCACTCATGTTGAGCTATAGTGACTAACAACAGCTTTTTCATTGTGTTGCGTTGTGCAAGAGTTTTAGAGATGTGGTCGTTCAGTTTATTCTATGGGTTTATTTAAATGCTCACACTCACAAAAGTGGCAACACTAACTGTAGTCTTAGTACATAATCAAAATGTTCAACTTAAATACAGTGTGAAAAATAAGCATTTTTATCTTCATTATTCATTTAATTTATTACACTGCTTCTACCTAACAGTGAGATTGGTGGATGTTTTGGCATTTGGAGGCCCCTCTGGTGCTACAACAGAATCAGGGAAATGGATCAGCTCCTGGGCCAAAGTTATGTAGACGAATCAGTTTCCCCCGGGATTTTAAGACCTTTCAGCTCAGCTCACAATAGAGGAGTAATCATCATCTACAAGTCTGATATGACTGCTAGATTCCCCAAGAGGAAATGCTTTTGATCAACCCTGACAAGTTTGGTTTCTGATGAGATCCACTAATCCATAAAGGAAGAGTTGTGGAATCAGTAGATGTCTTTTATTAGAAGACTGCTCACTCAGTAGCCTACTGATACTGGTAGTGCATATTTATTTTAGTTAAATGAATGTTGAGTGAATGAATTTCATTGAGTCTTCTTTATTGTTTACTCATTGGGCCCTTAAACCAGAGCCCCTGTATGAAGTGGCTGTTATTAAGATTTCTTGTTGAAAAACTGCACAGTCAAACTTCATTTTTTGTTTTGTTTTTTTTCTCCAATACAACTGCACAGGGCGTTATTTGGCTACAGTAAGTCTATATTAAATGGTAAGTAAAGCAATTTAAAAATGTTCGACATGTACATAGCACCGCCTTTAGAAAATAAAATCTGCACTTCAGTATTCCTTTCATGGTTTCCTATAATATTTCATTATATCATTTATCTGTACCTTCCAAAACAAACCACAGTTAGAAAATGAATCAGTTTTGTGATGTGACAACACTATGGTTGAGGTTTGGTTAGGCTTAGGCACAAAAACAACATGGTTAGTTTCAGGGAAAGATGGTGGTTTGGGTTAAAATAAGTATTTTATTCATCATAGAACCATGTTGCTCATGCTTTAAAAAACAAACCTGTTGGTTGGAACCAAGTGCAGTGTCTCGTAATCCAGCAGATTGATGGATGTAAAACCATGGTAAGTGAAACATGGACTATGTTTGATATAAAACCGCCTCCAGGTACCACATAATAAATGTGTATAAACAAACTAGTTCTTTGGTTGTTAGACTGGCTGAAAAAATATCTTCAGGTTAAAGGTCTGGCAGTGTTTACTCCCAGTCAACGTGTTCACAAGGTTCAGAGATACTGTAAAGCTGTTGAAATGTCAATATTAACTTCATTGTATATTTTCTTTTTGTGTAGAATACTGTCTTAAAACCACCATTTGTAGAATACCTCTACTCAAAGTGCAAAATATTTTTTGTGCATTTCAACAGTCTTCACCTGCAGAAGAGAAAAGATTTGAATTATTTATGACATTGATGCCTTCACCTACCTTTACCAGATCCTCCAGCTCAGAGGAGTTTACGCAGGCGTGCATGACCAAGAACTTCACTTTTTCTTCAAGAATGGCCGTTTTCTGGGAGCTCTCGTGAGCCTGCTCCAGCGCTCTGAACACCGTTGCCCCAATAATTAGGTAAAGCACCACCAAGAAAAAGATGGCTGATACTGTTTTCCACCTCATGACAGTTGTCCGGGTGTCGCACTCATCCTCTGGAACGTTCAGCACCACCGGTTTTGTCGAGAAGGACAGGCGAGGTTTGGAGTTGTGGGCGGCAGACTTGGGGTCAAGAAGGTCAGGTGCTGCCACTGTGAGGAAGGAACTGATTAATTTGGATCAATATCTATCTATCTATCTATCTATCTATCTATCTATCTATCTATCTATCTATCTATCTATCTATTTATCGTTTGTTGGCCCAACCACAGACATAAAAGGCCACAACATATACCATAGGGTTCATACAATTTACGATTACGGTTGCAATTAACAATCATTTTCATTATCGTTTATTTTGATAAATATTTCCTGGATTAATCAATTAACTGGTCTGCTGACTGACAGGGAGAAAAATGCTCATCACAGTTTCTCACAGCACGAGATGATGGTCAGTCTTGTTTGTCCAAAAACAGTTCAGATGTTAAAAATAAACGTAAAAACAAAACAACCAATCAATTAATCCACTAACTTTTTCAGATCTATATAAGAGAAAAATGTAATATATTGTGAGGCAATAACCATCTGAAGAAAGGAGGGTAAGCACTGAATTTTACTTTAAGCTTCATCAGCAAAAGCTATTAGAGAATAGTTACTACTGTTATGAGTCATTTATATTAAACTCATCCAGGACAAATCAATCACTGAGCACTATTTCAGAATATTCTCAATAACAGCCTTTATTATATCCTCCTCCTTTTTTTGCCATTGAATTACAGGTTTTCAATCATGTACTCATAAATATTTGACACATGGGAACTTAATGTACCAGCTCCTGTGTCGTTACAGTTTCTCTCTTGATACTCTTATTTCTTTCCTTGATAATAAACCAGTGGAACAGCGCCTCCCCACAACATTTGCTGACCTGCAGCGGGTCTAGGGCAATTTTTATTCACAGAGCGTTCAATGCACTGTGTGCAGAAGCGCCATACCACCTATAATTTAACAACATTAACATTCATACAGTCATTTCAGGACTTGAATACATGTATTTTCATCTCTTAGTTTGGTCTAATAATGGGAATCGTGACTTCTTCCTGGATTCAGGCTCCTTCATAAAATAGTATTTGTTAAATTTGTATTTTCAGTGTTATGAAAATAAAGACATGCTTAGGCTGGGATTATCTGTGACATAATTCTACTATGTACAACGGTGGAGCACGCTGCAGGTGGTTTCATTTTATTTATTTATTTATTTTTTGTGCTTTGGGGTCCCACAATATAAATGAACACAACGTCTGAATGGAAGCTCATAAAAAATTAAACAATCTGCTTGCTACAGTAGACGCAATTACATAATCATCCCATGAGGTCCAGATAGCCAGTATTTTATAGTAAACAACTTATGGACAGGCTCTGTCCCTCAATAATAAGCTGAAACCATGAGAAATAAACCCTTAACATAGAAATTATTTTTTTATGGGTTTTGTTCATTTAATGTTACATAATTACATAACTGTGCATTACATACGTGCTAAAATACACCGTATGGCACATTTACAATAAAAGCTACAGTAAAAGTATCTTAGGACATAAGTTCACATGTCATTTTTTCTACCCTGTGAACAGCAGGTTTATACAAGTCATGCATAACAGGTAATCTTTGCATCATTCTCGTGTTGGATTTCAACTAGTTGTTTTCGCACTTACTTCTCTACCATCTCTTCTCTCTTTGTTTCCTCATCGAAGGATCCTTTTCTCTCCACGAAAGTGCAAACAATGGTTGATCCTCTGACAGTCGCTTTCTGTCTCAGGTGCTCCCACTGAGGGACGTAGCCGCTCTCCACATGGTTTCGGGCGAGCTGCGCTTCCCTTCCACTTTACAATCTCCGGAGAAAATACATCCAGGACATCTTGTTCCCACCAAGAGACATGCTAAGAAGGAGCGTAAAAGGAACAACGGCTTCCACGAAATCCATCCAGGTGTTTGGAGACATTGTGCCCCGTGCGGGGGGATTTATGGAAGAGGAGAGGTTGGGGTTGTACTGGTCAGAGGAGGTACTTAACCAGTGTGACACGCTGGATGCGCTGCGCACTCCCACTGCTCTGGTTGTGGACAGTGTGCGTTTCTGCTGTGAGAGAGGGAGTGAAGCTGCCTGCTGTGCAGCACTCCAGAGGCTTCCCATGCTGCAGAATTTCACATACTAATAATGGATGACCATGATATGAAGTTTCTCCAACCTCTATCACAGCTGAGATTCAGATAGTGAGTTATACAACCGTTTTGCACAAACTATTAATATATCTCGTTGTACATTATGGTTATATATTATGAAAGACCCCTCTTGTTCCAAGAAGCTGCCCACTGCCTTTTCCTCAGAGCAGCCATGCAGGGGTAAAGTGGCTCAAGAGTGCACATGTATTCCCTTTCTGCATTGGACAAAAAAAATGCTAAAATTGCAATTAGTATGTTACTCATTTTTGCTTAAGAGAACATTAACTTTCTACAATGGCCTGGATGTTACATCTAATCCTGACATTTGTTTTCAGTTTTTGTCTGGAGGGCATTTTGCTACTGACCGAGGGGGAGAAGAGTGAGCGTTTACTGCCGACCTCCCAGTCACAAGCACACACCTCACATCCAGGCAACAGTCAGCTTATTAGAAGCAGACCTCAGGTTGCACTGACAACTGTCCTGAAGGACAGGCGTGCATTAATTAAACTCATCTGAGACAGTGTTTATGGCCTGTGTCACGGATTGGACTTAATTTCACCTTGGCATGCAGGTTTGACCACTAACATGAAAACAGAGAAGTAAGGGTGACAGGGATTTTCACTAATTTGATAGTCACTTGCTGCTCAGCTGCTTTTTCTGTCCTGGTGAGAGTGCTTGTATGTGTGAAAAAAAGAGTGTGTGTGCGTGAATGTGTCCACAATATTGATTGCATTTGCATGAGCTACTACAGCTAATTGAATTGAGAGACTTGCACAGCTGTGATGTTTGTCTGTGGTGCTCTGACACACACACACACACACACACACACACACAGACAAACGATCCTCTCTTTGTCAGTGAATCTCCCAAAAAACTATGATTCTTTGTGTAAGTGTAAAATAAAAGATAATGAAAGCGAATAACTCATAAACCTACAGTGGCCGTCACAACTATAGGGAATTACAATGGCATATCACAAAACACATTAGCAATTCATAAAACAGCAGAAAATGATAAAAACCAACCCAGTCTCATGTCAGTTCGCATCCAGGTACAAGTAATGTAGTCTATTCATTTAACGTACATTGACGTGAATTGTCCATTTTTTCATGACAGTCGGAAGGAGATTTAGTTTGTGAAATAGTGTAGAAATGTAACGTTGTGATTCCTGTACAATCACAAGAATTTTCTGTTGTTTTCATGACAGAAATGACACTTTTTAATGGCGATGTTTTGGCACTCACAGCACTTTGTAATGGTTTAGGAACTGAGACACAATATGTTTATTTATATTTAAACAAAACCACTTTACCTAACCCTAATCAAAACGCTTTTATTATTCCTATTTGCCGTTGTGATTCTCTATTTGCCGTTGTGTTTTTTGATTTGTTGTTGTGTTTTCCCATCTCTTGTTGTGATTTGCTCTTCATGACCTCCATATAAACTCCATTTTTGCTGAAATTTCAGTCTTCCAGTAGCTGCGTTTGTTGGTGAAACCTCCTCTGCAAAGGAAAGGAGGAAAATGGAAAAAATATATATTGTGGTGTGCTGCATGACAGCAATAAACCATACAATGATTTTGCACATGCACTGTGCTTCACCTCTTAACCTCCTAGGACCTGGCGTCCACATATGTGAACCTCCCATTTTGGGTTCTCTAGACCACAATACTAACTTTTTCTCAACAAGGGCCTGGTGACCACATATGAGGATATTATACTGCCACTCATTAATCGAAATTTAAAACTAATGTCCTCATATGTGGACATAATTTTTCTCAGGTCCCAATCAGCCTATATAGCAAAGAATAGAGCTCGGGTCTTAGGAGGTTAAAATGCTTTTAATGGATTGTGTCCAGATTTCAGTAAGTGCTTTGCTTCCTTTGCTCATACTTATTCTTTTTCCTTTCTTCACATTATTTTCTTTTTCTGACCATCTCTTGACATCTTCTACTCGAAATGACTTTGAATCAAATGGCAGATGAATTTTGACAGGAAGTGATGTCTTCATCTCCCATCATCTTCAGTGAGTGTTGACAGTAAAGGTATGTGATATGTTTCTGTTTGATGGCTTTAGCTCATTAGTTCGAGTGTTTGGTCCATCAATTCAAGAGGTGGAAAATCAATACCTGCTTCAAATGTAACATCGTTTGGGGCTTATATGACCTGCTGTGTGATTCAGTATACAGCAGTGATGAATTATTCATGTAGTAAGTTTCTGTCATGGCCTCTATCTCTGCTTAGCATGCAGAGTCTCTCTCTCTTCCTCTGTGTGTGTGTGTGTGTGTGTGTGTGTGTGTGTGTGTGTGTGTGTGTGTGTGTGTGTGTGATCACCTGGAGACAGGTGTCCCCCGCAGGCTGAACATAGCTTCACCAGCTGCAGCCCATCACATAATCAGCTCCTCTACAAAGACTCAGCTCTGCCGCATGATCGTAGCGCCTGTTTCAGTCAGTCTCCCTTCCAGCCTTCATGTTTGCAAGTCTGCTCCCCTCCGGCCCTGACCTCCAGCCTTGGATCTCCCTGCTCTCCCACTCTCTGGACCAGCCTGCCTCCCTTCACTCAGCCCAGGCCCAGCCCTAACCCCAGCCAAAGCTCCTGCCTAGCTCAGCTAGCCACAGTCCAGACCAATCTATCTAGCGTCCCTAATAAATACTCTTTTCAGTTCAAAACCTTTAAGTCTCTTGCCTCTGTGTCTAGCATTTGGGTTCACTAGCTAAGCCTTAACAGTTTCAAATCTTTGATTTACTTATTTCCAAATTCTCTTCATTCTTTTTATAGACACACTTGGAAAATAAACCAGGCGTGGACACAGTTATGTTGAAGCTTCAGGTCTGAGCTTCTTTATTTTTGATTCGCACTATCACTGTGTCTTGCATATCAAAAAGTCTTGCATATGTGTGTTTATTTCCAGTAATACTTTAAGTCAAAGACTTTTGAGTGATGGTTGTAGTACTGGATTTGATTATGTTGCTATGGTTACGGCTATGCTGTTATTGTAGCAATGGAGGCTGTAGCTACAGATGATTTAATGCATGACTCTCAGGGTTGGTTTGTTACACTGGCAGCAGCATCTACAAAGCAGAGTATAACACTGAGTGTTACTGTGTATTTTCTCTTACAGGGCAGAGCAATACCGCGATGCAATCTGGGATGGAGAGCAGCTCATCATTCGTGTGCTGAAGTCAACAAGTGTTGCGAGTCACTATTAATCTGGGGTTGGCTGAGGTTAAACTTTCTTTGTGCTTGATGTCCTCCACAGGGGTCACAGGTCAGCTAGGATTCATCAGAACTCAAACAAGGTGGGATCGTGATTCTGCTGCTGAGGTATTCTTCACCAAGGCTTCCGACCATTAATGCTGTCATGTTTTCCCAGTAGAGTGACAACACTTCAGTGGTACCTGCTGCGGGATTTGACAGTCTGTAAATCCTTTTGACTTTGTCAGTGAGGCTTTGCTTTACAGCTGTTCTTGTAACTTCTGCTGTAGTCTCCTTGAGGGACCTGCTTTCATCTGTTTTTGTCACATTTAGCATGGGAGTATCAAGTCTTTTCTAAGCACCTGAACCTCGTGGAACATTCATGAGTAAGAAATCTTTTCTTCGCGATTTGTTTTTGCTTTTATCATGACTTGTTTGTCCACAGTAGTGTCCACTTCTTCTATCTACTTTTCTGATTATTTCCAAGTGGAGTTTGCAGTTAAACACACACAATAATATTTCTAAAGAAGGACACAAGAAGAAAAAATCCATTTAAAAGCCCATCAAAGAAACTATTGCGGCCCAACTCATACATATAATGACAGAGAATTGCTTGCCAGCTCAAGTTTTTTTCCTGTTTATTACACTGTGTGGTGAAGTCACACACAGCGGAGCAGTTTAATGTGCAAACATAGTAATATGTTAAATGACCTGAATTTCCATTGACTTTGAAAGCATCTTATCTATGCGCATAATGTGGCTGCACAAGATTAAATTAACCTTATTTAACATGAATGGAGCCTGACGGAGACTGTCTTAGAACTTTGATATTCATTCAGATGACAAAGTTACACTGATGGGTCTTAAGCTTTATGAGAAGTAATCTTACTTGCTAAGGAGAAGCATTTGGGAATTTCAGGCAATCCATTTAGCTATTTTTGTGCAGGAAACAGCTTGACGAATGCCTTTGACTCATTTTCATCTCATTAACAGTCTCCTCATCATGTGTAATCTCATGCATCAGCACCTTTTGTCCTTATTTGCTGACTGTTTGACTCGAACAGGACAGTTGTAACATGAAACATATGGCCTTTGTTACATTACAGACAGTGATCTTATTATTGGGGACATTGGTGCATTAATGAACCCTATTACCATAGTAATGTCTTCTAATGGCACAGCAAAATGCCAGACACTGGTGTAGTAAGCCATTTTACAAGTCACCTGTGACCTGTTTGACAAAAGGTGCTTACAAAGTGGTTTCATACAGAAATCTGAAATCAATTAGAATTAAAATTCTGTGTTTTTTCAAATTTTATTTCAAATAAGAACATATTATTTTAAAGATCCTCCTACACCAATATGTTGCGTGATCCCCCAAGGGATCATGTGAGTGTGCTGTGTTCATCTTTGTGCCATATATTGGCTATATTTCATATTTTTGGGTATTCAGTGAATGTATATTTTGTCTTATGGACATGGTTGGAGATTAGCACCTGGATGCTATTATTTTTAATGCAGTTCCCTACATAGTTACAGATGCAGGGCAACACAAACAATACTGCAACATTCCTGATAAAAGTTTGACAGTAAAGCTGAGTAAACATTATCTGCAACACCAGCAAACAAAAATACTGAAAATGTGATGACTTTTAAGTGATCAAACATGTATATTTTATACTCTTGTCTGCAATTTTGCTTTGTACAGACTTCGAAGGTTTAATGTTCGACCAATAAAGTGCACCCCAACACCAAATCCTGCTGAATCAACCTGAATCATTTCCACTGAGGCTGCAGTTTCCCCCTCTTGCAGAAAAGTATGAGCAGCAGGGGCCTTGACTGAGTATAAAATGATTGTTTTTTAGATCGATATGTCATCTGTAATGAAATTTAAAATTAGATCAAGATACTGACTTCTATCTTCACTATCTTCAAACATCATAAAGAGTAAATGTTTCTGTGTGGAACGTCTGCACTTTACTTTCGGTGAGCTTGCACCATGAGTAAGTGTTTAAATATTTAGCATATAGACAGACTAACCACCTGAATTTTAGGTTAGTCAGTGAGCCCATGAATGTGAGAGTCAAGTCGACTGCACTCTTTCTCCGCAGTGATTTCTCTTTTCAATGAGATCACTGACTTTGATTGGGGTGGAAGCAGATAATACATAGTTTCATATACAATTCGCAGTCATGTGGACAGCCTCTATAATAACTGATGTCGGTCTCGAGCCGCTCCCTCATTAAGCTGCGCTGTTTAACACTGCGTTGCACGTTGGATGTCGGGCCTGGTTGTTCCAGTCACTGGCTCTTGATTGCAGGCAGAGCTCACAAAGAATAATTCTGGTTCCCCAGCGGACGTGAGTCTCTTTCTTAGTCAGCCGAGCCCCACGAAAAACCATTCATCGTGAACAACTGAACGAAAACTTAATGAGCATGTGAAACCTTCAAGATCACTCACATGCACATACTTGGCCTGTTAAATGAACACATCTCTGCGGCGCTTCGAGGTATAAAAACCTGGAGAGCAGTGTAGAGGTTTGCAGACAGTTTGTGCTGCTACAATAATTACTTGACAGTCTTGAATATGTATTCATCAGGCAGTCGACGGCACCTTTTTGCACATGATAGACAACCAAAGAAGCTAAACGAGTTAAAAGTGGTTAATGCCAACAGCATTTCCATCATTTCAGATTATTGAACATTGCTCTATTTGCCTGCTGATGAACAGAACTAGTGCTCAGGCCTGCACAGCTGAGGTAAAATGCCTCGTTTAAATGCTTCAACTCAAAATCAGGAACTATTTTATTTAATGTCTGAACTAAGTCAGAACTGCTGGATTTATAAGAGGTTGAATCAATGTTTTTTTTTTTTTGGTTCAGTAATAGTATCTTAGAATGACACTGTTAGAATGATAAACCTGACTTAAGGTTTCAGGCTTTACATGAGTATGACAGATGAAACATCTATTATCCCTGGATTTCTGCTTGAAGAGAAAGGTTTTAACGGTCATACTGTGCAAGGTGAAAAACATGTTTTCTTTCCATTTGAAGTGTAACAGTCTATTTTTTGTCTGATCATTTCTACTATATGAAATTAAAAATAAACTCCCACACACAGGACTCTTGTATAACAGGTGAAAATAGTCTGAAGAGGTCAAAACTTAGTTATAAAGTAAAATAAAATTTATAGTGAGGCCAACACTTTTTAGCTCATAGCCTTCATCGGGGTCATAATAAAACACATTACAAATAATATTTAATAGGATGAGCGTAAGAAATAATAATAATCAGTGTGAGGGGAAAGAAGAAAAAACAAAGTTCTGCTGTGTTTCCTCTTTATGGATTCTTTTCTGCTGTATACAGTATATACAAACACAACACCGCTGGAAGGTCTGAATATAACCACATCGATTTGTTTAGACATGTTGTGGGCTTTAACATGAATAAAAAAAACTATAATAAATGGAAAAATGATTCTGGTTTTACCCACATACAGCCAGAGCTGACAACTGCAGTAAGTTTCTGTTGTCGTGTTTGATGACTTTCTTGACAGTGACCTCTTCACTTTCTTTTTTGCTCTATCTCAATCCAGACTTTGATGTAAAGCCCTTATTTTTCCCCATGTTCTTCACCACCCACTGAGATGTCTGTGTCACCTATCCCACAGTGCTCTGTCACACCAGTACACCTCAGCAACAGGGGGGTCAATTAAGATTAATGTGGGGGATGACAAGGGTATTGGTGACACACACACACACACACACACACACACACACACACACACACACACACACACACACACACACACACACTCATAAACACATACTTCACTATCGAAGCTGGTGAGAGGAGATAACTGCCGGGTTGTTTGGCCATGCAGAATGCAGTAACATGTATCCATGAGAGTGTAATTCAATATGGAAATGTAAGGTTGTAAAGACAAAATATTGATGTTGTTCTCGCGGGGCCTCTCAAATATAAGAGATCAGAAACTTTCATCTCATCTGCTGGAAACGATGAGTGTTTATTACAAGAATTACGAGAGGCAGCACATAAGGATTTAGATACAGATTTAGATGATGGATGCACTTGCACCAACCATATCACAGAACTGGGACTATCACACACGGTCCTGGTTTAAGTTAGGTCAGTTTCTGGTTAAGATCTTCGTTCACGCGTGACTTCTGGGGCAGCATGATGGTGCAGTGGTTATTGCCTCACAGCAAGAAGGCTCTAGGTTCAAACCTGCCGGCCAGCTGACAACTCTGTGTGGAGTTTGCATGTTCTCCTCGTGCCTCCGCGGGTTTCCTCCGGGTACCTTGGTTTCCTCCCACCATCCAAGAACATGCAGGTTAAGTTAATCAAATTTACCCATAGGTGTGTATGTAAAGGCTGATGGCTGTTTGTCTCTGTATATTAACCCTGTGATACACTGGCGACCTGTCCTGAGTGAACTCAGCCCAGTGTCAGCTGGGACTGGCGCCAGCTCCCCTGCGACCCTTAGAGGATAAGCAGTGAGGCTAATGAATGAATTTCCCATCGGGATGAATAAAGTATAGTCAAAACTTTAGGCTTAAACTGAAATGGAAATGTTAGCGTTATACCCCAACATAAAAGTAAGGCCATGGTGGATGTCTCCCATGCAGAAAATGCTTCTTTTTTTTTTTCACGAATTACTCTGTTCTTTCCAGCTCGTTCCTCCTCCTGCAGGATCCAAGATTATTATTATGAGATCAGCGACACATCCTGTCATGAAGAAAATAACTTTTCCTCTGGGCTCGGTTGTTTGACAGGGAGGTTTGCATAGTGGAAGCATATGCATACAAGTAGATGTGTGCACACACACACACACACACACACACACACACACACACACACACACACACACACACACACAG